>NW_016107732.1:2188-45952 GCF_001604975.1 Cebus imitator | reverse complement strand
AAAGAAAGAAAAGAAAAAAAGAAATACCTCAGTGGAAAGAAGCACAAAGGACAAGAACAATTTGTAATTGGCTCGTAAATATGAAACAAAAAGGAAGTCGCATTATTAATCAAAAGAAATGTAAAATTAAAGAACAAAACAATATATTTTTAAATCTGTCTAATTAACAGCCAATTTTGAGGGCTTATAATGTTCTTGATTGACAGAACCAGTGACATAATTTGCAGGGCTTAGTGCAAAATGAAAAAGTGGGGCTCCTTGTCCCAGAAACTGTGAAAACTTTCAAGAGAGTGACAGTAAAGCATTAAACTAGGCCTGTGGGCTTTGTGAGAATGGGACCCTTGTGACTGCCCTGATTACAAGCCTGTGAAGCTGGTCTGTTGGCTTCTAAGGTGGACTGAGTGAGACTTGTAATCTTATATATTGAGTTTGGAAGAAGTTGGTAGAAGCCTTTAAAAGGAAAATTTGGCAGATTATGTCAATAACTTTTTTTAAAAAAGTTTATGCCTTTTGTCTAGGTAATTTTACTTTGTGGAATATATCCTAGAAGGGAAATATCAGAGATGCGAACAAATACTTCATTTCAATGATGTTCATTGCATTATGATTTATAATAATGGAAAACAAAAATAAATGCTTTCAAATAGAAAAACTGTTAAATTATAGAAATAAAAGGTATAAGTTTTAGTGAAGAGAAGAAAAGAAAAAAAATGTTTCCCCCAAGTGGCATCTTTGTTCATGGTTCTTTAGAGTGAGTGTAGCCTTTATGGAAGAAAACTATGTTTTATTTCTCTGATTTCAGAAGAAATGAAGGTTTGTTGTAGAACATTTTGAAGTAGAAAATAGTTTTGAGAGAGAAAGTACAAAATCACCTACAAAAGTCAGTTATAATCTTACTGCTCGTAGGTAAACTGAAGGTGCAGTGTTTTGATTCAGCACCTTTTCTGTGCTTTGTATGGTTAAGCATATATTGTTATGTACAGGTATTTTTCCGCTTGATATTATGACCTAGATGTTTTCCTACAACTATAATACAGCTAAAAAATGTTTAGCAAAATATACATATGGAAAACGGCACAAACCACAAATATGTATCTCAGTTTTCAGAAAATGAATACACTGTGTCTACATCATGAGTTTCCAGATTAAGAAATAGAACATTCCTAGCTTTCCAGAAGCCCTCATGCCTGGTTCCAGTCATTACCACCCTTCCCCCAAACAGCAACCACTATTCTGACTTCTAACACTTTAGGTTTTGCCTATTTTTGACCTTTATATAAATGTAATCATGTAATATGGACCTTTTTTTGAGCCTGGTTTAATTCAACAGCAATGTACATTCATATTTTCTGTTTAGCAAATATATCGTCCTACTATGGCTCTGTCTCCTTGCCAACACTTGGTATTATCTGACTTTTTCATTTTGAACATTTTGGAGGGTGTATAATTATATCCTGTTGTGGTTGTAATTCCTATATCTCTGATAACTAATGAAGTTTAACCTTGTTTTATGTTGATTGGCTATTTAGCTGTCATCTTTTGTGTAATACTTGTTCAGATCACCTTCAGTCCACTGTCCACTCATAACTGTTCAGGCTGGTTGTCTCTCTATGTAATTTCTGCAAGTCCTGAGGTCTTTGTGTCCTTTTATCTAATACAAGTCTGCCCACCATCTTCCACAGCATTGTGTTCTAGAGCCTTTAAGAGTAGCTCTTTCCTGCAAAGGACTAAAGTATAGAGATGCCACATGTGACAGGGGTTTCAGATATCTTGAGGAATCACTACATCTTTCATGTGCATGGTCAAGAGGATAAACTAGAAACAGAGACACTGAAAGTTTCTCATCAAAAGTTTGGGGATTTTCAGTACCTGTCAGTGAATGAGCCTCATCAAGCTGTGAGCCAAATCCAGGAGCTCTGTTGGCAATAGACGCAGCCAGAGATCCACACCAAGGAGCACATGATAGAGCACATGATAGTGCTGGCACAGTTTCTGAGCACCCTGCCAGAGGAGATTCAGACATGGGGCAGGTCAAAACAGCCCAAGAACAGCAAGGAGGCAGGAACCATGGTGGCAAACTTTATTCAGGCATGTGAGAAGCAAGGTGAGAAGGAGGAAGCAACTGGCTGCTTCTGTTTATTCAATATCTGCTGTATGCCTGGCATGTAATAGGAGCTGAATACAAATTTGCTGAGTGAATGAAGGAAACCATGAATTTTATACATTCAGTCTGATCTGCCTAATCTCATGTGAGATGAAAGAAATATGGGGTTTGGTTTTTTTAATTTTCAGGTTTGGGGGTGCATTTGCAGGTTTATTACATGAGTATATTGGGTGATGCTGAAGTTCTGGCTTCTAGTGATTCTGTCACGCAGGTAGTGGACATAGTACTGGATAGGCAGCTTTTCAACCTTTGCCCTCCTTCCTCATTACCTTCTTTTGGAATTCTCTGTGCTTATTGTTCCCATCTTAGTGTCCATGTAGTTTAGTCCATGTAGTTTAAACCCAATGTTTAGCTCCTAGTTACAAGCAGAAACATGTAGTATTTGGTTTTCTTTTTCTGTGTTAATTTGCTTAGGATGATGGCTTCCAGCTGTACCCATGTTGCTACAAAGGACATGATTTCGTTGTTTTTTATGGCTGTGTGGGTTTGGCTTTTGCTTTTAACATTTACTGTTTCTCTGAGTGTACCAGCTTTGTTCACATTTCTTTGTTCCCCTCACATTTCTTATCCAGTGCAAACCTTAGTTTCAACACAAAACAACACACATAACACAAAAACAAAATCTCCTGGGATTGCTTGTGGTATTAATATATTAAGTGTAAATTTGGAAAAATTTGTCTTTACATTAGTCTTTCTATTCAAGAACAAGAATGATTAGCTAAATTTTATGCAAGGGGGCATAAAATGTGGGAGATATAATGCCTGGAAGTTCAACTTCTGCCAAAATTTGACTGGTATCTTAGAAACTCAAGTTATTAGATTAGAGTTAAGGAAACATGTCAAGAATGAGAGAAGAAAGCCACTGGGTCCTTATAGTCCTTTGAAGAAAATAGTACTAACTAAAAATGAAGTATTGTTTGGGGCATATATATAGCAAGGGAACAATGAATATAAACAGAAGACCTCAGACCATAGTTACCTCTAGAGGGAAGGCTGGATGGAGCATGGACATGAAGGAAGCACACAGGCAGATGTAAGTTATTGGGAAGGTTCTAGTTTTGGATTGGATAGTAAATTCATAGGCCTTAATTATACTTAAAAATATAAACAAATGGATTTAAAATAACCATGAAGGCTATGCATGGCTCAATTAAGATAGCACATCATGAACTAGGGATTATGATTAATCCCATTCTGTGCTCCCACATTCCTTGAAAGAATTTTTAAAATGCTAATAATGAACACTTGAGCACTTAGAATGTTTTAATGTATTATCATAGGTGTCCTTACATATTAATTCATTTTCCTGTATTAATAGCTCTGTGAAATAGGTATTACCTTCATTTTGTAGACCAGGAGACAGAGGCATAAAGAGGTTGAGTAACTTGACCATGGTTCCACAATTTATGTTAATAATTGGCAGTCAGGATTCAGACTTAGGCTGCCGCCTCCAACATCTGTACTCTTAATCACAGTGTTGCAGTGAGTGCCTCATATGGATATAATGGGTGTTGTCCAGGGGCTAAAAACTTGGCCAGAAGCACTGAGTTATTGATGAAGCTAGAGTTCAGTGAGAAGGAAAGACAGTTCCCTAGGGTACCAGAAAGAAACAGCAGATTAATGAAGGGTACACCCAGAAAAGAGAATATATAGGCAAGGAAGGCCATCAAACTTAAGGCTTCTGGAGGGAAGGTGGTGGTTGGATTAAAGAGTAACCAGTGAGTGAAAAATATGTAGGAAAGGTTTAATCATAAGAGCTGCCATTTACCTAAAAAATACTGTGTGCCTTACATATGTAATGTTTAATCCTCACAAGAGCCTTTAGAGGTATAGTATACTCCCCTTATCTGAGGGGCATACATTCTAATACCCCTAGGAGATGCTTGAAAATGTGGATGGTATCAAACCCTGTGTATACTATGTCTTTTCCTCTACATACATACCTGTGATGAAGTTTAATTTATCAATTAGGCACAGTAAGATATTAACAACAACTAGTTATAGAACAATTATAACAGTCCGTCAGCGTCACTATTCTTGTGCTTTGGAGGCATTATTAAGTAAAATAAGGGTTACATGATCACAGGCACTGCAATACCATGACAGTTGATCTGATGACCAAGACAGCTAATAAGTGACTAACAGGTAGCTAGTGGATACAGAGTGGATACACTGGATAAAGGGATGATACATGTCCCAAATGGGAAAGAGCAAGAAAGTGTGAGATTTCATCACCAGAATGGCACATAATTTATAACATATAAATTGTTTATTTCTGGCATTTTCCATTTAATAATGTTGATCCCCAGTTGACCCTGGGTAACTGAAATTGCAGAAAGCAAAACCTCAGATAAATGGGGGATACTGTATAGGTATTGTCATTATTTCTGCTTTACAGTTGAGAAACAGAGAATGTGGTGATCTTGATTGGACAGTGATGCCCAGAATGACTGATATAGAGGAAGCTTTTACTGTATTTTGAAGGCTGTGGGAGCCATTGAAGCATTTAGAGCTGGGCAATAACCAGAGCTCACTTTTGGAACTTGTTATATTGAGTTCAGAAATGATTTCTGTCTTTCTCACCATAGGAACTCTAGAACTGCTATTCCTTCCCATGACAGGACAGGGTGGCATGAGGGTGGCAGGCCACTGTGTCTGTCAGTACTGCCAGACAGGACTTAATTCCATGGTTATTCCTCTCTCCCTTCTAGGTTTCCTTGCTCAGGACTCTGTCCCTGCAGAAAAGAGGAACACAGAGATGTTAGGCAAACCACCATCTGCTGGGTCCCAGGTGGGTCAGGCTTTCTTCTGACTTCCTTATTTAATTAAACCGCTTCCTCGTTTCCTTTAAGTTTTTATATAACTATCACTTTGCTGAGCCTTTTTTTCTGGCTACTCTGTTTCCTTCTGATTCTTTTCTTTTTCTTGTTTCTCTAAGAAAAATCCTTCTGATTGTTTTATCCTCCTTCCATGCTTTACTTTTCTCTGTTGTACTTATCACCATCTCACATACTGTATATTTATTATTTTTCCTCTTTTCATGTCTTTTGAATTAATTGTTTATTTTTTTAGTTTTCCATTTTATTCAAAAAACCTTTATGTGGTTTGCATTGTTATTGTACCCCTTTTTATAGATGAGGGAGTGCAGGCAGAAAGTCTAAGTAAGATGCTGAAGGTCACAGAGCTGTTAAATAATACAACTAAGATATGAACCCAGGCAGTCTGGCTTTTGGGTCCACAATCCTAACCATTACATTAGTTATTACATTAGTACTACATTAGTTATTGCTGCCTAATGTAGTACTAATACTGCAGCTTAGGCTCATCAGATTTAGCAAGTATACACAACACCCAATTAAATTTGAGTTTTAGATAAACCATGAATAAATTTTTCATGTAAGTATGAATAAAGTTTTAGCATAAGTATTAAGTTGAAACAATTTTTTGCATAAATATGCAATGTTTAATATTTAAGACATACTTATGCAAAAAAACTATTTGCTGTTTATCTGAAATTCAAAAATTTTAAATGTTGATTATACTTTATGTTTGTATATTAAGAATTTCAAGCCAGGCATGGTGGCCCACACATGTAATCCCAGACTTTTGGGAGGCCAAGGTGGGAGGATCACCTGAGGACAGGAGTTCCAGACCAGCCTGGCTAACATGGTGAAACCCATCTCTACTAAAAACACAAAAATCAGCTGGGCATGGTGGCACATGCCTGTAATCACAGCTACTCAGGAGGCTGGGGTGGGAGAATCACTTGAACCTGGGAGGCAAAGGTTGCAGTGAGCGAAGATCACATCACTGCACTCCAGCCTGGGCTACAGAGTAAGATCCTATCTCAAAAAACAAACAAACAAAACAATAACACACAGTACAGAACTCTTCTAATTTTTTAAATCAGAATCCACAAAACCAGTTAATAATGACATTTCCTAATTTTTTGGTTATGGTAGCAAATATAAATTTTTGAAAAGGATAAAAGGACCACGAGTCAAATAAACACATCTGAAGGTGCTGGGCAGCCAGTATATGAACCCTAATTTAATCCATTGTTGGTTGATTTGCATAAAAAGTTTTAGAAAGTTTCAATTAAAACACAAAAGATGTATATTAATAAAATGGGTATCATAGTATTATGTAATCTTCTGATATCTGCCTTTTTATTTTTGTAGTATGAAAAGATTTTATGTGTTTAATGTAGTGAATCTCTTTATTTTAAAGTTGAGACAATGAGAATTGAAGATTAATTAGCCCATATCTCACAACTAGCTAATAGCAGAACTCAAGACTCTTTATTCCAGTATAGGTTTGTTCCCATGATTTTCTCTAATAGTTAAAGGATGAGATGGAAAAAATAAAAGCAGGAGGGTCAATGGAGAATTTACAGTAGGAAAACATTTGGGAACAGTAAGAGAGCAGTCTTAAAAATGCTCTGACTACCACATGACCACCATAGTTTAAATATGCACTGTGAATGGGAAATTATGACTGACCGTACAGTGTTTCTTACTTGAAATAAATACCTTTTCTACAACTAAATTCAATTCTTAAAATGAATCAGGTAACATTTCTCTTTTAGCAGTCTTTTTTTTTTTTTTTTTTTTTTTTTTTTTTTTTTTTTTTTTTTTTTTTTTTTTGACAGAGTCTCGTTCTCTTGCCAGGCGCCAGGCTGGAGTACAGTGGCACAATCGGGGTTCACTGCAACCTCCGCCTGCTGGGTTCAAGCAATTCTCCTAACTCATCCTACTGAGTAGCTGGGACTACAGGCATGCGCCACCACGCTGGGACTACAGGCGTGCGCCACCACGCCCAGCTAATTTTTGTATTTTTAGTAAGAGACGGGGTTTCACTATGTTGCCCAGGATGGTTTCGATCTCTTGACCTCGTGATCTGCCCGCCTCGGCCTCCCAAAGTGCTGGGATTATAGGCATGAGCCACTGCGCCTGGCCTTTTTAATCTAATAATATTGATTATCGATTATATTCAAGGCATTGTAGCATATTAACTGTATTAGTTAAGTATAATAAAGCACAAGAAAAAATGGTTATGAAAAACTGAGATTGCTCTCTATTCTAAATATTTTGAGTCAGACTCCTTTGAGAAACTTGGAATTTTTCTCTTCCAGAAAGGTGCACATTCACTGCAAAGCTCAGCCTTAAGAAGCCATGATTGCCAGGTTAAGACCCCAGCCTAACAATGTACCTTTGGTTTTGAATCATTTTTTTGTTGCCAAAGTACAACTAGAAACAACAGAAAAGTTCATTAACTGCTATAACACTTTGAGCAAAATGGCTAGCAAGTTTCAATTTTCAATTTTTGTCCTTACCTGTCTATAAAGACTGTTTATTGGATTAGCATATTTGAGTGGGAAGATCCCATGCATTTTCTCATACATGTTACAATTTTCTAGTTGGTAGACATTCAGATTTGCTAAGGAAGGTAAGTATCCTATTGCCTTAGGATAATGTTAGATTTGAAGATGTCAGTCGATGTTTTATTTTTTCACTTTTTTTTGGAATCAGGACATACATATGTAGGTTTGTTACCGAGGTATATTGCACGATGCTAAGGTTTGGAGCGTGAATGAATCTGTCACTCAGGTAGTAAGCATAGTACCCAATAGGTGGCTTTTCCCAACCCTCCCTCCACTCTCTCCCTGCCTTCTCGTGTATTCCCTAGTGCCTATTGTTCCCTTTTTAATGACTGTGTATACACAGTGTTTAGCTCCCTAAACACTGTGTATACACAGTCATTAAAAAGGGAAAAAGTCATTAAAACCAAATACCACGTGTTCTCACTCGTAAGTGAGAACACATGGTATTTGGTTTCTATTTCTGCGTTAGTTCACTTAGGATAATGGTTTCTGGTTGCGTCTGCGTTGCTGCAGAGGACATGGTTTTGCTCTTTTTTTGGCTGCATAATGTTCAATGGTGTATACATGCCTCATTTTCTTTGTCCAATCCACTATAAATGGACATTTGGGTTGATTCCATGTCTTTGCTACTGTGAGCAGTGCTGTGATGACCATATGGGTGCATGTGTCTTTTTGGTAGGATGGCTTATTTTCCTTTGGATATATGGTATCTGCCTTTTAAATTCAACTTAGGTTACCAAGATTGTTGTATATAACTGTAGTTAATTGATTTCTATTGCTAGAATACTATTCCATTGTGTGACTATACTATATTCATCTCTTCTACTGTTAATGAATGTTTGGATTATTTCCAGATTTTGGGTGTTACAAACAATGCATGAGCATGTTTATAATATGCATATTATAAACATGAGCAAATATACCTAGGAATAGAATTTTCAGGTCCAGTGGAGAGTAGAAGGTTGGTTACCAGAGGCTGGGAAGGGTAGTAGAGGGTTGAGTGGAGGTGGAGATGATTAATGGGTACAAAAAAAAATAGAATGAGTAAGACCTACTATTGGTAACACAATAGGGAGTCTATAGTAAATAATAACTTAATTGTACATTTTAAAACAACTTAAAGAGTGTAATTGCATTATTTGTAACTCAAAGGGTAAATGCCTGAGGGGATGAACACCCCATTCCCCATGATATGCTTATTCCACATTGCCTGCCTGTATGAAAGCATCCCATGTACCCCATAAGTATATACAAGTACAATGTGCCCACAAAAATTTTTAAAAATTAAATAAAGAATTTCTAGGTCAAAACTGTTTTTCCAATTTACATTTCCCTTAGCATCTCCAGTGGATCCATGTTTTATATAATACTTGGTATTGTCACACTTCTTAATTTTTACTCAATACTCAATTGAATGGGTATAAAATGGTATTTTGTCATCTTGATTTTCATTTCCTTGTTTATTAATAAGATTGAACATTTTTTCATGTTATGAGAACCTTATTTTACAGATGGGGCTCTGCGACTTAACCTACCCAAACTCACAAAGAACCAGACCCAGGACTCTGATTCCTGGGGCTGAGATATACTGCTGAGTTTTTAAGTATTTGCATGCTTGCATTCTTTCTTGATAAAGTGGCTTAAAAGGATATTTTCCCTCCAACTCAAATAGGTAGTAATTAGCAACAGGAACTATTACAGTAATGTTTCCACTTCTCTCAGACCCAGAAGGATGCAATGCCAGGTGCCCGTGGCTCTGGATTAGAGCACTTGGAAGCCCTCTGCTGGTCTGAATGCCTGCATCATGTTGAGTCCCCTCTAATCAGGTTCTTTCTCCCCCTCTGGAATCCTCCTGGACTTCGAACACTTACGAACATTTCTGGTGTTTTAGGAGTTGGTGACCTTCAAGGATGTGGTTGTGCACTTCAGCCTGGAGGAATTAAGCTCCCTTAGTGCTGCTCAGAGAAACCTCTACCGGGAGGTGACCCTGGAGAATTACCGGAACCTGGTCTCCCTGGGTAGGTATGCCTTCACAGGACTTGGTTTCTTCCCACTAGGGCAGTGGCTCTCAAATACTTTGTGTCCTCTCATCAGTGATGGTAGTTCACCATGTCAGTGAGTCTCAACCCAAGGTCAGAGGCAATATTTTAATATTTGAACATCAAATTCATTGTTAATTATAAAATAGCTAACATTTACTGACTGAGCACTAAATATGTGTCAGGCTCTGGTGTAAGTCTTTTACATGTTTCATCTTCTTGAATCCTCACACCAGTCCTATGAGTGGGAGATATGCTTATTGTTGTTGTTATTATTGACATTTTTAACGTTGAGGAAACTGAGTCATTGAAAGGTTAAATTACTTGTCAAAAGCTGGGATTTAACCCCAAGCAGATTGACTCCAGAAAATCTGGTCTCTTAAACTCTGATGTGCTACCTGACAGGGGTTTGCTCCATCAGTTCTCAGCACAATGGAAGGCTTGAAATGATGTTTTGTGAATGAGTGAAGAAATTGCTAAAAATTCCAGGAGCTCTAAAGACTTCTACTGGTTTTAGGTGTAAGAATCAGAGATTGCCAATCTCTCTTTACATCCAGAGGCAAAATTGTTTTACCTGTTCTCACAGGTAATGTTGAAAGTAAAAAGTGAAAAGTTTATGTTGCCGATGCCAAGATCCTTTTTCAGTGGCTTTTTTGGGGGCTTGAGGTCCCCTGAAAAGCAGAATCCAAAACAAATACTGTTCAACTGGCAGTAACTTTGTGAAGTCAGAGACCTAATGGGAAGACACATGCATCCTATCTCAAACCTGGCCCAGGGGTGCACACTTTGAACTCTGGTTCTTATCGGTTACAAGGAAGTACATTTTCCAACATCTTTTACACTCTTCTCTAGCTAACCACATTTTATGCATTAAAATAGAGGGAATAGTATCAAAATAGAGGAAATAAATTAATTTTATCTTTTCAGCTCTTACTCAGTGAACTGGAGGCATTCTGTCTCGTGAGCCCTTGGCTTCTTTAACACTGAAGGTTTTGTGTTAATAGAGATCTTATATATCACCTGGAACATTGCCTTCCCAAGTGTGGAATGAGTACAGTGGGCTAAATAGAAGGTTCTTTTAGGCAGTACATGGACAGCATGACATAATCCTTCAATCTGTTGGTGAGAAATAAGTTCTTCTTCTAATTTTCTTTTAAGTCTTACGATTATATCAAGTAAAGAATATCAGTTTGATGTTAGCGTATCTCTCTGTGTTTTTATTCTTCTGTTTTATCAAAGAGAGAGCAGACATCAAACCCTGGGTGCTAGATAGGCAACAGAAGCTAGCTAGCACTCAATAACCTTAGTTTCTGTTATATTTATCATTACGTTACCTTCAATTTTTGTGTGTGTGTGACATTGGTTTTTATTTACAGGGTTGATATAAAGCTTCCATGGAAAATAAGCATATTGGCTGTGTGCAATGGTTTATGCCTGTAATCCCAGCACTTTGGGAGGCTGAGGCAGGTGGTTCATTTGAGGTCAGGAGCAAGACCAGCCTAGCCAACATGGTGAAACCCCATCTCTACTAAAAATATGAAAAATTAGCTGGGCATGATGGCAGGTGCCTGTAATCCCGGCTACTTGGGAAGCTGAGGCAGAAGAATCGCTTGAACCCGGGAGGCAGAGGTTGCAGTGAGCCAAGATTGCGCCACTACACTCCAGCCTAGGCGNAAAAAAAAAAAAAAAAAAAAAAAAAAAAGAAGGAAGGAAAGAAAATAAGCATATTTAAGTTAAAAAGAAAGGTGATCTAAAGAAAAACATTAAATAAATACTGAATACAACTATAAATGGCACATAGAAGTGCCAAAATATTCATTAACTTGTCAGCAAACTGAGAGGTACAAAGTCTGGTACAGGCATTGGGGTTACAAAATAGATGACAATCCGTTCTCAAGGATATTACATTTGAGTGAAGAGAGTCAGACAGTAAACAAATAGTTTGGCATGCAAATGATAGAAGTTTGGGAAACAAGGAAATAAGGGAGGGGGAAGAACAGCATTTCAAGACAAAAGGGCAGCGGATGTTATCACAGGTGGGAAAAGAACCAAATGTTGACTTTGTGAGCAGCTGCAGCAGATTCTTATTGCTGAAGTATAGAGCTCAACACACTGCCCTCGTGCCCCATTTTTAGTCTTCATAGCAGTTTTTCAACCTTGGCACTCTTGACGTGGGGCCAGATCATTCTGGGTTGCAGGGCTGTCTTACAGAATGTTGAGCAGCATCCCTGCCTCCAGCCATTCTAGACACCAGGAACCCCTCCCTCTGCTCCCACAGTTGTGACAACCAAAGGTATGTCCATGCATTCTAAATGTCCCTTAGGGGATAAGGTCTCTATAGGCTGGAAACAGGTTTCATTTTACTCCTGTGAGAGTTTGTTCCTTCCTTATTATCCCAGAGTCTTTGGGACCCAGTGTTGGGAGTTACTGAACCCCTGAGTTCTGAGTCTTCCTCTCCAACAGGGTACCACTTCTCTAAACCTGACATTATCTCACGCCTGGAAAAGGAGGAATCACGTGCAGTGGAGACAGACAGCAATGCAGTGATTTGTCAAGGTGGGTAGTGACGGGGAAGCCCAGGGTGGAGGAGTTAGGACCAGGAAATGCTAGTCAGGGAGCTTTCTTCAAAGCCCCTCTGGGCCAGGGAGAAGGCTGGTAGGTGCTCTCACCTCAGGGGCTCTTTCTCCTCAGTACTCCCCTTCGTCTCCTTTCTGAAGTTCATCTCTTCCTGCAACATGAGTTCCTCTCCTGCTCAGCTCCAGGAAGCCAATGTCCTTTTTCACTTGTGTTCCAGCCCTTCCATTCACTCATGCGTTTCTCCTTGCAGCTAGAAATCATAGATCTTTCTTCTTTAACTGAGACCAGCAAAAAACCTTGGCCTGATACCACTTGTCTTTCTCACTGCCCCTCCACTTCCCTCACATCAGCTCCTTACGCTTGTTGACACCCAGAGGCTCCCTTCCCTTTGCTTCTTAACCTGCACATCTGGTTTCCATCCCTCTCCTTCTGCCAACATAGACACACATATACGCTCTTATTTGAAACTTATTTGAAACTTCTTCCACAAAAGGTCCCCACTAGCATCCTCATGGTTCTAGAATCACAAGAATGTTCTAGACTTCACCTCTCCCAAACTCTATGGCTACAATCTAATAACATCCACCATCTTCATAAAATGCCCTTCTTTGAATTGGGTCACCATGCGCATCAGCTAGGATCACTGTTGTCCTTCAGTTGTCGTTAACAGAAAACCCACATGCAAACTGGCTAAAGTCATAGAGGGATTATTAGCCTGTGACACTGATCAGCTGGGCTGTATTCAGGGACCTAGGGAAGTAATCGAAGACCTAGTTTCATTTTCTCCTACTGTGCCTTAAACTTTGACAATAAATCCTAGATGCATTTTTTTTCCTGTACAAAGAAGGAGCAATAAAGAGCTGGTGTGCCCAAGAGGCATTCGAGAGAGAGAGGAAGCATCTTTTCCAGAAGCCCTTGACATACCTCTCCCGATTTTTCATTGTTCCATATTGGGTTATATCCCTTTCCTGAATGAGCAGCTGTGTCCAGTACAGTGCTAATTGACACAGCCCTCCTCCACCTTTTTCAGTGTGAGTGGAAAAGTTGATGTCCAAACAAAACCCAAGAAGTTACCAGGAAGACTCCTCTCTGTTTCTTTCATTGTTTTTTCCTCTTTCCCTACTCTGGTTTGTTCATCCATTCAGTCATCCATAGATATTTATCAGGCTTCTCTTGTGGGCCAGGTACTGTCCTAGCATCTGTGGATATAATAATGAACAAGACAGACAAATCTCTTCATTCATAGAGCTTGCATTCTAATGAGAGAGGTAGCTTTAAAAAGCAGACAAATAACAACTGAGTGTAAAGTGGATAGAGAGTGAGATATGGGAGGTTGCTTAAGAGGGACCAGTCAGAGAAGGCCTCACTGTGGAAGATGTGAATGAGATGAGGGGCTGACCCATGTAGAAATCTTAAGGAAGAGTGTAATAGGCAGGGCAAACTGCAAATGCAAGGACCCTGACATGGGAATGAGGTTGGGTGTTCTAAAACCAGGAAGAAGGGCAATATGGTCTGAGTTCAGTGGAGGGTAGATGATGAGCCCACTCAGATAGTCAAGGGCCAGCCCACTTAGGAATATGTTAAAGAATTTTGTTGTAAGTGAGATGCGAAGATGGTGGGAAGTTTTGAGTAGGGGAATGAGGTGGTGTTATTCACATTTTAGAACTTTGCTGTCCAATATGGTAGACAGTAGGCACATGTGGCTACTTATATTTACACTAGTAAGAATTACATAGAATTTAAAATTTAGTTCCTCAGTCACATAAGCCACATTGAAAGTATTTGATAGCCACACATGGCTAATTGCTACTGTGCTGGACAGCAAATATGTATATAATTTCCATCATCACTGGGAGTTCTGCTGGGCAGTGATATTCTAGAAAGATCCATCTGGCTGTTCTATGGAGAACTGGCTTTATGAGGAAAAGCCAGAGAAACCAGTTCAGGAGGCCATTGAATTCCATCAGGCTAAAGATGATGGAGGCTGAGGCTGTGGTTGTAGAGGAGTCAGGTTTGAGGTATTCCCTGAAAGGAGAACTGGCAGAACATGCTGAAATATTGGATGTACAGCAGGGTGAGGGAAACAAAAGAGCCAGTGAGGACTAGGTGTTCTCTTAGTCTTCCATTCTTGAGTGTTCTCTTCAAAGACCACCTCTAGAAGAGTCAATCCATTGTGATGGGCCCAGCTATCCCTCTTCTTGATGACTTCCTAAGCCATGTTCTGCTTCTGTTTTACCTGTACTCTCTGTTCACATATTTCAAGTGTCTGCCAGGATGCAACTACTGTGTTAATCACCTCTCTTCCAAACCACAGTCTTATACTTGACTCCCTTGGCTTCAGTATTTTTCCTACCAGAGAGTTACCTTTATAAAGCATAGACTTTTTATCAACTTCTTACCACCGTCAAGAGAAAATTCAAACTTTTAGCAAAACACTAAAGTTCCTTCCAGTCTGGCCTGAAATTCACATCCCAGCCTCATCTCCTACAGATCTTGCGAGTAAGATCCTGTGTTTCTAGCTACCTAGGACTGTATACTTTCACAGTTCTATGGCCTAACTCAGGCTGTTTTATAGAAACTCTTACCCCCTTCCCCGTTTAATGAGGCCAAATGCTGTCCTTTCCATTAATCATGTCCTGTTCCTAAGTGGAGTCAATTCCCCCGTCTCTGCTCTTGTGTCATTTATAATCTGATTAGAGCCCCTTTTACAGACCTCTGACCCATCTGGTTAGATAATGCCTTGCACAAAACAGGCATTTAATAAATACTGAATTAAAGGAAATTGATTGGCAGTATAGACTGGGGTAAAACAAGAGATTTGGAGCCAAGCAAAGAGAATCTTTGCTTAATTCTGAACAAGAGGTTGTTGACCTGTTCAGTCCAGTGTTTCCTCCGTGATCCTGCAGACCCATGGTAATAGATGTTCTTTAAAAAAAAATGTTTCATGGCAAGATCAGTTTAAGAAATGCTACATTCTGCACCTTCCCTCCTTGGGATTCGAGGTGCATATTAAAAGTTCCGAGTCCCATGGGAATGAAACCTGCTTGATTTTCATCATACAACATTTTCCAAATTGACAACGGAACCCCCTTCGTGGCTATTTGTTTTGCAGAATATTAGCAATCTGCCAAACGTGGTTTGGAAAATGCTCACAAACTCCAACCGCAGCTCTTTCTCTGATTTCCTCTCATTCTACTCTGTACATTTCTGGCATCTTTGTGACATGCCATCCTCCTGGATGACCTTTTTCTGCCTCTTCCTCACTCTTCCTTGCTTACTGTCCTTTCTATCCTTTTCCTATTTTCTTTTTAGGTTTTCAGAAAGCCCTTTCAACCTCCATAAGATCCATCTGTTACCCTTGGTCTGTTTATTTCTATTATATTGGTATGTCTCTCTGAGTAAAAAGAATAGAGGAATTTTTACATTTTCTTTTTAGATTAGGAAAAGAGACCTGAAACCAAAGCAGTAACTCCAGGGCAAAGCCTGCCTACAGAAATATTATTATTGCAGGCAGAAATGGAGAATTAGCAGTAGGTAACTTCTGGCATGTCTCTGCAGGAGAGTCTCATGACGACCCATTGAAACCACACCAGGGCAACCAAGAGAAACTTTTGAGTCCTATAACAATGAATGCCCCCAAGACTCTCACTCAGGAAAGAAGCTATGGCAATGAT
Source organism: Cebus imitator (assembly GCF_001604975.1). Taxonomy (NCBI): domain Eukaryota; kingdom Metazoa; phylum Chordata; class Mammalia; order Primates; family Cebidae; genus Cebus; species Cebus imitator. The sequence continues at coordinate 30,115 of NW_016107732.1, read as the reverse complement.
GAATTTGAGAGACACTCTAATCTTACTGAACAATCAGAGGATCCTCTAGGAAAGGATCCCCAGGAAGGCACTACTCCTGGAATATGTACCAGTCCCCAGTCAGTGTCCCAAGAGAACAAACACAACAGATGTGAATTTTGCAAACGAACCTTCAGTACTCGAGTAGCCCTCAGGAGACACAGGAGGATCCATACTGGGGAGAAACCCTTTGAATGTAAACAGTGTGGTGAAGCCTTCTATCTCATGCCACACCTCAAGAGACATCAGAAGACTCATTCTGGTAGGAAGACATCTGGCTGCAAAAAAGGTAGAAAGTCTTCCATCCAGTGCACGAAGCTCTGTGAACGTGTAGGAATTCGTAGTCAGGAGGACTACTGTGAATGTTTTCAGTGCGGCAGAGCTTTTACCCAGAACGTGCATCTTTTTCAACATCTCAAAGCCCATGAGACAGCAAGAGTCCTTCCTCCCTGGTTGTCCCGCAGCAAGACATACTTCATTCGTTATCAGCGGAAACACGACTATGTTGGAGAGAGAGCCTGCCAGTGTTGTGATTGTGGCAAAACCTTCAGTCAGAGTTCACATCTCATTCAGCATTATAGAACTCATGCTCACGAGAAGCCTTACCAGTGTCAGCTGTGTGGGAAATGTTTCAGCCGACCCTCATACCTCACTCAGCATTATCAACTCCATTCTCAAAAGAAATGTTGAGTGCAATCACTGTTGAGAAACCTTCAGTCACAGCACGCAATTTTCTCAACAGTTTCAGCTTCATCCTAGAAAGAGTGTTCTGAATGTGAGAAGGCCTTCCACTAGCCCCCACACCTTGTTAACGGCTTGAAAATTCATCAAAGTGTGGTCCAAAAAAAAGTTGCAAGGATGTAGGAAAACCTTTTTCCAAGAGGGGGTTCCTCACGTGTCACACAGGTGAAAAGCTTACAAAGAGTATTTTTGTTGCGTAGAAAAGTAGCTAATAGATTTTTCCCTTTTTCAGTGATATTCATCATGAGGGAGGATTGCCCTCATTTCTTTATATCAGAATGTATTCATGGGTATTTGTTCTATGGGCTGTAATTCAGTACTATCATTTATTTTGCTGTTTAAATGGCTACAGCTTTGACCATTGGGAGCTCTTTCGAGTTGGCTCCTGTGCCTTTTCAGTAAGCTCCCGTCCTTTTCTGGAACCACTTTCTTTGTCCATCCTCCGTAATTTTTCTCCCTTCATCTCCAGGAAAAGCCTGTCATGTCTTTAAGATAGTTTCTACCTCATGCACCATCTCATGAAGTTTGCTGCTTTCCCCAGGTCAGAAGGCTCATGGCCTGATCAGTCTTTTATTTCACTTCTCCCTTTGCAGTTTTTGCTAGATCTACATTCTGCTTGAAATGTTATTTACTTAATATTTTTTGTCAATAGAATCATCTCTGTTTTTTGAACTTTGGTACCTCTACTTAAAAAGGAAATGTTTAAGTCACCCCAGACAAAGGGTTTTACTCACACCATAACCAGACTGCCCTGATTATCTCCAAGATGTCCTTTTACAGTTGGGTTGTTTCAATCTGGATCTAAACATAGTCCACAGATTGCATTTGGTTGTTTGATCTCTTAAGTCCCTCTTAATCTAAAGCAATCCCCTCACATTTTTAAGGCCTGTGCAATCCTGAGGTTAATATAGAACTTCCCTCCTGTTCCTATCCAGTTCCTGATACATCAAACAGTTTAGACACTTCTCTTCATATTTACATTTTTTAATTTAGAAGAACTCATTTGAAAATTTTTATATTTCATTGTGGTAAAAACCACATAAAGCTTAGCATCTTAACCATTTTTGAGCATACAGTTCAGTTACGTTAACGTATATTCACATTGTGGGCTGGGCATAATGGCTCACACCAGTAATCCCAGCACTTTAGGAGGCCGAGGTGGGTGGATCACCTGAGGTCAGCAGTTCAAGACTGGTCTGGCCAACATGGTGAAATCCCATCTCTATTAAAAAATAGAAAAATTAGCCGGGCATGGTGGTAGGCACCTGTAGTCCCAGCTACTCAGGATGCTGAGGCAGGAGAATCACTTGAACCAGGAAGGTGGGGCTTGCAGTGAGTGGAGGTCACACCATTGCACTTCAGCCTGGGCAACAAGAGCAAAACTACATCTCAAAAAAAAAAAAAAAAAAAAGATATATTCACATTGTTACACAACAGGTGCCCAAAACTATTTCATCTTACAAAACTAAAACTGTGTGCCCATTAAACAGTAACTCCTCATTTCCCCTTCCCCATACCTGGCAGCTTCCATTCTAGCACTCCTTTCTTTCCCTCAAGTTTTGTGTGATTATGCAAGTAGTACTAGGAGAAACTGGGTCAGTTGTTCTGTGGAATGTCCCTTAGTCTAAGTGTGTGTGTTTGCTTCCTGTGGTGCCCGTCAGCTTGTTCCTCTCTCCCCGGGATATTCTGTACATAGAAGTTAGCTCTAGGCTCTGGAGACTTAATTTACATTCATATTCAACTTCTTTGGCAAGAACACATCATAGGTGGTTCTGTGTGCTTTACATAATATTCCACCAGGGCACATGATGTCCGCTTTGCCCGAAGGCCCAGCTTTTTGATGTTATGCTCCAAGCCAACGTAGCAGTCACTAACAATGATGTTTCAAAGTTTTCACCATCACTGGGTATTTTTCCTGGGCCAGCTGCTTTAGTTCCTTCTGCATTGTCTCCTCTAGATTTCTCTACAAACCTCACCTCGATCACCTCAGCCTGATCGTCAGAGGTCTGAAATTAAACATGGTAGATACCGCTTGAGGGGTCTAGGTATGGGCTGTTGTATTGACAACCATGGGCCAGGATCTAAGGCTTCTTGAGGACCTTTAATTCAGGAAAGTCAAGAAATGTCAAACTAGATCAGCTTCCTTTTGAGGCTGCTTTCATGCCACAAATGGCAGTAGTGTCAGTGTACTGCCATGTACTTTTTGGAATACATGGGATGTGCACAAGCCATTGCTTCTACGTTTTATAAGTCAGGCTTCAGGTTACCGAAGCGGGTGCCCCAACCTATGACTTGGCTTTCAGCCTGCTGCTTTTCTTGCTGCTATCCTAATGGGCCCTGGGAGAATGTAGAGATCCATGCTGCTGCTTTCCCACCTGATTCCTAACATATTTAACAGTTTGGGCACTGCTCTTACATTTGAGTTTTTTTGTTTGTTTGTTTGTTTGAGGCAGAGTCTCTCTCTGTCGCCCAGGCTGGAGTGCAGTGGTACGATCTCGGCTTACTGCAACCTCTGCCTCCTGGGTTCAAGCAATTCGCTGCCTCAGCCTCCTGAGTAGGTGGGATTACAGGCATGAGCCACCATGCCCAGCTATTTTTTGTATTTTTAGTAGAGATGGGGTTTCACCATCTTGCTCAGGCTGGTCTTGAACCCCTGACCTAGTGATCCACCCGCCTCGGCCTCCTAAAGTTCTGGGATTACAGGCGTGAGCCACCACGCCTGGCCAGGTTAATTTTTTTCTTTAATTTAGAAACACTCATGTTTTAAGATTTTAGTGGCTATGCAAGTAATACATATTCCCTCAAGAAAACTAGAAAATGTTTGTTTTTTCTTTGAATATTTATACTTCCCCCTCCAAGATATACTTGCTACTAAAAGTGTGTGCCCATTTTTTCTTATGCATAAATCTGTATAGCTTTTAAAAGTTATATTTTTAGGCTGGGCATGGTGGCTCACGCCTGTAATCCCAGCACTTCAGGAGGCGGATGCGGGCGGATCAACTAAGGTCAGGAGTTCGAGACCAGCCTGGCCAACATGGTGAAACCCTCTCTCTACTAAAAAATACAAAAAATTAGCTGGGTGTGGTGGTACACACCTATAGTCCCAGCTACTTGGGAGGCTGAGGCATGAGAATCACTCCAACCTGGGAGGCGGAGGTTACAGTGAGCCCAAGTCATACCATTGCACTCCAGCCTGGATCGCAGAGTGAGACTTTGTCTCCAAAAAAAGGTTATATTTTTATGAAATAAACTCTACTACCATAAATTCTGTTTTGAGGGCTATGATTTTCATTCTTGGATATTATGAACATCTTTTCATATATAGAAATACATTCCTAAGCTTCCTTTTAGTACTTGGTTGCATGGATGTGTCCTAATTTATTTCATCTGGCCTTTTAGAATTGGAAACTTGGCTTGCTTGTAATTTATGTCTTATATACACATTGCTGCTCTAGTTACACTTCCTCCCCTTTAGCCCTTGGGTTTTGGAATTTGGGCATTTTTCCTTATTAATTTGCTCTAATGTCTTTGCATCTGGTCTTGTTTTCTAAGGGGAAATCCTCAGCAGTGGAATTTCTGAGCCAAAAGGTGTGTATCTTGAAGGTTTGGGAAATACTCCTAGCCTCATCCTAGCAGGGTCTAAACGTTGTATTGATTTTTCTTTCTCTAGGAAAGGACTATAAACCACTTACTTACCTCTCATCTACAATCCTCTTCTTGAAGAATTTACATGATGAACTCATATTAGGATATAACAGGATTTAAGTCAGGTCTGGAAAGAGGTAAAATTTAGCTTCAATTTTTCATAGTTATACTATAATGAACATTTTCGTACTTAAGCTTTCTTCCAAATGTAGAATCTCTTTAAGATATACTTTGCCAAAGAGGAATTTCTGGGTCAGAAGGTGTATAATTGCTTTTAAGATTTTTGATATATCCAAGTTCCTTTTGGAAACGTTACATCAGTTTGCACTGCTGCTACTGCCAGGAATGATTGGGGATAGTGTTCCTCACACACTGGGTGCTTAGTAGGAACTTTGGGTGTTTAGTAGGAACTTTGCTAATAGGGAAAAGGCATCTCATTTTAATTGTCTTTATTTGATTTTTAAGGATGTTGAACTGTTTATTGTAAGCTTCTTAAGCCATTGTGTTTCCACTCTTTGCATTGTCTGTATGTTTTTTTTTTATCATTTGTCTATGTGGCTTTAATAGCTTCCTATCAATTTATACATCTCTTTATATAATAGGGATATTAATTCTTTGTTGTCATCTTGGCTGCAAATGATTTTCCCAGTTTGGTATTTTCTTTATTTTTTGAAAAGGTTTCAATTTTTATATAGTTCAATCCTTCTATTTTTTTTTCAACCCTATAAAATCTAACCCTCATTAAACATTAGTGTTTTATTCTGGAGTTTTAAAAATATGCTTTAGCCATTCTTGAATTTACTTGGGCATATTGTACGAAAAGAATTAAAATTACTCTTCCTCATTGTTAATTGCCTCCACATTATTAGTTAATTATAGTTATATTTTGTAATGTAGGATCTATATTTGGACCATCTATTTCCTTTTATTGGCTTGTTGCCCTGTTTTGTCCTAGAACTATATTCTTTTTAATTTTTATAGCTGTATTTAATGTTTTCCATCATTGTGCCTTTAAAAAGTGTATGTGTATGTATGCATAAATTTATGTGAAGTTATATATGTAACTTTCTTTTGTTCCAGATTAAAATTCATCTTTATTAATCAAAACCAACCTTTTGATTATTATTGTAATGAACTTATAAATTAGGCAGGATTACCATTGTTACATTTCATCTTAACATCCAGGAATATGATATTGTCTTTTCATTCATTCAAGCTTTTGTATCAATCAGTAAAGTTTTACAGTTTTCTTATCAAAATGTCACAAGTTTTCCTTAGTTATTTCTACATAGAAGAAAGTTGTGAGTTTTCTTGCATAGACTTTAGACTTCTCACAAAAAGCCAGCATCTCAAGAATAGGGTCACTTCTGCATTGCCAAGGAATTCTGAAATTTCAGAATCAGATTAACTACATTTGGCTGCTTTATTAGAGTCTCATAAGATAATGTCGGCTGGCCTCTGTAGGATCCTGAGTTTTCAACCCTTTCTTGAAACCAGCATTTCTCAAACTTGAATGTACAATAGAAGGGAGACAGGCAATAAGGAAAATAAGGTAGTAAATGCTATGAAGAAAAAACGAGGAAAGAGGGTAGAGAGTTACCATGGAAGTGAGAGGGCCAATTTAAGACAGTTTGGTCCAAAAAAAAGCTCTCTGAGGAGGTGGCTTTAAGCAAAGACCATCAGATCAGAAGCCTGGAACCCTGGAGAAGAGAGTATCTGGGCAGAGGAAACAGCATGAGCAAAGGTCTTTGGTCAGAAAATAGCTTTGTATGTTGGTGGCAGAGACAGGAGAAGAGTTGCGAGGGAGAGGGATAGGATAAGATGTGGGAGCAGCAGTCAGGACTGATTTCTCCATTGGTGCAGCTGGCATTTGGTGTGGGGCGACTCCTATGGGCCACCCAGTGCATTGTAGGGTGTTCAGTACCATCCCTGGCCTCTGTTCAGTTGATGCCAGGAGCATCCCCTTCTCCAGTTGTGACAAACAAAAATGTCGAATGGCTTCTGGGAGGTAAAATCATCCTGACTTGAGAAGTCTGATCTGGGGCCCTTTGTTCAGGGTCCCCTGGCAGTGAGATGATTCCTACAACCTGTATAGATTCATCTGGCCCTTGCCCAGTGCTGCTACAATGGAAAAAGAAAAAGGAAAGGGTGTGTGTATATGTATGTATACATTTATGTGAAGTTATCTATATAACTTTCTGTTATTGGGTTTTCGCTGTGTTGGCCAGGCTGATCTCGAGCTCCTGACCTCAGGCGATCTGCCCACTGGCACTTTTTTCTTTTTTGCCTCTGTTTACACTATTGAAGTCAGTGAATAAAGGCTTGATCATTGTTATTTTCAGTTCGGGTGTCCTAACTGGCCACTGTTGTTACTCTCAGGGTTCCTACTAGACTGGAGGACCTTTCTGGATGCTGAGAGAGTCACATCGGTCACTCACACCATCACTGAGAGATGGGTAACAACGACCCTCTTACACACAAAGACGATAAGGCTCAGGGAGGTGATGTGACTTGTTTTTTTAATATTATTATTTTAATTATTATACTTTAAGTTCTGAGGTACACGTGATGTGACTCATTTAAGGCCACACAACCAGTAGTGACAAAGCCAGGATTCAAAGCTCCAGGTTTATGTATCTCTGTCACCCAAGTTCTGCAACTCTGCGGAGCCATTTCCATCTACTGCTGTCAACCATGAAAGATGGCTGGATCTTTCCAACTTACACTCCACAGCTTGTGCATTTGGCAGATCACACATAGATATATTTAAATTCTTTGTCTTTTCCTCCTTCCCCTTTAGTGGAAGGAAGTCCATCCTGTATGTTTGGCCCAAAGAGTGAAGACAGTTACATTGCTTTTCACTGCCCCACCACAGCCCTCACAGATCTTTTCTCACTTGTGGGACTCTTTCTTACGCTGAGAAAAGATCCTTGAAAATCAGCAGCTTTAGTATCATGTGGGGCATTCGACTCTTAAATTTGAAATAGCTGTTGAAGAAGCCCTAATTTTCCAGTTAGTAAATTTTTGTTTTAAGAGCCAGGTTCTTGCTCTGTTGCCCAGGCTAGAGTACAGTGATGTGATCAAATCTCACTGCAACCTCAAACTCCTGGGCCCAAGGAGTTTGAGGTTGCAGTGAGATTTGATCACATCACTGCACTTCAGCCTGAGCAACAGAGCACACTCACACTTCAGTCTCCCAAGTAGCTAGGACTATAGACAAGTGCCAACATGCTCAGCTAATTTTTGAATTTTTATTTTTGTAGAGATAGGGTCTTGATATGTTGCCCGGTCTGGTCTCGAACTTTGGGGTCAAATGATCCTCCTGCCTTAGCCTCCCAAACTGTTGGTATTACAAGGGTGAGCCACTGAACAACCCAGCTACTACATCTTTTAAAAATAACCATCTCTGGAGCAAACAAAGCCAAATATCAGTACGTTTATCTTCCTTAAGTTGCAAATGATCTCAGACTTGCCAGTCATGGAAAGAATTGCTGACCTGCACATTAGGAGCCAGGTCTAGAATTAGTATAGGGATGGTCCTTCCATATTATCTTTATAGTTAACTCAGCAACACCCAGGAAAGCTGACTCTATCAGGCTGAGTGCCACAGAACTTTCATGACTCAATGCACTGACAGTTGTTTATAGGTGGATGTTATCTTCCTAATTTTGCCCATGTGGAAACTGAGGCTTAGCTTGGAGATAAGGAAAACCAAGAACCGGTCATGGTCTTTAAGGACATAAAACATTCGAGATGCTTTTTTTTTAGACGGAGTCTCACTGTGTCACCGGGCTGGAGTGCAGTGACGTGACCTTGGCTCACTGCAACCAATATTAGAGATAATGTGTGTAAAGTTTTAGTGCCACTAAACATCAGTACAGGTGGCCAAAGGAAGAATTGGAAGCATAATGGTAGAACTGAGTAAGAAGATAACTGGTGGCTCATCAAGAGATCAGATGTGAGGGAGTGATTATAAATTAGTAAATAACATTTTTCTTTTCATGAGTTTTATCTGGGTGCCCAGCTGGAGACAGTATTTCCCAGCCTCCTTTGCAGGTCAGTGTAAACTTGTGGCCAAGCTCCAGCCAGTCAGATGTCAGCAGAAGTGAAGTGTGTAACTTCCGAACCACATCTTAAAAGCAGGTAGCTTGCCTTCCGTTTCCTCTGTCCCTCTTCCAGCAGCTGGATTGTGAATGAGGTGCGATCCAGCTCCCTCCATGGGAATAAGGAAGGATTCAGGAATGGTAGAGCAATGAGATAGAAGAAACCAGGCCTGGGGATGATGGTGGTATAGAGATGCCCAGGGTCACCTCCAAGCACAGATGATTACACAAAAGAGAAACAAGCTTTCTGTATTACTGAAGCCACTGTTATTTTGTTTCTCTTAAAGCAGCTGAACCAGAAATACAACAAATGCAGGCTTGCTATCAGAGAAACATTGCAGAAAGATAAAGGTACCCTTGACTTTCCCTCAGGAAGCAGCTGTGTGGGAAGGTGGATTTTTGGGTCCCCCCCACAACCATTTCTCTGCACGTCTAATATGGCCTATTTCTCTCCTGGAATAGTTGCTGCTGCTTGTGGTGAAGGCTTTGGGTTGCATTTAGGACAAATACCAGATGAAAAAATGTGTACCACTAAACATTAGAACCACACTGAGCAGGATAAAACATGTCCACATGGGGAGGTGCATGGAAACTGAGGTTGCTGAGAGGAGAGTCTCCTGTTGGATTCGTAGGCCAGGTCATAGGGTTACTGAGTGGGATCTCGGGTGGAATCACCCATCCTATTTAAATTATTTGCTCCTCCTCTTTTTCTCCTCCCCCTCCTAAATACATGTAGTCCTATTTGCCTAAATTAAATGCGTGTTGGATTTGTGTCCATTTTTTTTTTGAGGTGGAGTCTCCCCCTTGTCACCCAGGCTGGAGTGCAGCAGCACAATCTCAGCTCACCTCAACCTCTGCCTCCCAGGTTCAAGCGATTCTCCTGCCTCAGCCTCCCGAGTAGCTGGGATTACAGGCACCCACCATCACGACCAGCTAAATTTTATATTTTTAGTAGAGACAGAGTTTTGCCATGTTGGCCACGCTGGTCTGGAATTCCTGACCTAAGGTGATCCGCCCACCTGGACCTACCAAAGTGCTAGGATTATAGGGTGAGCCACCACGCCCGGCCCTTAAGACTCTGTTTTTTTCTGTTCGCCAAGATAACCAGGGATATTAGTCATCCTTTGCCACACCATGCATTGCGCCAAAACTCAGTGGCTTCAAACAGCAACAGTTATTGTCTCATGGTTTATGTGGGCCAGGAATCTTGGTGCAGCTTAGATAGGTCCCCGGCTCATGTTCTCTCATGAAGCTGAAATCAAGGTGTCAGCCAGGGCTGTGAAGAACATGCTTCCAAAGTCACGCACATAGTTGGTGGCAGGATTCAATTCCTTAAGAGCCACTGAACTGAGAGTCTTGGTTTCTCACTAGTCATTGGCTGAAGGCCACATTCAGCTTCTGGACACAGGGACTTCTCCATAGAGCACCTCACAGCATGGCAGCCGGCTTCTCTTAGAGGGAAGAGAACAGCAGAGTGCCCAATATGAAAGCTGCAGTATTGATTGATTGATTGGTTGATTGAGATACAGCCTTACTCTGTTGCCCAGGCTGGAGTGCAGTGGTGTGATCTCAGCTACTGCAACCTCTGCCTCCTGAGTTCAAGTGATTCTCCGGCCTCAGCCCCCCACATAGCTGGTATTACAGGCATTCACCATCACATCCTGCTAATTTTTGTATTTTTAGTAGAGACAGGGTTTCACCATGTTGGCCAGGATGGTCTCAAACTCCTGACCTCAGCTAATCTGCCTGCCTCAGCCTCCCAAAGTGATGAGATTACAGACGTGAGCCACCACACCCTGCCTAAATAGATCTTTTATCAGTTAATGTCTTTGTAACTTCATGCATTTGTCATTTGGAAAAAAATATTAGTCCATTGAGTCATGAGACCTTCCACATTTTGATCTTTATTATATAATATCAAAACAATTGTACTTGCCAATGAGTCTCCTTAACAATAGTATACGTGTGTTGATCTTGAAGATTCTGTGGAAGGGTCTTGGGGACATCCAGGAGTCCCAGGGCCACGTGTTGAGAGCCACTGGAATAGAAAAATAGAACAGGGGATAGAACAAAGAGCTCAGTAACAAACACACCTCCTGGTGTTTATACCCTGTGTGCTGTGCCTCCCTTGAGTGTAGGCTGTCCTAGGAACTTGCTGCTAATAAACAGAATACAGTAAAAATGATGAAATCTCGCATGCAAGAATAGATTGTGAAATACTGTAGCTTCTGGGCATGGTGGCTCACACCTGTAATCCCAGAACTTTGGGAGGCTGAGGCAGGTAGATCATTAGGTCAGGAGTTCAAGACCAGCCTGGTGAAACCCGTCTCTACTAAAAATACAAAATTATTAGCAGGCATGGTGGTGCGCACCTGTAATCCCAGCTACTCGGGAGGCTGAGTCAGGAGAATCACTTGAACCCAGGAGGTGGAGGTTGCAGTNAAAAAAAAAAAAAAAAAAAAAAAAAAAAAAAAAAAAAAAAAAAAAAAAAAAAAAAAAAAAAAAAAAACAACAACAACAAAAAACCACGTTTTATTCTGTTTATGTGTTCAGCAGCAGGTATGAGAACTTTAGTTTCTCCACACCTCTATCAAACACTTACTATTGTCATCTCGGCTCACTGCAACTCGGCTCATTCTCTTGCTTCAGCCTCCCAAGTAGCTGGGATTACAGGCACACGCCACCACACCTGGCTAATTTTTGTATTTTTAGTAGAGATGGGGTTTCACCATGTTGGCCAGGCTGGTCTTGAACTGCTGACCTCAGGTGGTCCACAGCTCTGGGCCTCCCAAACTGCTGGGATTACAGACATGAGCCACAGTGCTTGGCCTCTTGCCATCTTTTAAAATATTAGTCACTCTCTTGAGAAACTGATGCTCTTCTGGTGAATTAAAGAAAAAATATTAGTCATTTCTGGAGGTTGTAGAGTCATATCTCATTTTGGTTTTGTTTTTTAACAGCTTCATTGAAATATCATTCATAGACCATAAAATGTACCCATTTAAAGTGTTGAATTTAGTATTTTTACAGAGTTAATTTGCCTTCTTTGATGACTAATGAAGTTGAGCATTTTCGTTTGTTTATTGTTATTTGAGTATCCTCCCCTGTGCACTGTTCAGGTCTTTTGCCCATTCTTTTACTGGGTTGTGGTTGTTTCCTTATTACATTTTAGGAGTCTTTTATATATTCTTAATAACATATGCCTTGTTAGATATATACATCTTCTCCTCTTTTGAGGATTGCCTGTTCACATGGAAAATGATGAAATATCTTGGCTATTGTGAATAATGCTACAACTAACATGGGGTGCAGATATCTCTTCCACATACTGATTTTCCCCTTCCTTCCTTCCTTCCTTCCTTCCTTCCTTCCTTCCTTCCTCCCTCCCTCCCTCCCTCCCTCCCTTCCTCCCTCTCTCTCTCCCTCCTTCTCTCTCTCTTTCTTTTCTTTTCTTTCTTTTCTCCCTTCCTTTCTTTCTTTCTTTCTTTTCTTTTCTTTTCTTTTCTTTTCTTTCTTTTCTTTCCTTCCTTCCTTCCTTCCTTCCTTCCTTCCTTCCTTCCTTCCTTCCTTCCTTCCTTCTTCTTTCTTTCTTTCTTTCTCTCTCTCTCTCTTTCTTTCCTTCCTTCTTTCTTCTTTCTTTCTTTCCTTTTTGAGACAGAGTCTCACTGTGTCACCCAGGCTGGAGTGCGGTGACACGATCTGGGCTCACTGCAACCTCCACCTCCCAGGTTCGAGCAATTCTCCTGCCTCAGCCTCCTGAGGATCTTGGATTACAGGCGCCCACCACCACACCCAGCTAATTTTCGTATTTTTAGTAGAGATGGGGGTTTCACCATGTGGGCCAGGCTGGTCTTGAACTCCTTACCTCAAGAGATAATATGCCTGCCTCAGCCTCCCAAGTGCTGGGACTTTGATTTCCTTTCTGTTGGCTACATACACAGCAGCAGAATTACTGGATCACACATTAGTTCTATTTTAAAATGTTGGGGAATCTCTGTACTGTTTTCCATAGCGGCTGTGCTAATTCACGTTCCCACCAACAGTATACGGGGCTCCCTTTTCTCCACACCCTCTCAAATCATCACATTGTATAACTTGAGTATATGCACTTTTTATTTTTCAATTAAATGTTTTAAAATTTTAAAAATAACCTAAAATATCAGCTAATGAAATAAAACAGTGAGCTTCCTCTTTCTGGTAATTATGGGCTATTATTATAGAACCAATGAAAAATTGTCCTATAGAAATGTTGAATGAAACATTCCCGTAGAATTATGTTTTAGAAAGCGTTTAAGGGCTGAAAAGATAATTGGGAAAGTTTCAGGCCAATAGTGTGGGAAAACTGATTTCACTTATGTCCTCTAACTCAAAGTCACAGTTTCCAAGAACCTGTCAATGGCATTGAGGGCTTGCATGTGAGTGTGCCTGTGTGTGCATCTGTGTGCATGTGCATGCGTGTGAGTGTGCCTGTGTGTGCATATGCATGTGTGAGTGTGCCTGTGTGTGCATGTGTATGTATGTTGTGTGTGTGCGTGTGTTTGCATGTGTGTGTTGTGTGTGTGTGCATGTGAGTGCGTGTGTGTGTGTGTGTGTGTGTGTGTCCTTTGGTCCTCACAAGAACTCTATGAGGTAGGTCCTAAAATATCCCCATTTGGAGTTGAACAATGAGAACACATGGACACAGGAACAACATATACCAGGTCCTGTTAGGGGTTAGGGGATGAGGGGAGGGAACTTAGAGGACGGGTCAATAGGTGCAGCAAACCACCATGGCACGCATGCACCTATGTAACAAACCTGCATGTTCTGCATATGTATCCTGGAACGTAAAGTAATAAATAAATAAAATATCCCCATTTTCCAGATGAGAAACTGAGGCACAGTGAAATTTTCATCTAAATCCAGTTAGTACATGTGGAAGCCAGAATTTGAACCCAGCTGCATGACTGTAACTTTAACCACTGTGCTTTAGCATGAGAAGTGAGTTTTAGGCTGTTAGCTTGGGTGGATAGGAATGCCATTTATTTGAGCTAGGGAAAAACTGTAGGAAGAGAGGATCTGGGACATGAAGCCATGGTTCTGTTTTACTGTGTTGATTGTGAGACATCCAAGTGGAGAAGCTGAGTTGGAGAGGAATACTCAGGCTTGGGTCCCGGGAGGTCCTCACTGGAGTTACAGATTTTGAAGATTCATCATTGTGTCCATGGCAATTAATGCAGTGAAACACAGGGATATTTTTCGCTCAGAAAATCATAGCATCAGAATGCACACATCTTCGCCATTGCTACTCGGGATGAACATAAGTTCAGAGTCTGCAGGCAATTGAGCTAACTTGGTAAACAGCACAGCACAGACACAGTGCTGATCCCAGCAAGGCTCTAACTGCCTCCCTCTGAAGTCCCTGGTGTCCCATGCGATTGTTCTCTCCAGCGAGATTCCTCACACCTGCTAACAGAAGTTGCAAACTCCAGGAGCCCCAAATCAACTTTGCTGAACATAACAAATCATTATTTGAACACTAAGAAAAGCCTCATTAAGTTGAAACTTCTGGTGGCTCCCTGAGGATGAGAACTCTGCTAACTCGCTCAGTGCCCGAGAGAACCCCAGTAAGGTCCCCTGGCGAGGTGGGTCTGGGGGCTGCAGTGGGTGAGGTCAGTGGAGGCTACAGTAATTGTCCTCTGCCTGGCCTCCTGGTGGCCTCTGAGGACCAGGGCCTCTGAGCTCATTAGGATCTGGCAGGCCGAGACTGGGATGGGAATTGCAAAAAGACCTGACATACTGAACTCGTTAGTGAGGAAGCTAGTGAGCTTGCAGGTGCTTCCCTCCCAGGGGCAGCAGCTCTGTCTTTGTGTTAAGGAAACACATCCCAGCATCTAGAAGAAAAGAGCTTCTTAGCATGGCTTAGTGTAGCAGCTTAGCTGTGTGTGCTTCAGCCCTGGGAGAACCCATCTCCTCTTCTGTAAAATGGGCAGGGCTTGCAGGTGAGGAGGGGTCTTTGGTTCCCTCCGTTGTGTAGAATGGTGCCCAGCATGTAAGACACACTCAACAAAAACGTGGAATGACTGAAGGGCTGACATGATCTTACTCGTTTTCTTACTACAGCGATTCCCAACCAGGCGTGACTTTGTTCCCTGATCCTCTCTGATGGTGTGCAGAGGGGAGAGCTGCTGCCCCTTCTTAGCTAAGGAGGCTCAATTCTGCAGGCAGGTCCAAGATCATGGGGCATCCAGGGACAAGGCATAGAGAGGCCAGTGGGCATGAAGGAGGCTATGGCTGTAGAGCTGCTGCCTGTGTGGCCTTGAGCAACTTACTGCACCTCTCTGAACTTCAGCTTCCTCATGCTTAACAGGGATAATGGCAGTCCCTTCCTCACAGTGTTGTTGATTGATGATTACATGAGATAAAATTTACAAAGTGCTTTGCTTACAACTTAGGGGAGGAACGAAGTTGTATCAACTGATAATAGACACTTATCCCCAAACAACTGGCTCCAAAGTTCCCCATGTCTCAGGTTACATGGTTTGACATGCTGCTGTCACTCAGCAACATATCTGCAACACAGGCTGATAGAGAATTTCCATGACATTTTGTGTGTGTGTGTGTGTGTGTGTGTGTGTGTGTGTGTGTGTGTATCTTCCATGACATTTTAAGGGCTCAAAAGATATACTATTCCGTCACTGACTCATCCACTTCCCCATGGATAAATATGGGTTATTTTTAGCTTACTGTTGCTGTAAACAATAAACACTGCACAGTTGCTTTTGTCCATGCATCTGATTTTTTTTTTTATTTCATTGGAAAGGCGGGTTGATACCATGGGAACAATGACCCTGAATACTGCATGTCTTAATTTAATAAGTGTTTATCAGTTCCTGTGTCCAGTTCAGTTTGGCAGTCAGGGTTTTGCTAACCATGGCCAAGAACTCATGTGGAAGAAGCGGGCATAATTTTAAATTTTGCTGATGCAAAGAGAAAAGGGAGCTCTGGAGGGTCTTCCATCGAAATTTAAATGCCTTGGCCCCAAAGTGATATCACCACCCTACCCACCCTCAAATGGTCCAGAAATTACAATTGTACAATGTGTCTGGAAGTCAGGGGCTATAAATATCAGTGGACTAGCACTAAAGACCACTGCTATCTTTACAATACAAAGATAAACAAGCTGTTACTGTGTCAAGGTGATTGTGAACTTAAAATTCAATTGTTATTCATAAATTGTTTTCCAAAAGCATTGTTTCCATATGCCTGCCTTAAAGAATGCCTTTTTTCTCACATCCAATCATCACTGGACTTTCTCAAAAGATTTCTTTTTTTTTTAATTTGATTTATGTAAATGCATTTTCTTTTTACTTTGATTTCCATTTCTTTACTAATGATGGAAGTTGAACATCATTCCATGAGTTTATTGGACATTTCTATGACATATGTGTCATATGTATACATATATGGAGAGAGAGAGAGAGAGAGAGAGAGAGAGAGAGAGAGAGTCTTACTGGTCTTACTATGTTACTTAGGTTGGTCTCAAAGCCCTGGGCTCAAGCAGTCCTCCCTCCTCAGCCCCCTGAAGCTCTGGGATTACAGGCATAATAAGCCAGCCACCATGCCTGGCCTATTACCTTTATTTTAATGAACAATTGGGTTGTTTTAGTGCAGAGAGTTGAGTGTGTATCTTTGTTCCTCAATATTTTGCGCAGATCTCTCATATTTCGGTTTCAGGATAAATTCCCAAAGTGCACTTGAGGAAGGCAAAGGCATGAAGATTCTCAAGGCTGTTTGTATATATTAACAAATCATTCTTTAAAACGTACTGGTTTATACTTGCACAAACACCACCAGAACATGCTCACTTCCCTCGAAGGACCACCAACATGAATTAACACTTAAAATAAAAAATAAAAGTCTTCCAGAATTATGAGCAAGTCAAGTCATTCCATGGAAAGCCATTCTTTTTTTTATTTTTATTTTTTGAGACAAGTGTCTTGCTCTGTCTCCTAGGCCGGAGTGCAGTGGCATGATCTCGACTGACTGCAGTCTCTGCCTCCCAGTTTCCTGTGATTCTTCTGCCTCAGCCTCCTGGGTAGCTGGGATTACCGGCACCCACCACCACATCCAGCTAATTTTTTTGTATTTTAAGTGGAGATGGGGTTTCACCATGTTGACCAGGATGGTCTCGAACTCCTGACCTCAGGTGATCCACTGCCTTGGACTCCCAAAGTGCTGGGATTACAGGTGTAAGCCACCACACCCAGCCTGGAAGGTCATTCTTAAATCTCTACTCTTGTTTGTATCTATTTAATGCATTTTAAAGGTAATAAAAACTTATTGCAAAATATTCAAATATATAAATTAGAAAGTATGAATTCCCTGTGATCCCATCTTTAAAAACCCCAGTAATCACAGTTAGATATATATTCTTTTGGGACCCCTTCTAGGTATTTATGTACATAAATAACTATTGCAATTATTATTACTATCATTATCGTTTTACAATACTTCGACATGCTCATGTACTGCTTTCTTAAATTTTTGACTCAACATCTGACCTAGGCTATCTCTTCATGTCAGTAGCCACAAGTCAAATTTAATTCCCTCAATAGCTGCATATTATGCTACAGTATGGATATATATATATATATATATATGTGTGTGTATATATATATATATATATATATATATTTAAATGATATCTGTTGGTGGACATTTCAATTATTTCCAATCATTTCCAGAATAACAGTGTTTATTCCAAATTTCATAATTTTCCAGTAAACATTCTTGTACATATATTTTGTGCCCTATGAAGACATGCACACACGTATTCACAATATTTTTTATTATGCAAAGTGTAAACTGTTGATGTTCAATTAGTGTTTTTATGTTCTAGATTAATGGAGAATTTGCCCACTGTTTTGTAAGCTATCAGAAAGCTACATTCCTTCATCAGTAACCTTCCTGTTCTTGAAAGTGAATCTTCCTGTTCACTTTCCCTTTTTTTGGAATAGTTTAATTTTTATGTTAATTTTTACAAGTTGTAAATATTTTCCTCCAGGTTTGTATTTGCCTTTGAAGCTTGTGTAAGTGTTTTTGGCTTTGAAAGTTGGGTCCAGAAAGGTATCAGCCCTGGCATTTTATTTTATTTTATTTTATTTTACTTTAAATTTTGGGATACATGTGCGGAACATGCAGGTTTGTTACATAGGTATACATGTGCCATGGTGGTTTGCTGCACCTGTCAACCCACCATCTCGGTTTAAGCCCCACATGCATTTCGCATTTGTACAAATGTTCTCCCACCCCTTGCCCCCTCAACAGGCCCCGGTGTGTGATGTTCCCCTCCCTGTGTCCATGTGTTCTCACTGTTCAACTCCCACTTACGAGTGAGAACATGCACTGTTTGGTTTTCTGTTCCTGTGTTAATTTGCTGAGAATGATGGTTTCCAGCTTCACCCATGTCCCTGCAAAGGACATGATCTCATTCTTTTTTATGGCTGCATAGTATTCCATGATGTATATGTGGCACATTTTCTTTATCCAGTCTATATTGCCCCAGCATTATTTTTTGAGAGGAGTCTCACTCTGTTACCCAGGCTGGAGTGCAGTGGCACGATCTCTGCTTACTGCAACGTCTGCCTCCCAGTTTCAGGTGATTCTCCTGCCTCAGCCTCCTGAGTAGCTGGGATTACAGGCACCTGCCACCACGCCCGGCTAATTTTTGTATTTTTAGTAGAGACAGGGTTTCTCCATGTTGGCCAGGCTGGTCTCGAACTCCTGACCTCATGATCCACCCACCTCGGCCTCCCAAAGGGCTGGGAGTACAGGCGTGAGCCACCGCGCCCGACCTGCCTCAGCATTTTAAATCCGAAGTGGGAAGCCGCGCGCTCTGACTGAGACTCGGCCTGGGCGGAGCGTCCTCCGCAACGCCGCGCGCACCTCCGCATTCCGCAGACAGTAGATGACGGGGCTGCACGCGGGGGTGCCCACCGTGTAGAGGACGGACAGCGCCGTGGTGAGGTACGCGGGCTGCAGGCGGCTGGGTCGGGAATGCACGAAGAGGACCGGGGCGTAGAAGAGACCCATCACTGCCAGGTGGGAGGCGCAGGTGCAAAGGGCTTTTCGGCGGGCGGCTGCCGGCGGCAGGCGGAGCACGGCCCAGCCAATGGCCACGTAGGAGGCCAGCGCGACGAATACTGACCCCCCAAGGACGAGGTTGACAGAGAGGAGACCCACCAGCTCCGTCACGGTCGCGTGGGCGCAGGACAGGTGGAGCAGAGGGGACGCGTCGCAGAAGAAGTGGTGGAGGACGCGGGGGCTGCAGTAGGACAGGCTGGCCATGCAGGTGGTCTTGGCCACCGAGACCAGCAGCCCCTCGACCCACGAGGTCAAGGCCAGGCCCCGGCACCGCTGGGGCCGCATGAGCAGCTGGTAGTGCAGCGGGCGGCAGATGGCCACGTAGCGGTCGTAGGCCATGGCGGCCAGCAGGGTGCACTTGGTGCCCATGAATGAGAGAAATAAGAATAGCTGGACGATGCAGGCTGCGAAGGAGACGCGGCAGGGCCCAGTCCACAGCCCCACGAGCAGGCTGGGCATGGTCACCGACACGTAGCACAGCTCCAGGCCGCTGAGGTTGCCCAGGAAGAAGTACATGGGCTTGCGGAGCCGGCTGTGCCTGCGGACGAGATGGAGGACAAGCGTGTTCTCCAGGAGCGTCAGCAGGTAGAGAGTCAGGAAGAGGACAAACAGGGCCTCCTGTACGTCCTGCCTGGCAGACAAGCCCAACAGGATAAAATCCTGGCTTCCGGACATATTGGCCAATTCCAGTGACCTCTCCATCTAAGTGAAGAAAGAAATGGGCTGGTAGAGACCGAATCCGTGCAGAAGGGCAACGGGTAGCCGAAGAAGAGGGCATGGTTAGGCTCCCCTGGAGCTCAGGAAACGTTGCTGTGGGTTGACTGTTGTCAGGAAATACTGCGAGGAGCAACTGGAAAATTGCAAAACTAGAAGCAGAAAAGTAACAACTGGCCGAGCACGATGGCTCACACCTGTAATCCCAGCACTTTGGGAGGCTGAGGCGGGCGGATCACGAGTTCAGGAGATCGAGACCATCCTAACAAGGTGAAACCTCATCTCTACCAAAAATACAAAAAATTAGCTGGGCATGGTGGCAGGCGCCTGTAATCCCAGCTACTTTGGCTGAGGGAGGAGAATCGCTTGAACCCGGGAGGGGGAGGTTGCAGCGAGCTGAGATCATGGCATTGCACCCTAGCCTGGGCAGCGGAAGGAAGGAAAGAAGGGAGGGAGGGAGGGAGGGAGGGAGGGAGGGAGAAAAGCAACACTTGTACATCTGTGATCTCAGGCAAGACACTTAACTTTTACGAGACCCATTTAGTTACCTTATGTATAAAATGGAGCTGAAACCTCTTCCCATGAAATCCTTCATTCTTATAGATATGAAACGTGGTAATGAGGAGGTGCTTTACAAAGAGATAAATGATTATTATTTCCTGACCTTTATAACTTTAAGTGGTTCTTTCTAGGTCAGATTTTTTTTCCTCATAATTTTCGAAAAATGTCCCAAGACTCCAGGGGCCTTCTGCACTGTTTAAATTTTTAAAGTTTTATTTTCTTTTTGATTGATGTGTAACAATTGTCCCTGTTTATAGGGTACAATGTGATGTTTGATACATGTATACATTGTGTAATAATCAAATCAGGGTATTTGGCATATCCATTACCTCAAACCTTTATAATTTCCTCATGATGAGAACATTCAAAATCCTCTCTTCTAATTATTATGAAATATGCAATAGAATATTGATAACTATAGTCATCCTATTGTGCAATAGAGCATCAGAACTTATTTATTCTGGCCGAGTATGGTGACTCACACCTGTAATCCCAGCACTTTGGGAGGTTGAGGCAAGCAGATCACCTAAGGTCTGGAGTTCGAGACCAGCCTGGCCAACATGGCAAAACTTCATCTCTACTAAAAATACAAAAATCAGCTGGGCATGGTGGCAGGCACCTGTAATCCCAGCTGCTTGGAGGCTGAGGGAGGAGAGTCACTTGAAGCTGGGAGGCAGAGGTTGCAGTGAGCTGAGATCCCATCACTACACTCCAGACTGGGTGACAGAGTGAGACTCCATCTCAAAAAAAAAAAAAAAAAGCTATTCTATTTGACTGTCAATCTGTACTGTTTTAAATAAAGGAAGCCTTGCAGCTCCCTTATTCTGCAATGTGTACCTCTCTTACTTGGGTTGAATTTCTGGAGGAAATTTGTCACTATGTATTAGAATAAAAAGTGCCAGCAGTAATTGTTTTTCTAAAAAGATGAATGAGAAATTTGCTCCCTGAATATGTCTAAAGCCAACTCCTTCCACAAAGATAGTGTAGCACTTTTTTTGTTAGGAAAATAAACTACATATATCATGTACATGTCTCTGAACTGGGATGGGTTTCTAAACATAGAGATCAATTTATTTTTAGTACTCTACCAAGTACTAAAAAGCATTATTTTACACATTTTTATACAGTAAATGACCTGTTCCAAGGGATGGGGCTATGGAAGCCATTAATACTGGGGATCTGGCCTGACTTTTGGGCAACTGAGACATGAAGAATAGACTATTTGCTCTTCTCCCTGATCACTTGGTTCTTATCACCTATCATGTGTATTCAATAGCAAAATTGTATTCAGTGTATGCTATGTACCAGGTGCCTAATATCAAACAGTAATCAAAACCAATATCCATGACCTTTTGGGATTTCTAGGTGGTAAGAGAGAGAAGAAAACAAAAGCACAAATATAAAAGTGAGAAAATTTCAGTGGATCCCTGCTAAGGAGACCACACATCAGCGTAGGTGTGCTTGGCAACATCTGGAGGAGGCTGTTTAAGAATGCACCATCAGAAGCAGCTTCTTTGAGCATGGAGGTGGAACGGCATTCCAGGCAGAGTAGAAAAGTAAGTGCAAAAACCTCAAGTTGAGCGGGGCACGGTGGCTCACACCTGTAATCCCAGCACTTTCGGAGGCCGAGGCGGGTAAATCACAAGGTCAGGAGTTCAGGACCAGCCTGGCCAAGATGGTGAAACCTGTCTGTACTAAAAATACAAAAATTAGGTGGGTGTGGTGGTGGGTGCCTGTAATCCCAGCTACTCGGGAGGCAGAGGCAGAGAATTATTTGAACCCGGGAGGTGGAGGTTGCAGTGAGCCGAGATTGCATGACTACACTCCAGTCTGGGAGACAGAGTGAGACTCCATCTCAAAAAAACAAACCAAAACAAACAAACAAAACAAAACAAAACCAACAACAACAACAACAAAAAAGCCTCAAGTCAGGAGTGAACGTAACTTTTTTAAAGAAAATGAAAGCTAGAGTGGGTGAGGGATAGAGAAAGCAGAGGAAGAGGAAATTAGGCTTCTTCCCATCCATGTGTTGAGCAAAATCTGCTTCTCTGAGACAGCATGTCCACCCCAGTACATATTCTTCTCTTGGAGTTCTAGTTTCTCAGTTAACCATTCCAGGTGCATTAAATTTCAGAGGTCGACAAACAGGGCAATAAAATGAAATAAAGCCCAGAAACACACTTGCATGCCTACAAATTTGATCGATGGCATAACTTGTATTACAGATAAATGGAGAAGAGGATAAACTTTTAAATTAATGGTTCTTGTTTATTCAGTTATCTGCACATCAAAACAAAAAGAAAACAAAAACGGACATCATACCAGATGCGTGAAAAATCAATTTCAGGTGAACTAACTTAAAATTGTAACATGAAACATCTCTAAAATTATAGAAAACTATGGAAGTATACCTTTGTGGCCTTGGGTTTATAGAAAACACTAACAATAAAGGAAAAGGATTTAAACTTTGTCTTTTTTTAAATTTAAAAATTCTAATCATAAAAAAAATGATCACAAATAAATGAAAAGAAAGGACACAAACTAGAAGAATATATTGGCAATATATATAAAAGAGACAAACGATCTCTGTACAGAAATACTAAGAAATTGGTCAATCAATACGCAAAAGTTATTTCAGTGGAAAAATGGTCAAAAGGCCTGAGTGTATACCTCACCAAAGAATAATGACTCAAAACATGAAAACATACTCATCTCATTAGAAATCAAGAAAACGAAAATCAAAACCAAAATTAGATGTCATTTTATACCTATAGAACTGACATTAATATAAACATCTGAAAATATTAAGCTTAACAATAAGAACATGCATACACCACTTGTGGGAGTTGATATTAGTATGATCACTTCAGAAAGACATAACCATTGTCTACCTAGTAAAGTGTAAATTTGGCTATGGCCCAGAAATTATACGTTGAAGCATGTTTCAGAGTAACATTCCTAGTAGCACTGTTTTGTTAGCAAAAAAGAGAACAATGCCTTTAAACAGCCCAAGTGTCTAATAGTGAAATTGATAAGCAAATTGTAATCTCTTTATAGGATGGAGTGCTATTCTGTAAACAAATGAATTAATCCCACCTAACATCATGAATGAATCAATCTCAGAGACATAATTCTGAGCCAGAAAAGCAAGTTATATAAGTATGCAAACAGTATAGTTTCATTTATATAAAAGTCAACCTGTAAAAATTTTTCAAAATAGGCTGTTTATAAAAACAAAGGTATGTGTTAAAATAAAGCAGTAGAGTGATGGGCCCAAAATTCAGGATAGTGGTCACTTTGGGGCAGGATGCGCACATAGAGTGGTCATGCTTTTAAAATGGTTAATCATCACGCCTGTAATCCCAGCATATTGGGGGGCTGAGGTGAGTGGATCTTTTTTGCTCAAGAGTTGGAGACCGGCCTTAGCAACATGGCGAAACCCTGTCTACAAAAAATACAAAAATTAGCCAGGCATAGTGGCGCATGCCTGTAGTTNATATGGTGTAATCAGAGAACTACGTTCTAATAACTGTTCATCTGCACAGCAGTCAAAAGGACTGCCTTGCAGCTGTATGGTGAAAGAGATCAATATGAGAAAGAAAAAAAATCAACAAGGCAGACAAGGGTGAATGAGAGGAAGGAAGGGAGGGAGGAAGGGAGGAAGAAAAGTTTTCTAAGTTAAGAAAATTCTTTTTTTTTTTTTGAGACGGAGTTTCACTCTTGTTACCCAGGCTGGAGTGCAATGGCGCGATCTCGGCTCACCGCAACCTCCCAAGTAGCTGGGACACAGACACACACCGCCATGCCTGGCTAATTTTTATTTTTATTTTATTTTTTGAGACTTTTTTTTTTCTGAGACAGAGTCTTGCTCTGTTACCCGGCTGGAGTGCAGTGGCGTGATCTCAGCTCACTGCAATCTCCGACTCCTGGGTTCAAGCAATTCTCCTGCCTCAGCCTCCTGAGTAGCTGGGATTGCAGGCACATGCCACCACGCCTGGATAATTTTTTGTATTTTTAGTAGAGACATTGTTTTACCATGTTAGCCAGGATGGTCTCGATCTGCTGACCTCTTGATCCACCCACCTCAGACTCCCAAAGTCCTGGGATTACAGGTGTGAGCCACCGCGCCTGGCCGTGGGTGGATCATTTGAGGTCAAGAGTTCTAGACCAGCCTGGCCAACAAGGTGAAACCCTGTCTCTACTAAAACTACAAAAATTAGCCAGGCATGGTGGTGCACGTTTGTAATTCCAGCTACTCAGGAGGCTGAGACATGAGAATCACTTGAACCTGGGAGGCAGAAGTTGCAGTGAGCTAAGATCATGCCATTGCACTCCAGCTTGGATGACAGAACAAGGCTCTCTCTCAAAAAGAAAAAAAAATGTTTCATGAGCACATGGGATTTATTGCATTGTTATTTTTTCATGCCTTAAACCCATGTTGCACATTTTCTTTTGCATCTACTCAATATTTATGTAAAAGTCACTTTTAAAAGTAGCTCCTTCATATGTTAAAATTTGTATAACTGCCAAAAATCAACATTTTGCATGTTAATTTTTAAAATAAAATTTAAAAGTAACTTTCTCACTCCAGTATCCTTGTTCTGTTCTCCAGAGGTAATAATAGCTACCATTTCTTATAGGTCCTTCTGGAAATTTTGCCAACATATTTGTGTACTTGGTATAAATATCCTACCCTCTTTAAAACATGGCCAAAATCACACTCAAGTGTGGCTACCAAGATCCCTTTGAATCAAAATACTATGTTCTTTCTCTCATGCTTCAATATTTCCTCATTCATTTCAGCTTTTCTTCTTTAAAAGTGTTTAATTTCTCACGTTTAAATTTTCCTTAAATTAAATAACATTTTCAAGGGAGAAAATAATGCTAAATGTTTAAGTTAAGGAAATTTAATTTAAATTAAATATGTGAAAAATTTAAGAAAATTAAGAAAATGATGCTAAAAATATTAAGTATTTAACGTAAATGTGAGAAGTTTAAATTACATTAAAGAAAATTAATTTAAATTTCTCACGTTTAAATTAAAATAAGAATACTTACAAGTCTCTTGGTTTAGTCAAAGATAGGCAAGATTGTTAAGATAGTCCCCCTCAAGTAAGAGATGAAAAAATGTTGAATAATATAAATGCAATAAATTATTTATTCTCATTGCTATTGTTATTTTATAATTACATTAGGTAGTTCAGCACAAGGTGATAGGCATATTCTTGGTGGAACTTTCATCTTAGTGCCCAATACCCCACTTTTCAGATGAGCACAGTGATGCTCCAAGTTGGTGCTTAAAGGTTTTTTCAACCCAACTTCTACACTGGTTGGGGTGAATGCGCTTCTTACCTCTGCCCAAAGTCACCTGGCCTGTTCGCTGTCCTTGGTCCTGAACATGGGTCGAAAAGCTGCCTGGTCTTTAGTGGTTCCGCTGCTGTCCTTGGTGCTGAAATAGATTTCTACCAGTCTTCTGCCGTGGTGGAATTACTTCTCTCTCTGGTCCACTTCAACCCTGGTACTGATTCTTCTTTCTTTTTTTTATGTCTACCCCTGTTAATAATTTAAGTTCTTCATAAAACTTGTGTTACTTTGCTTCTCTGATAACGTCAGATGTCCTAGAATGCCCCTAGTCTGCTGGAGAACTGACAGAGTATCTTAAAAGGTATTGGGCTATTTGGGGATGACTCAAAGATTTTCAGTCAGTTCTACAAACATTTGTCACGACTTAATTGCACCTAGAGCTTGAGATATAGTCATGATTAACTTGCTTTTCCCCCCAGAGAAGTTTGTGACCGGACCTTCCTAATCCTGAATTACTCATTACTTAAGAAGACATTTCCTTCAAAAGTAAAAAGATACTACATGATTATAGGTTTCATTTGTTGCCTGTATAGTATGTTCTGGGAAATTTAGATGTAGTATCATCAATATATATATTTTTTCTTTTTTTGAGATGGAGTTTTGCTCTTTTTGCCCAGGCTGGAGTGCAATGGCATGATCTCAGCTCACTGCAACGTCCGCCTCCAGGGTTCAAATGATTCTCCTGCCTCAGCCTCCTGAGTAGCTGGGATTACAGGCATGTGCCACTACACCTGGCTAATTTTGTGTTTTTAGTAAAGACGGGGTTTCTCCATGTTGGTCAGGCTGATCTCCAACTCCTGACCTCAGGTGATCCGCCAGCCTCAGCCTCCCAAAGTGCTGGGATTACAGGAATGAGCCACTGCACCTAGCCTATGCCCCACAATAAGAAATACATTTCACATTGTGGCTGAGTCACAGTGACACACACACATAAACACCGCATATACAATAAAACAGAAGTCTAACTAGACAATACTTACTTTTACTATTCTTTGTTAATTTTAGTGCTAATATTCAACCAATAAATTGATTTTATGATTCTCCGTTTGAAATAAACTGAACAGAACTTTGGTAACAAACAGAACTAATTATATCCCATGTTCTGTCTGCAACTAGTTTGTGACTTTAGACAAGGGCTCCAAGCTTCTGGGTCTCATGGCTTAGTCTCCAGTGTGGAAATAGTGACCCTGACTTCATAAGATTGTATTAATTCCAGTAAAGTCTCCTTGGCACCCAGACAGTGTCTAGTAATCTATAAATGTCCCATAAAAAGGAGGACTTTTCTTATCTTCTCTTTTTTCCCACCAAATCAGAAAATCCTACTTTCTTACCTCTCAGCTAAGGTGAGGCAGGTCTTTCTTTTCCTTCCTGATGGAGATTTTCAGGACCAAAAAGTTCAACTTCTGCCTCTGGACGTGGCAGAACATACCAGTGACGTGAGGTATTGGTCCATGAGTTCAGTGACCTCTGTATATTTCAGACGTGCTGGGAAAAGTTGTCTTTGGTCTCGAGCAATGAGTTCTCCCTGGCCTTTCCTCATGTCTCCATCTCTGTGTTCTCTGGGCTGCCGGTGGAGCTCTGTCCTTCCAGCCAGCAGCAAGCAGAAGAACCAGCTTAAATACGAGAGATAGACCTAAGAGGGCTGTCCTAACCTCTGTGGATTTAGAGAGGAAATTGAAGTGAAAACTTCTCAGGAAAGTGCACTGGGGCTTGGGAAGGTCACTTAAAGGTAACATTCATTTCAAATCTGTTCTTACACACCTGGGAACCCCTATTTGGTGCCAGGACTTGTGTAGGATTACAAAGCAGCAGAAGATGCCAGTCCTGTTCTCAAGCTGCTCCCAGGACACAGATGGCTACTGATGCTGAAACAGGCATTTATAACATCTTATGTAAGTAGCAAGAAACATGTCTGCAGGCAGATAAGGGGACCTGGAGATTTGGTGAAACATTGTGAAAGGGATGTGCAAACTGAGTCTCTCAGAGGGTTAAAGATCACTTCTGCTTGACATAAGACAAGAAACAAATAAGTAGACAGGTTATTCTACCACTTCAGAGAAAATTAAAATATCTTATTTCCACCACCTGCTGGATATTTTAGCTCCCTAAATTAGTATTCAACATCAATCATTCCTTGAGCGTAACATATCTTTTCCTCTCTATGCCTAGATTCTCCAGTCAATAGGTATTTTCTCCTTTTAGAAAGTCCAATACAAATTTGGGTTATCAAATTAAATTTAATTATTTAGTTTGTTTTTCCCTTTTGTGCAATCAAATAAAATAGATTTAAAAATCATGCACTCATAACTCTAACATGGCTTTTTTTTCAATAAAAAAGGAACAGTAAGTAATACCATCAATGCACAATATTCTACAATTATTAAAAAATGCACCTGTAATCCCATCACTTTGGGAGGCCAAGGCAGGTGGATTTCGAGGTCAGGAGTTCAAGATCAGCCTGACCAACATGGTTAAACCCCATCTCTACTAAAAATACAAATATTGGCCAGTCATGGTGGTGGGCATCTGTAATCCCAGCTTCTCAGGAAGCTGAGCCAGGAGAATTGCTTGAACCTGGGAGGTGGAAGTTGCAGTGAGCCAAGATCGCACCACTGCACTCCAGCCTGGGTGACAGAGTGAGACTCCATCTCAAAAA
>NW_016107732.1:0-2158 GCF_001604975.1 Cebus imitator | reverse complement strand
AAAAAAAAAAAAAAAAAAAAAAAAAAAAAAAAAGCTACAACATATTTCTGAGCTATGGTACAATCCATTGTCTCTCCCGGATGTCCCCTGCCCCTCCCATCTTCTGAGGTCATCAGTGTTAACATGTCCTAGGTTCCATCCTTTCCCCATGGTCATACACAACATGATGTGACACACACATGTCTGGATTTATGCTCGTTCTGCTCCCTCTGCCCAGAGTGTTCTGATGAAATGCAATGCAAATGAAATCTAATTCATCCCTCAAACTCAATTCCAGCAGAGAATGTTTCACTCACTTCTTCTTTCTCCAGGCACTGAGAAGTAACCCTCTTTGCCCTCTGAGAGAGCATTGTGGTGGCATGGAAATGCATCATCCACAGTATGTACCCAGAAATTTGATTGAATGCCTGGGCACCAAACCATGTTAGAGGAATAACCTGGTAACTAGGAGCATGAGAGCCTGAATTTGGATTCCTGACCTGCTCTTCAAGGGTTGTGTGGCCTTGGCCTCCAGAGTCTCTTTGTTTTTATCTATAAAATGGGGACGATGATGCTCACCTGCAAGAGTTGTCATGAAGATTAAACTATTCTAGGCAGGTAAGCACCTTTCATGAGTCCTAGCACCTATTAAGTGCTCTGGAAGCTGTTGTTATTATCAATCCCTGTAAAGGGGGAGTTACACATGCTTCTCAGAAATGATGTAAACATTAAATAGAGATGTGTGTGGATCTAGCACAGTATCAGACATAGAAATTGTGTCTTATGCATATAATGGAAGGCTATTTGACCATGGAAAAGAATGAAATCATGTCTTTTGCAGCAGCATGAATGGAGCTGGAGGCCATTGTGTTGTTTTGAAACAACGCAAAATCAGAAAGTCAAACAGGCATGTTTTCACGTAGAGGTGGGAGCTAAGTAAAATATACCTATTGAACATAGAACTGTGAAATAATAATCTTTGGAGACATGAAAGGGTGGGAGGAGAGTGAGGGATGAGAAATTAATGGGTATAATGTACATTATTCAGATGATGATTACACTAAAAGCCCAGACATTACTAGTGCACAAGATAGTCATGTAACAAAACTGCACTTTTTGTTTCTGAGACAAGGTCTCACTCTGTTAGCCAGGCTAGAATGTGGTAGTATGATCACGGCTCACTATAGCCTTGACCTCCCAGGCTCAGGTGATCCTCCCACCTCAGCCTCCAGAGTAGCTGGGCCTACAGGGATGCCATCACACTTGGCTAATTTTTTGTATTTTATGTAGAGATGGGTCTCCCTATGTTCCTTAGGCTGGTCTCAAACTGCTGGACTCAAGCAATCCTCCCACATTGGCCTCTCAAAGTGCAAGGTGTGAGCTACTGTGCCAAGCTGAAACTGCACTTGCACCCTCTAAATTTATACTAAAAATGTGATAAGTGTTAATTCTTTCTTCCTTTAAATCGAAAAACTGCTTAGCTCCTGACACAAATATATTTTTATTATCATGTATTATAAATATTGCCTTACTTTTCTTTCTGTGACCTCATGCAGCGCAGGGACACTGTCTTTTATTTCTGTGTTCCTGAGGCCAAGTGAAGGCCTGGCTCACAGTAGATCTTTGGAACATTTTTTGATCCAGAATAAAAAAAGTCAAAGACCTGGATCCTGACTCTTAAAAAAGTTTTTCTTCAATGTGAATTATTTTAATTTTGGAATGCTTGATGAACCATATAGGAATGAGGAAGAGCCTGGCAGAGGGAAGTCAAGTCTTCAAGGAATGGACTTATTAAATAAGTCCCTTATGAATGAAAATGTGTTTTCCAGTTCTTGTTACAGTAAACACTGCTGCAGTAGGTATCCTGGCACACGTAACTTTGCCCATGTATAGGAGTATATCTACAAGATACGTTGAAAAACGTAGAATGAATGGGTGGATATGCACTTAAACTTTTTAAACATGTTACGAAATTGTCATTTAAAAAGATTGCATTGCTTTACATTCCCATCAAAGACATCTAAGGATGTGTGTTTTACATCCTCTCATCAACATTGCGTATGGATGCTCCATGTCTTGCTATTTTCCAAGATAATTATTGTTCTTATAAGGTTTTTGCACTTTCATGTGAATTTTAGAGCCATTCCTATAAGATTTACTCCTTTACTCCTTTCTGTAA
>NW_016107731.1:1928053-1947154 GCF_001604975.1 Cebus imitator | reverse complement strand
GTCACGCACTGGCAGCTATGATGGCACCTGGGAGGGAAGGAAGGAAGCCGTGTGTCCTGCCTGGCCTGTGAGGTGTGTTGTGGGATGACTGTGTGTATGGGACTCCAGCTTTTCCCCGAGATCACCACTGGATTATCACCAGCAGATAGAGGCGGTGGGACCCTGACTATCACCCGTTCTGCAGTGGATTTGGTCTCGGCACTCCTAGGCTGGGAGCTGGATGCCCTGCACTGGCAGCATGACTCAGAATGCACGACTGGCACGGCGTGCCCAGGATGACGTTCCTGGGCCTCTGGCCGACTCAGAGTCCAGCCCTCTCCAAGCTCGCAGCCCCGTCACCATAACCCACGAGCTGTCTGACCACGGTGACGGCTCCGGAGAGCATCCACATCGGCCAGCTTGAGCACGGAGCCTGTTCCAAGAGCCCCAGGCTCAGCCATGGAGGCCTTGGGCAGTGGCACTGAGTCCTGAGGCTCACAGAGAAGGGAGGTGAGAGAGACAGCAGCATGAGGACAGAAAGAGGACAGAGAAAGTCTGCAGCTCCAGAAAGAAGGGGCGGGGAGCCTGGCTCTTAGGTCCCAGGTTTGTCCCCTGTGTGGAGCTGGTGCCACGGGGCTGGCACACCATTCATGCAGCAGGCGGCGAGGCGGGTTCCCACCGTGTATGTGTTTCTCAGAGGTCACCTAGGCCAGGGAGTTGTTCATCAGCGAGCCGTTCGGAATGGGGAGGCCAAGGATTTTTATATCACAAAGGTTGACTTACACACAGAGTAGTCACCTTCCAAACCCTATTTCTATAAACTGAGCAGGCGCTACCAGGCCACCCAAAGTTCAAATCGCCATGACAAAGAATTTAAAAAGCCAAACTCTACAGCAACGTGCTCTGGGAATATAGCTCAGCTCCAAGCCAGCTCAATGGGGACAACTAAAAGACCGGCGATGAGTCCCAAAAACACGGTCCCCAGGGTTTTCTGACAGTCCCCTGAGCTCCACAAGCTTTCTAACTCTGCAAAAAGCAATCAGGAAAGCAATCAGCAACTCGAGGTTTCCAAGGTTAGGTTCTGTTTGAACGTTTTCTTTTTTAACCCACGTGTGTCCCTAGACTCAAAGGGAACACGAGCCTCACGGTGCAAACTGTCCTCAGCAGACACTCTTCCTGCTGGCCAGGGACAGCCCCGTCACCTGAGGAGCAGCCAAGAGGCGGGCGGTGCACCTGTGCCTTTCAGAATAGGAACCCCACCCACTTGCCCCTGGTCCCCATCAACCACGCATCCCAGTGTTTGACTCAGGTGCCAGGAGACTGCGGGGTCTGGTGCTGAGAAGACCTTCAAAGGGAACTATATTTTCTAGTTTGGAAATAATATATAAAGCTGAGGTTGGGCACAGTGGCTCATGCATATAACCCCAGTATTTTCAGAGGGCGAGGCAGGCAAATCACCTGAGGTCAGGAGTTTGAGACCAGCCTGGCCAATATGGTGAAATCCCATCTCTACTAAAAATACAAAAAGTTAGCCAGGTGTGGTGGCAGGCGCCTATATTCCCAGTTACTTGGGAGACTGAGGTGGGAGAATCGCTTGAATCTTAGAGGCAGTGGTTGCAGTGAACCCAGACTGTGCCACTGCACTCCAGCCTGGGACAGAGCAAGACTCCATCTAAAAATAAAACATATATACATATATATATATATATATATATATACATATGCGATATATATATCAGCTGCAGGGGCTCACAACTGGAATCTCAGCACTTTGGGAGGCTGAGGAAGGTGGAGCATGAGATCAGGAGATTGAGACCATCTGGCTAACATGGTGAAACCCTGTCTATACTAAAAATACAAAAATCAGCTGGGCATGGTGGCTCACACTTATTATTTGTAATCCCAGCAACTCGGCGGGCTGGGGCAGGAGAATCACTTGAACCCAGGAGGCAGAGGTTGCAGTGAGCCGAGATAGTGCCACTGGGCCCCAGCCTGGCAATAGAACAAGACTCTGTCTCAAAAAAAGAAAAAAAAAAAGCACACACAGAAAAATGTTAACATTTATTAAGTCTACTGGTGAGTACACTGATTTTTTTTTTAAAGGCAGTTAGGGCCAAGACAGCTAGGATATTTTCTTTTCTTTCTTTGACACAGGTCCCTGTCGCCCAGGCTGGAGTACAGTGGCAGAGTCAGGCTCACTGCAGCTTCTGCCTCCCAGGCTGAAACACTTCTCCCGCCTCAGCCTCCTGAGTAGCTGGGACTACAGGCCCATATTTTAAGTGGAGAAAGTAGTACACAAAACGGAAGCCACATGAAAAAAATAAAATCAACTACAAAAATCAAAAAGTTTTGTGTGACAAGTCACAACATGTCAAAAAAAAAAGGCAGGGAAATATTTATAATTCATTTTTCAAAAGCTTCCATAATACTGATTTTTATATAAAAAAAATGAACAGTACAGGAGAAAAAAATTTAAAAATGATATAAAAATTTTGTAGAAAAACAAAACGTTCTTAAAGTTTATGCTAAACTTCACTGATAATCGAAATGCAAATTAGAATCAATCTGAGAGATTTTTCACCTTTAAGGTGAGTAAAGAATAAAAAATTTGATAATATAGTATATAAGAAAGTGTGGGCCAGGTGCGATGGATCACACCTGTAATCCCAGCACTATTTGAGGCTGAGACCAGCGGATCATGAGGTCAGGAGTTCGAAACCAGCCTGCCCAACATAGTAAAACCCCATCGCTACTAAAAATACAAAAATTAGCCAGGTGTGGTGGCACGTGCCTGTAATCACAGCTACTCCTGAGGCTGAGGCAGGAGAACTGCTCAAACCCAGGGGGTGGAGGTTGCAGTAAGCCGAGATCGCACCACTGCACTCCAGCCTGGGCCACAGACCAGGACTCCGTCTTGGGAAAAAAAAATAATAATAATAATAACGTGTGGAAATGACACGGCAGGTGAGCGTAATTAGGACAACCTAATTACAAATTTGCCAAATCTGTCCAAATTATAAATGTACATGAATTGTGACCCGGCAATTCTACTTCAAGATTTGAGCCTAAAGATATGTACAAATGTGGGAAATAATACATCTAAAAATTATTTATGGCAGCCCTACTTATATTAGTAAAAGACTGAAAACAAGCTGTCTAACATTTAAGAAGAGTAAGTAAATAAATTACAGCATGACCATACAATGGAATACTACACAAGTGTAAAAAAGAAGGAGGAGACTTTTATTTTCCAGTTCCACATGTAAGGAACTTGAAAGTCACCACTTCATTCTAACAAGTACAAAGCTGAACAGCCTGAAAAATCAACAACTCTTGCTAGATCTGTGAGAAAGGTGAGGATACAGGGCAAACTGCTGCCCCAAAGATAGGAGAGACCAACAGGCAAATATAGGAAATTATATCTTTCTGGAGCACAGGTTCCTGAGTCAAAACCACCGTCGGAACCAGTGCCAGGGTAGAAAAACCTGATCAGTAAATTGAAGAACTGCTGGAGGCTCAGTGTGGACAGTCCAAGAATTAAAACTGCAGGGGAACCCGGTCATAAGGGGTACCCCCCCGCACTTTTGTGAATTTTACCTCCAACATCTTCACAATTCTCACAGTAAATATAACAAAAATTCCCTCATACTTCCAGCAAAGAGAGGGGAAAGCACTGTTTTGTTTACAGCAAAACCACTGTAAATGAACAAAAAGTGCTTTTGATGGGATCATTAACAGACTAAATGACTGAGGAGTGAATCTCTCAGCTTAAAGACGTGTCAATAGAAACCTACCAACCTGAAAATTAAAGAGAAAAGGACTCAGAAAACATCCAGGGACTGTGCAGCCAAAAAGCTGTAATACACATGTAATAGGACCACCAGAGGGAAAATCCAAAAAGAAAAGAACAGAACAAATATCTGAGGCCACATGTGTTACCTCATGCCTCTAGTCCCAGGACTTTGGGAGGGCAAGGTAGGAGATCACTTGAAGCTAGGCATTTGAGACCAGCCGGGGAAACATAGTGAGATCCCCACCTATAAGAAAATGAAAACTTAAAAAGCCAGCTGGGCGTGGTGGCTCACACTTGTAATCCCAGCACTTTGGGAGGCCAAGGCAGGTGATCACTTAACATTGGGAGTTTGAGGCCAGCCTGACCACCATGGAGAGACCCTGTCTCTACTAAAAATACAAAATTAGCTGGGTGTGGTGGCGTGCACCTGTAATTCCAGCTACCCGAGACGCTGAGGCAGGAGAATCGCTTGAACCCAGAAGGTGGAGGTTGCAGTGAGCCAAGATCGTGCCATTGCACTCCAGCCAGGGCAACAAGAGCAAAACCTCATCTCAAAAAAAAAAAAAAAAAAAAAAAAATGTAAAAAGCCAGGCCAGGCACGGTGGCTGACACCTATACTTTGGTAGCCTGAGACAGGTGGATCACCTGAGGTTGGGAGTTTGAGAGCAGCCTGACCAACACGGAGAAACCCCATCTCTACAGAAAATATAAAATTAGCTGGGTGTGGTGGCACATGCCTGTAATCCTAGCTACTCAGGAGGCTGAGACAGGAGAATCGCTTGAAGCTGGGAGGAAGAGGTTTCAGTGAGCCCAGATAGCACCACTGCACTCCAGCCTGGCCAGCAGGAGTGAAACTCCATCCCAAAAAACAAAAAAGGCATGGAGCTATTCCTGAGGCTGGAGGATGACTTGCCCTCAGGAATTCGAGTCTACATTGAGCTATGATCACACTACTGTAATCCAGCCTGGGCAACAGAGCAAGAGCCCTAGGAAAAAAAATTGAAACAATAATGATGGAAAATGTCCCCAAGTTACCAAAACACAGATTCAGGAAGCTGAGAAAACGCCAAGCACAATAAATGGAAGGGAGAAAAAACTTGACATGCATGCTGTCTTAGTCCTTTTGTGCTGCTCCAGCAAAACACCTGGGACAGATAATTTATAAAGAACAGAATATTCTCACAGCTCTGGAGGCCGGGAAGTCCAAGATCAAGGCACCAGCAGGATTGCTTTCTGGCGAGGCCTGCTCCCTGTTTCCAAGACGGTGCCTTGTTACTATATCCTGTGTGAGATATCCTATATCTCCTCAGCATAACGGAAGGGACAAAAGGGCAAGAGAAGAGGAATGCAGTGTCCTCACGGGGCAGGAGAGCATAAGAGAATGGAATTCTCTCACGCCATTTTATAAGGACCTAATCTCATCCATGAGGACTCTATCCTTCTGACTTAGGCACTGCCCAAAGGCCTCGCCTCTTAATAAAATCGTGTTTGGGGCCAGGCCTGGTGGCTCACGTCTGTAATCCCAGCACTTTGGGAGGCCGAGGTGGGCGGATCATGAAATCAGAAGTTGGAGACCTGGGCAATATGGTGAAACCCCGTCTCTACTAAAAGTACCAAAATTAGCCGTGCGTGGTGGCGTGCATCTGTAGTCCCAGCTACTCTGGAAGCTGAGGCAGGAGAATCGCTTGAACCCGTGAGGCGGAGGTTGCAGTGAGCTGAGATCAACACACGAATTTCTGGGAGGAGGCATTCAGGCCATGGCAGAAGCGTATCACTTTCAAACTATAAAAATGGAAAATAAAGGAAAAATTCTGAAATGAACCAGAGGACAAAAACACCTTACCTATAGAAGACCAATGACAAGAATTACATCGGACTTCTCCTCAAGCAGGAAGAGTGGAGTGAAATAGTGTTGAAAGAAAAAAGCCACCAACCTAGAATCCAGAACCCTGAGAAATGATCCTTCCAAAAGGGAAGATGCTAATGTTACACGTAACTTTAAAAAACCAGCAACAAAAACTTGACATGGTTTGTAGGGGAAAAAAATGGAAGGAGAATTAAAGGCTCGCTCAAGCGGACAAAATTGTGGGAATTGTTGCTATTAGACCTCCCTTGCAATACAAGACATTAAAGAAAAGTTCTTTAGCCAGAAGAAAAACAGAATATGCCAGAAACTTAGATCATAAAGAAAGGAAGAATGTCAAAGGAGGAATAAAGGTAAAATAAAAATGTATTTTTCTTCTTCTTAACAGATAAGTTCCGCTAAATAATGATAGCAACATGTATTTGATGACGCCTGGCTGTGTATATCGACGCGTAGACATGTGCTTACGTGTGCTTACATCTGTGAAAGGAACGACAGCAAGGATACAAGGAATGGGAGGAAAACATTGGGATTATTTTCTTATCATACGAAACTCATAGTGCCCAGGAAACAATTTAGTATTACCTGAAAGTGGGTTTGGATTTGTTGTAAATTTATGTTGCAAACTATGGCAACCACTAAAACAAAAGTGAGAAGAAGTTTAGCTTATATGCTGACAAAGGAGAGCAAACTGAATCATATAAAATGCTCAACTGAAACAATAAAAGGCAGAAAGTGAGTGGAAGACAAAAATAGAAACAAAGAACAAGGGCAGCAAATAGAAAATAGAAGCAAACCTAGAAGATACTGATCTAACACACTAATAATCACACTGAACGTCAGCGGTCTACGTGAACCCACTAGAAGACAGAGAGTGTCGGAGTGGATCAAGAAACAAGACACAAGTACACATGTCTACAAGAAACTCTTTAAATATAAAGCACACAGATGAGGCTGGGCATGGTGGCTCACGCCTGTAATCCCAGCACTTTGGGAGGCGGAGGCAGGTGGATCACCTGAGGTCAGGAGTTTGAGACCAGCCTGGCCAACGTGGTGAAACCCCATCTCTACTAAAAATACAAAAATTAGCCACACGTGGTGGTGGGTGCCTATAATCCCAGCTACTTGGGAGGCTGAAGCAGGAGAATAGCTTAAACCCAGGAGGCGGAGGCGGCACTGAGCCAAGACCGTGCCACTGCACTCCATCCAGCCTGACCAACAAGACTGAAACTCCATCTCAAACAAAATTGAAAAACCACACACACAGGTTAAGTACATGGAGAAAATGTACTACACTAACACTAATCAAAAGAAAGCAAGACCATCCTGGCCAACATGGTGAAACCCTGTCTCTACTAAAAATACAAAAATTAGCTGGGCATGGTGGTGCACACCTGCAGTCCCAGCTACTCAAGAGGCTGAGGCAGGAGAACTGCCTGAACTTGGGAGGAAGACGTTGCAGTGAGCCAAGATCTCGCCACTGCACTGTAGCCTGGTGACAGAGTGAGGCTGTCTCAAAAAAAGAAAAGAAAAAGCAGGAATAGTTACATGAATTACAAACAGAGCAGGCTTCAAAGCGAGGGAAGTTATCAGGGATAAAGAAGATCATCGCATTATGACAAAGAGATCAATTCTCCAAGAAGACGTAGCAATCCCTAACATGTATCTACCAAACAACATCAAACTACGTGAGCCCCAAACGGACAGTACTGTAAGGAGAAAAGATGAATCCACTATTACCGTTGGAGAGTGCAGCACGCTTCTATCAGACGTGAACAGATTCGGCTGGCAGAAAATCAGTAAGGACAGAGTTGACCCTACCACACCATCAGTCACCTGGACGTAATTGACATCTATAGACTAGTTCAGCCAGCGGCCACAGATCACCCTTTCTCCTCAAGCCCACATGGAACATTCACCAAGACAGACCATATCCTAGATGATAAAACACACTTTAACACACTGAAAACCAGAAGTTAGGCCAGGTGCAGGTACTCATGCCTGTAATGCCAGCACTTTGGGAGGCCAAGGCAGGAAGATCCACTTGAGCTCAGGAGTTCAAGACCAGCTCCGGCAACATGGTGAGACGGTCTCCTCTAAAAATTACTGGGTGTAGAGGTGCATACCTGTGGTCCCAAGGTGGTAGAATCAATGAGCCCAGGAGTTTGAGACTGTAGTAAGCCATCATCACACCACTGCACTCCAGCCTGGGTGACAGAGCAAAACCCTGTTTCCTAATTAATTACAAATAAAGACAGTGACTTCTCTCGGACCACAGTGAAATTCACCTGTAATCAATAAAGAAAGACAACTGGAAATTGTCAAAGTATGTGGAGCTTACAGAACATACTTCCAGGGCCAGGCATCATGCCTCACACTTGTAATCCCAGCACCTTGGGAGGCCAAAGCAGGAGGATCACCTGAGACCAGGAGTTCAAGGCTAGCCTGAGAAACATAGTGGGACACAGACTCAGAAAAACGCACAAAAAGTAGCCAGGCATTGTGGCACATCTGTAGTCCTAGCCACTCAGGGAGCTGAGGTGAGAGGATCGCTGGAGCCTAGGAAGTCAAGGCTGCCGTGAGTCATGATGGCACCACAGCGTTCCAGCCTGGGCAACAGAGTGAGACCCTGTGTCAAAAACAAAGACAAAAAACACACATAATTAACACATGGGTCAAAGAAGAAACCTCTGGAAATTTTAAAATATTTTAAACTAAATGCAAATTAAAAGGCAGCCTATTAAAATTTGTGGGATACAGTGAAAGCAGTGCTTGGAGGGAAGTTTATAGCATTGAATGTGTATATTAGAAAAGAATAGAGCGTACAATTAGTTATCTAAACTTCTACTTTAGGAAACTAGAAAAAGAAGGGCAAATGAAATCCAAAATAAACAGAAGAAATAGTAAAAAAAAAAAAAAAAATTAGAGCAGAAATTAATGAAATTAAAAACAGGAAATAGAGAAATTCGATGAGGCTAAAACCTGGTTTTGGAGACTAGAAAAATTGATAAGCCTTTAGCCAGGTTTACTACGAATAAAAGCAAGAAGACACAAATTACTATTATCAAAAAGAGAAGCTATCACAACAGGTCCCATAGACATTAAAAAGATAAAAGAATACTGTGAAAAACTCCATACCCACAAATTTGATAACTGATTTGAAAAGAACCAATTCGGTCAGGTGTGGGCTCCTGCCTGTAATCCCAGCACTTTGGGAGGCCAAGGAAGGCGGATCACTTGAGGTCAGCAGTTCAAAACCAGCCTGGCCAAAATGGTGAAACCCTGTCTCTACTAAAAATATAAAAATTAGCTGGTTATGGTGGCACATTCCTGTAATCCCAGCTTCTCAGGAGGTTGAGGCAGGAGAATCGCTTGAATCTGGCAGGCAGAGGTTGCAGTGAGCCAAGACTGTACCACTGCATTCCAGCCTGGTGACACAGTTTCCAAAAAAAAATGGAAGAAAGAAAAGATAAATGAATAAACTAACTTCACCCCTTATGGCAAGAAAAAGAATGAACTAAACTAAAAGCTAACACAAAGAGGGAAGTAAAGATCAGAGTCGAAATAAATGAAAATGGATCATGGAGAAACAATTGTGAGATCAATGGAACCAAAAGTTCGTTTTTTGAAAAAAATCCATTTTGACAAACGTTTAGCTCGACTCACACACACACACACACACACACACACACACACACACACACGAGAAGATGCAAATAATCAAAATTAGAAATGAAAGCAGAGATATTACTTCTGCACAAACAAAAAGAAGAAGCAATATATGAGAATACTATTAACAATGGTACACCAAAAATTGGATAACCTAGATGAAATGGACAAATACATAGAAACACACAAATTACATCAATTGACTCAAAAAGAAATTGAAAGTCTTATCACATATATAACAAGTAAAAACATTTAATCAAAACTTCTCCACAAAGAAAAGTCTAGAACCAGATGGATTCACTGGTGAAGTCTTCTAAAGATTTAAAGAAAAACTAATATCAATCCTTCTCAAACACTTCCAAAAAAATCAAAGAGGAGGGAATGCTTCCTAACTTATTCAGATGCCAGCACTACCATAATGACAAAGCCGTATTAAGACATGAAAATAAAAAAATAAAAATCAATATCCCTCACGAGTATCAATGCAAAAATCTTCAACAAAACACTAGGAAACCAAATACAACACATTATATATCATGACCAAGAAGAATCTGTAACACGAAGGCAAAGATTGTTCAACATAAGCAAAGCAAATCAATCTAACACCTTACATCAGTGGAATCATTATCTTAATTGGTACAGAAAAGGCATTTACAAAAGCCAACACATTTTCATGATAAAAACTCTCAGAAATAAAAACAGAGCCATAGTTTTCAAAAAATAATTCCCAGAAAATGAGGAATAGAGGGAAGATTCTTCAACATAATAAAGGCACTTATGAAAAACCACAGCTAACATCATACTGAATGGCAAAAGACTGAACAGTTTTCCCACAACATCACAAACAAGTCAAAAATGCCTGCTTTCACCAGTGCTGTTCAACATTGCGCTGCAAGCTTCCTTCTATTTTTTTTTTTTTTAACAGGGTCTCACTGTGTTGTCCAGGCTGGAGTACCACTGTACCATCATAGCTCACTGCAGCCTCGACCTCCTGGGCCGAAAGTCACAATCTCATCTCAGCCTCCTGAGGATGATACCACAGGAATGCATCACCACATCTGGGTGATTATTCTTTGTGTAGAGATAGGGTTTTGCCATGTTGCTCAGGCTGGTCTCAAACTCCTGGGCTCAAGCGATTCGTCCGCCTCTGTCTCCCAAAATGTTGGGATTACAGGTGTGAGCCACTGCACCAGGCCTGGACTAGAAGTTCTAGCCAGAGCAATTAGACAAGGAAAAGGAATAACAGGCATTCAAACTGAAAGGAAGTAAAACTATATTCACAGATAATCTGATCTTACACATAGAAAATCCTGAAGCATATAAGGCAACTCCTAGAGCAAATAAATGATTCAGCAAAATTTTAGGATACAAGATCAACACGCAAAAACTAGTTATGTTTCTAAATACCACTATTGAACAATCAGAAAAGGAAATTTGAAAAGCAATTCCACGTACAATATTATTTAAAAGCATGAAATATCTGGGAATAAATTCAACCAAGGAGTGAAAGACTTGTACACTGCAAATTACAAAACATTCCTGAAAGTCCTCAATCAAGAAAGGCCTAGGCTGGGTGTGGTGGCTCACACCTGTAATCCCTACACTTGGGGAGGCAGAGGCGGGTGGATCACGAGGTCAAGAGATCAAGGCCATCCTGGCCAACATGGTGAACCCTTGTCTGTACTAAAAATACAAAATTACCTGGGTGTGGTGGTGTATGCCTGTAGTCCCAGCTACTCAGGAGGGTCAGGCAGGGGAACGGCTTCACCCAGAAGGAAGAGGTTGCAGTGAGCTGAGATCATGCCACTGCACTCCAGCATGGTGACAGAGCAACACTCTGTCTCAAAAAGGCCTAAATAAATGGATAGGCCGGGTGCGGTGGCTCATGCCTGTAATTCAAGCACTCTGGAGGCCAAGGTGGGCAGATCACCTGAGGTCGGGAGTTCAAGACCAGCCTCACCAACATGGTGAAACCCGCCCTTAAAAATAAATAAATAAACAAATAATTTAAAAATAAATACATAAATAAATGGATAGAAAACCACCTTGTGCTAATGGATGAAAAGAATTGATATCAATACTACCCAAAGCCATCTACAGATTCAAGGCAATGTCTAACAAAATTCCAAAAGCCTTTTTTGCAGAAATGGAAAATCTGGGCTTCAATTAATATGAAATTCCAAGGAATTGCAAAAGAAGACAGAAATTCCAAGGAGCTTGTGTTATGAGCTGAACTGTGTCCTCCTGCCCTCTCAATTCACATGTTTGAGTCCCTAACCCCCAGTACCTCAGAATGTCACTGTATTTAGAGAAAGGACCTTTAAAGCGTTGATTGAGGCTGGGAGCAGTGGCTCACACCTGTAACCCCAGCACGTTTGGAAGGCCGGGGTGGGTGGATCACCTGAGGCCAGGAGTTCAAGACCAGCCTGACCAACATGGTGAAACCCGTCTCTACTAAAAATACAAAACTTAGCTGGGCGTGGTGGCAGGCACCTCTAATCCTAGCTACTCAGGAGGCTGAGCCACGAGAATCGTTTCAACCAGGGCGGTGGAGGTTGCAGTGAGCCAAGATCATACCATTGCACTCCAGCCTGGGCAAAAACAGCAAAACTTTGTCTCAAAAGAAAGAAAGAAAGAAGTGGTTGAGTTAAAATAAGACTATTAGGGTGGTCCCTAATCTAATCTAACTGGTACCCTTATACCGAGGAGAAATTTGGAGCCATTGAGTGACATCAGTGACGCAATTACACCAAGAAAACACCATAGAGGATGGAGCAGGAAAGTAGCCATCTGCAAGCCAAGGAGAGGCTTCAAGAGAAACCATACCTGCTGACAACTTGATCATGGACTTCCAGCCTCCAGATCTGGGAGAAAATAAAATTCTGTTGTTTAAGCAACCCAGTTTGTGATATTTTGTTTTTTGTGGTTTTTTTTAGAGATGGGATCTCGCTCCATCGCCTGGGCTGGAATGCAGTGGTGGGATCTCAGCTCACTGCAACCTCCGCCTCTGGAGTTCAAGTGATTTTCCTGTCTCAGCCTCCTGCGTAGCTGGGACCACAAGCGCACATCACCAAGCCTGGCTCATTTTCGTATTTAATAGAGAGGGTTTTGCCATGTTTGCCAGGCTGGTCTCAAATTTCTGACCTCAGGTGATCTGCTTGCATTGGCCTCCCAAAGTGTTGGGATTACAGGTGTGAGCCACTGTAACCAGCCAAATTGTGGTATTTT
Source organism: Cebus imitator (assembly GCF_001604975.1). Classification (NCBI taxonomy): domain Eukaryota; kingdom Metazoa; phylum Chordata; class Mammalia; order Primates; family Cebidae; genus Cebus; species Cebus imitator. Next base: position 1,934,621 of record NW_016107731.1, on the reverse strand, counting down.
GTTATGGCTACCCTAGAAAGTTCACATAACTCAAATGCTCCCCCCCCCAAAAAAATAAATCTTGAAAAAGAAGTTGAGAGTACTCACATACAGACCACTGGAATAGAACTGAGAGTTCAGAAATAAACTTGTACATCTGTGGCCAGTGGAATTTTGACAAGGGTGCTGAGTTTGTTCAATGTGGAAAGGACAGTCTCTTCAACAGATGGTGCTGGGTTAACTGGAGTTCCACAGGTAAAAGAATGAAGCTGGACCCTGACTTCATACCATACGCTAAAATTTTAAAAATGAATCAAAGACCTAAATATAAGAGCTAAAACTTTAAAATTCTTAGAAGAAAACACAAGAGTAATTCATGACCTTGGACTAGGCAGTGGATTCTCAGATATGATACCCAAAGCACAGGCAACAAAAGAAAACAGAGAAAAACACAACTTCATCAAGATAAACTTTTTGTTATCAAAGAACACTATCAACAGTGTTAAAGGCAACCCCCAGAATGAGAGAAAATATCTGCCAATCAGCCGGGCACGGTGGCTCACGCCTGTAATCCCAGCACTTTGGGAGGCTGAGGCAGGTGGATCATGAGATCAAGAGATCCAGGCCATCTTGGCCAACATGGTGAAACCCCATCTCTAATAAAACCGCAAAAGTTACCCGGGCGTGGTGGCGTGTGCCTGTAGTCCCAGCTACTCGGGAGGCTGAGGCACGAGAATTGCTTCAACCCGGGAGGCGGAGGTTACAGTCAGCCGACATCGTGCCTCTGCACTCCAGTCTGGTGTCTGGCAACAGAGTGAGACTCTGTCTTAAAAACAAAGAAAATATCTGCAAATCACATATTTCATGAGAGATTAATATCCACAACATAGAAAGAACTCCTACAACTCAAAAAGAAAATGAACCACCTGATTCAAAAATGGGCAAAGCATTGGAATGAACATCTCCCAAAAGATGACATACAAATGGTGAGCACGCACATGAAAAGATGCTTGATGTCACTAACCATGCAAATCAAAACCACAGTGAGACGCCTCCACCTCACACCATTAGGAGGGCTACTTTTTTTTTTTTAATGGAAAAGAACATGTTGGCAAGGATGTGGAAACATCAGAAGTCTAGTGCATTGATGGTGAGAATGTAAAACGGTGCACCAAAATATGATGGATGGTATTTCCCCAAACACAGAATGACCGTATGACTTAGCAATTCCACTTCTGCAAATATAACCAAAAATTGAAAGCAATGATTCCAACAGATATTCACACACCCATGTTTACAGCAGCATCATTCACAACAGCCAAAAGATACAAACACACAACCCATGTCCTTCAACAGATGAATGGATACACAAGTGTGGCACATACACACAATGGAATATTATTCAGCCACAAAAGAAATATCACTTTGATACATGCTGCAATACAGATGGACCTTGAAAACATTACGCTTAGTGAAGCCAGGCATAGAAAGACAAATATTGTATGATTTCACTTATGTGAGGTACCTAGAAAAGGCAAATTCATAGAGACACAAAGTGGAAGTGAAGCTCCTTGGGGTTTGGGAAAAGAGGGAACAGGGAGTTGTTTAATGATCACAGAGTTTTTACTGGAGATGATGAAAAAGTTTTTGAGTATACACAATGATGATACGTAACATGAATGCATTTAACATCACTGCACTGTACACTTATGGGGGGTTAAAATGATCAAGATTATATTTAACCACACTTTAAAATCAACACTTTACCAAATTTCATACAATAGATGACAGTTAAATGAGAGGAAATGAAGTTCACTTCCATCATACACGATAATATAAATACCTTCCACAAGGTATCTCATGAATCATATAATGACAACCATGACTTTTAAACACTTGACATTTTTGCACGCTTTGGAATTTCTCCGAATAAGCCTTTTTCTGCCCCACACATACTTTTACTACAAGCAGCTGTACCAGGGCTCAGCAGATTCCCACCTCAGCTTGCACTGAATTCGTGATTTCTAGTTTTCTTTAAAAATATTCTCACCCACAGTTGTTCTATGCAGATTATTCAGAAAGTCAAATTCTCATCTCTTCCACCTTGGCACTGACACCTTGAGCTGTATCAGTAACAACTCCTGACTCATCAAGAGCCCACGAAAATCACTCAGAATCATTTGCCTTCTTTTGGCAAATTAGAGACAGATTCTCACTCTGTGGCCCATGCTGGAGATAGCACACTGCAGCCTTGAACTCCTGGGCTCAAGGGGTCCTCCCACCTCAGCCTCTCAAGTAGCTGGGACTTTAAAATTAGCGTGCCACCACACCTGGTTAATTTTTTTTTTTTTCTGGAGACAGAGTCTCACTCTGTTGCCCATGGTGGAGTGCAGTGATGCAATCTCAGCGCACTTCAACTGCCGCCTCCTGGGTTCAAGTGATTGTCCTGCCTCAGCCTCCTGAGTCACTGGGATTAGAAGCACCTGCCACAGAACCTGGCTAATTTTTTTGGTAATTTTTAGTAGAGAGATGGTTTCACCATCTTGGCCAAACGGGTCTTGAACCCCTGAACTCCTGATCCACCCAGCTTGGCCTCCCAAGTGCTGGAATTCCACCACTCCTGGCCCTTTTTTTGTTCCTTTTAACTTTCAGTAGAGACAGAGCCTCCTTATGTTACCCAGGCTGGTCTTCAACTCCTAGCCTCAAGCAATCCTGCCTCAGACTCCCAAAGTGCTGAGCCACCATGCCCTACATTCCTAAATGTTTAAAAGATGAAGAAGAATTTGCCAGTGAAAATTCAAATTTCAATGCCCATAAAGTTTTATTGGAACACAGCCATATGGGAACACATGCTGGCATCACTAGTCTCCAGCCTGGGTGACAAGGTAAGAACTTCTCTCAAAAAAACACAAAAATAAAAAAATAAAAGCCATTTTTATACATCTCCTGGAGGGTGGTCTTAAAATAAAAACAAAAATTAAAAAGCCATTTTTACTTTCTGACACACACACACAAACAAGCAGGTGGCTATAATTTGCCAAACTCTGCAGGTGAAAAGGGAAAATGAGTATTGTTCATATTACTCACAAATTCTAATGGGGAAAGAGGCAACCTCAAGTACAGAGGAAGGAAGGCAGGAAGAACTCCCAGTGCGGGTTCTTTGAAACTATCGATAAAACAGTCAAACACATGACATGTTTAATTCAGAAAAGGAAGACTATGAAATGTGAGACATAACGGATTTGGAATCTTCCTAATGACAGGACAAAACTACACATATTTACATACTAATATAATGCAAAGTCTTGATGCCATAGGCAGTACAGGAAACAAGATACAGGGGAAATGTGTGCTCCGTGAAAAACTATGCGTGGATAAGAGCAGTCACCGGGTTCTGATTCAAAACTGCAGGGGCTCTGAACCTTCCTTCCACTGCCTTCAAGCGATTTTGAAACTTTGTAACTTGTAGATAAGAGCAGTTACCCGGGTTCCGACTCAAAACTGCAGGGGCTCTGAACCTTCCTTCCACTGCCTTCAAGCGATTTTGCAACTTTGTAAGTTGTAGATCCCTGAGAGCAGGCAGAAAATTCCTGTATGGAGACTCACAAATGGCCCCCATGGTGAAACCCCATCTCTACTAAAGATGCAAAAATTAGCTGAGCCTGGTGGCCGGCGCCTGTAATCCAAGGTACTGAGGAGACTGAGGCAGGAGAATCGCTTCAACCCAGTGCTGAGATCACCTCACTGCACTCCAGCCTCGGCGACAGAGGGAGACTGTCTCAACAAATAAAATAAAATAAAATAAAATAAAACATTGTTCCAATAGAGCTCCAGTTGACTGCCCCACTGCAGAAGCAAGAGGCTAGTTTAGTTTTGTGTCCATTTATGAATTCATTTCAACGTTACTCCAAATTAATTTGTCCTTCTTTAACTTCTCCTTTAAACTGATTATAACGTCACAGTTCCCCCAATTGAGGTGTTTTGTTGTTTGATTTTTTTAATCCTTGGTCGGGCGCAGTGGCTCAGACCTGTAATCCCAGCACTTTGGGAGGCCAAGGTGGGCGGATCATTTGAGGTCAGGAGTTCCAGACCACCCTGGCGAAACTCCTATCTCTAGCAAAAATACAAAAAGTAGCCAGGCGTGGTGGCGGGCCTTGCAGTGCCAGCTACTCGGAGGGCTGAGGCGGGAGAAGGGCTTGAACCCGGCAGGCGGAGGTTGCAGTGAGCCAAGATCCCGCCACTGCACTTCAGCCAGGGAGACAGAAAGACTGCGTCTCAAAAAATGAAACATATTTTTAAAATCTTGACCGTGTGTTTATTTTATATAAGTATGTAACCTTTCTTTGTCGAAAATAAAGAAGGACCCCATAGGAAAAAAAGAATTACCTCCAAAAGTGTCAGGGGCACTTCCCATCTTCAGCCAGCTCTGTGTCCGTGAGGCCGAAGGCGGAAGACAGTCCAGTCTAGCTGATGCCAACAGCGTGACTCTGACCCACAGGAGTCGGGAGGATGCCCGAGGGGGCCCGCAGAGCGCACTGCACCGAGAGCTCCGCAGGAACACCTGTGCCGGGCCCGCCCCAAACCGAAACAAACCGCAGCCCGGGAGGGGCGGGGCCTGACCGTTTGCGTTTAACGAGGTTCAGGGAGCGCCAATGAGCACGATGATGAGCCGTGTTTTAGGGGAAAGAACCAAAGCCCAGAGAGGTCCCAGCACAGCGGGAGCCTCGGTCACAGCGGCCCCCGCAGTCCCAGCGCCGCCGCCCGGGGCCGCGGAAGCAGCTGTGACCAACGCCGTGACCGAGGCCCCCGCTGTGCTGGGACCTCCCGCCCTCACTGCGGATCTACCTTACCTGGGGAAGGTGTCCCAGGTGGGCGAGCTGGGAAGGTGACAGTGATGGCATCGCCCCCAGTGGAGGAGGGTGGCAAGTATCACAGCAAGCGGCCCAGCTTCATTATTCTGGGTCATTTTTCTCAGTTTGGGTTTTGTATGAGCTCCCCCTGTCTCAGCTCCCCGCCCGGCCATCCTTACACAGAGCTCAGTCCTTTCCTCACCACTGACACCAGACCTGGGGGAGGGGCTTCTTTATGCAGAGCTGTGTTTACAGGGTAAGAGTATTTGCTCTCAATGCACTACCCCGCCCTCCCCCACAAACATACACAAAAGTTTGCTGGGAAGAAATAAGCTTTTCCGTACAGTGCAATACGAATACATATAAAAGCAATGATCGATAACATCACCTATGGATGCTAAAGCTAGTGGGCAAAAAATTGACGAAGAACTGATATTTTGCCTCAAAATATGTGCTCACAATTGCAAACGGGAAAACTTTACATTAGAGAAACTTGACTCAGGTACCTCCACCCAAGTGCTCAAAGTAGACCTCGGGAGGCTGAAGTGGGAGGATCACTTGAGCCCAAGAGGTCAAAGCTGTGATTCTGCCACTGCATTCCAGCCTGGGGGATACAGTGAGACCCTGTCTGTAAATAAATAAATAAATAAATAATAAAGAAATATATATATATACACATGTAGTTAGGAGAAATAGTTCTAGTGTCTTTAGCACTACATGGTGACAATAATTGATGACAACTTATAATATATTTTCAAATAGCCAGAGGAGTGGATTTTGAATGCTCCCAGAAGAAATCAAGGATAAATCCTTGAGGTGGTGGAGGCACTGATTGCCCTGATTTGATCTTTACATGTTGCATACATGTATAAAAATGTTATACTGTACCCAGAAATATGTGCAGTTATTAAGGGTTATTTAATATAATAATAAAAGCAAAAGATGTAGTCTTTTAGATATTTTCAAGTATATATTATTATTAACTATTGTCATCATTCTGTACAACAGGTCCCAGAACTTAGTCACATTATCTTTATTTCTGATCAAATTACTGGATACACAGAGCTAAGGACAAAATGGTATCTGGAGCAAGACGTCGTCAGTGAAACAGGAAAAGAAGACAAGACAAAACGTGATACAAGGCTTCTACCACAAAGCATTTCTTGTGGCCTATCCCTTCTTGCCTTTGAGTGCTAACGCCCAGATTCCAACACTTTAAACTCATTTCGCCATTTCCTCTGGTATTTATCATTATATTTCTAAATATTGTTTGTGTTGAATTGTTTTCCTTAGTATCTGTCAACCTCACGGCATAGCACAGTATAGGGCTCGCCTCCCTTATGAGGTCTTAACAATTCCCTTGCCTCCATTCAACCAATGTGACTGGATCATAATCTTAGGAAATCAACAGCATCGCCGGGCTCGGTGGCTCACGCCTGTAATCCCAGCAATCTGGGAGGCCGAGGCGGGTGGATCACGAGGTCAAGAGATTGAGAGCATCCTGGCCAACGTAGTGAAACCCCGTCTCTACTAAAATACAAAAATTAGCTGGGCGTGGTGATGCATACCTGTATTCCCAGCTACTCGGGAGGCTGAGGCAGGAGAATTCCTTGAACCCTGGTGTTGGAGGTTGCAGTGAGTCGAGATGGTGGCACTACACTCCAGCCTGGTGCCTGGCAACAGAGTGAGACTCTGTCTAAAAAAAAAAAAAAAAAAAAAAAAGAAATCAAAAGCATTTA
>NW_016107731.1:1906619-1927492 GCF_001604975.1 Cebus imitator | reverse complement strand
CTTGGCCTCCAAAATGCTTGGATTACAGGTGTGAGCCACCACGCCCGGCCCCCCAGATCTTCTTTTGCCCTGGTTTACTCTCATTGTGTTGCAGCACATCTTCCAGTGGCTTCCTGAGACGAAGTGAATGAGAAAGAGTGAGAGCTTTCTGACCCCACTTATTTTAAAATGCCACTGTTCCACCCTAACTCCTGATCAATAGTTCGGCTGGAAATAATGCTCTAGTTTAAACGTCACTTCTGCTCACATTGGGAAATATCACTCCATTCTTGCAGTGTTGTTGGGAAGAAGTCGGTGTCAAGCTGAGTCTTGGCTCTTTATATATGACCTGTCTTTTCTCTCTGGAAGACTGTAGGATTTTCTCTTTATCCTTGGTGTTCTGGAAGCTCCAAGTGATGTGCCTTGTGTCTTTCTTCATTCACTGTGCTAGCCATTTGGTAGATGCTTTTGAACTAGAAAATTATGTCCTCCTATCGCGGGAAGCCACCAGCAGGTTTGTGTGAGCTGGGTAATCACATTCTTTTCTTCCAAGGACAGAGGTATCAAGGCCCTGGGAACCTTCTCAGTGTTTGTGGGGAAAGGGGTCCTGCGGTGAATCCAACAAACCTCTGGCACCATGTGAGCTCATGTCCCAGGGCGAGGCTCTGCCTGAGGACAATAGATACAAATGAGTCCCACTTGCTGCCTAGTCCCGTGCTGGGGTTCAGGACACACATGGTCCAGGAGGCCCCCAGCCCCGGGCTGCAGTTACATGCACCTACCTGCACCTAGTGTTCAGTGAGCCACAGGACATCGTAGGGGAGGGGGCATCTCCAGAGGGCAGAATAGGAGGGAGGGAAATAATCATGGGGTGGGGAGTGGCCTTGTGGGAAAGGGGCTGAGGCAGGGTCGTGTGTGTGTGTGTGTGTGTGTGTGTGTGTGTGTGTGTGTGTTGTGTATCGGGGGAAATGGGGAGAGCATCTGAGGTTTTGTCTTCCCCTTTTTGTAGCCACTGAACCCCTTTTCCCCTGAACAGTGTTTTCTTTCCATTATGGATTGAATGTTTCTGTGTCCTCCAAATTCACATGGAAGCCCTAGCCCTCTGTGTGGCTGCATCTGGAGATGAGGCCTCTCAGGAAGTCACTGAGGTTAAATGAGGTCCTGAGGGTGCGGCCCTGATTCAGGAGGATTGATGTTCTTATAAGATGAGACACCAGAGAGTGCATTTCCTCTCTCTGTTCACATGCATACAAAGTAGAGGTCATGTGAGCACACACGATGGCAGCCACCCACAGGCCAGGAGAAGAGGCCTCACAGTGAGACGCAGCTTACTGGTACTTTGATCTTGGATTTCCCAGCCTCAAGAACTGTGAAAAATAAGTGAATCAATGTTTGTGGTCTAAGCCACCAGTCTGTGGTATTTTGGCGTGGCACCCTGAACTGGCTGATACGTCTCCCCACCCTACTTCAACCACATGACACAGAGGGCTTGGCAGTTTTAGTGTCCCAGCTACCCAGCCAACCCAGACCAGAACAAGCAGAAATTTTCCTCTGGAATTTTCTGAATAGGAACTAAGGAAGGGAGCGCCATCCTTTCTTGGGTGCACAGTCAGCAAGATGGAAGCCTCGTGCTGCCAACGGCCCGATTCCAACCTTGTGGGGACAGTTGCTGTGAGAGCACAAAATGGATCTGCGGACCGAGGTGGAGACAGAGACAAGGGAAGGAACCTGTTCATCCTCACAGCGCTGGGGACTCTGCGTCCAGGTGTTCCTGAGCCCCAATTGTTCCCTCCCCTGCCCGTGGCTAACTTATCGACCAATGAACCCCCCTTCTCACCCAAGCCAACCCGAGTGAATTTTCTGTCACACACATTCGAAGAGCCCTAGACTGCAGTGGCAGGACATGGCAGGGCTGGGCTGGCTGGGGCAGAGGATGGTGTGGGTGGAATCAGCTGTGACAGGGACACATAAAGCACAGTTGTCATGTGGCCTTCATGAGGTCTTCCTCCAGCCCTGACTGTGAGCCAGGCTGGCCCCATGTGCTCAGCGGGTCAGAGTGAGGGGTCTGGTCAGAGGTGCTATGCTGAGAGGGGCCATGCTCACAGCCATCTTTCTATGAGCCAATCTCTTCATCATCAAGGACTTGGCCATCAGAGACAGTGTTAGTCACATCTTGGGTTCACTTGATCAGCTGCTGTGCTTCTAGTTTCAGCATCTTCAAACTGGGCCTCCCCACATGGATGCTAGCAAGCCAGAGGCATCCTGGCCAGAAGCCCAGACTGGGAAAAGGGCTCCTGCCAGCGTGCTCAGGGTTCCAGAGGGCAGGACTGAGCGGGTGGGAGGAGCCCAGCCTGGGCCACCTAGACATGTATATATTTTCTTATATCATATATATAATGTATATATTTTCTTATATATATATTTTAATGGAGTCGAGCAAGTATTTTTGGAATGAATTCCTAGAAGCACAATTTCTGGAGGAAAATAAGGTAAAAACAGTTTTAGGATATTTAATAGAAATGTTGAAATTATCCTGCAGGAAAAGTGGCTGAGCTAACCCTCCACGAACAGGGACAGAGCTCCAGGCTCCCCTTCCATTTGTCATCTTTGCTGACATTTATACAGAGAATCTCATGGCTTTCCTGGCATTTCTAGTGCTTCTGTATCTTTTTATATGCCTGTTGGCCATTCTCATTCTTGTGGGAAGTGCCTGTTTTTCCATTGCTCTTTTTCTGTTGAAAACCATTTGTTTTATTCTAAGTTTAAAGATTTCTTTATAGGCTAAGGATACAAACATTTTTGATCTGTCACTGAGGTTGTAAAAACTTTCTCCCAGTAAGTAATTCATCATTTCACTTTCTCTCTCTCTCCGGTTCTTTATTTTTGCACGTATACAAATGTGCCTACCAGGAGTCTGCTTTCTATACATTGAATGCAAGAAATAATACAGTAAAACTCTGCCTGGCTAGAGGCTTTGAAGGAATGGAGTGTTCTGGTTTAATTCTATTAACTTGGAACTCTGAAGGTGAAAAAAATTCAAAGCTTAAATTTCCTGTTGAAGTTAAATGAAATTTGAAAATATTGGCAACGATTTCACTTTTCTTCTCTAGCAAGTTTGAACATTCTGATCTATTTAGTGCTTGATTAAAGAACTCCTCGTGTGCCTGATGTTTACATTGTGAGGATACATTTTTAAAACTTTAGGTGTAAGAGGATGTAAATGGTTTTGTATGAGATCAGGCTGGATGAGAACTGATATTTATAGATATACTTTTTAGACTAAATCTCTTCTGCCCCTTGTTTTCTGATTGAACTCATAAAAAGAAAACACACTGGATGAAGGGTGGGAGTAGGAAAGAGATTTCTGTGTTTTAATTGCATGTCATTATTTCATAACAAGACAGAATATAGTGCATCCCTGCCTTTGTACCTAGAGAAGGAAACACATTTTCTACCTGCTGTATGCCAGAAGGTCTTCAACACCTGGAGGGATGAATGCCACAGATTGCCAAGCCCTACTCCGGAGTTTCTGATTCATCAGGCCCAGGGTGGGGCCTGAGAACTTGCAGTTCTCAAAAGGTCTCAGGTGTTGCGCGTGCTGCTCGTCCAGAGACTGCGTTATTGAGAACCACTCTAGTCTACTGACTGTAAATTGTAGAACTCTAGAAAAAAGCTTCGTTCGGTCTGGGATAAGAAGCACACTGATGATGGAGCAAATCATGAAAGATTCAACCCTTGATGGCAGCCTAGTGTGGAATTCAGGTAACAAGCAGTACACAGTGACATAACAGAATCCTTGGTTTCTATAATTGCAAGTCATAGCCAAGTATCGAGTGAGAAATTAGTTGTATTTGCAAGGCTCAGGCCGGTTGATTCTAGCAAAATGGGCCTTGGATTTGTTTTAAGCCAGTAAAGAGCTTTGAGTGTTTATTAAATTGAAATCACTGTGTTTTTTTGTATTTTGTATTTTATTCTATTTTATTTCTTTTGAGATGCAGTCTCGCTCTGCCGCCCAGGCTGGAGTGCTGTGGCATGATCTTGGCTCACTACAACCTCCGTCTCCTGGGTTCAGGTGATTCTCCTGCCTTAGCCTCCCGAGTAGCTACCATTACAGGCACCCACCAACACGCCTGGCTAGTTTTTGTGTTTTTAGTAGAGACGGCGTTTTACCATGTTGGCCAGGCTGCTGTGGAGCTCCTGACCTCAGGTGATCCACCCATCTAGGTCTCTCAGAGTGCTGGGATTAAAGGTGTGAGCCACTGCACCTGCCATAAACCTCTGTGTTTTTAAAGATGTTAGACATGTCTCTTGTTGGAAAAAAAAAAAACCTTAACAATTATGCGGGAGAAAGATTTTTCCAAAAAAGGTAAATCATTGTGATTATTTTATCTTGCTGGAATGTTGGGTAACATAGTCTGCTTTATGAATCATCAGGCATGCTATGGATTTTCCATTTTTATAGGGTTTGCATCTCAGTTAAGGTAAAAGTGGTAATTCTTGTACTCATTTGAAGATGAAAACAGAGGCCAAAATCATGGACTTTGCATTGAAGCTGGATAATGAAGACAGCTTTGAAGGCACACTTAGATACACACAGACGGACACAGGTATATATAAAGTATACAGACATATATTTTTTAAAGTTTACTTTTTAAAGCTTTTAAAGGTAAGCCGACCCCTCCCCCCTCCCGGAGTGGGAGGCCCCTCCCCTCTCTCAGAGTGGGCGGGGACAGCAGTTGCACGTGCAGCTTTCCTTGTGACATCTCGAGGCCTGTGGGCCCTTTCATCTTTCTCATTGACCAATGGGATTGGAGCATTAATGCCACGCCCCCATCCTATGTTCTAGCGTGGCCATGGTTACGCTGCCCCTGGCTCAGTAACACAGCAGCCTGGTAGGTGACTGGAGCTATTTACCAGTGCTGGCCTGATTTTGCTGATGTGACCCCAACCCCGCCTCCCTCCCCACCCCACGATGTCAACGTCCACAGAGTCACGAGACAACAAATTGGCAGCAGCCAAAAAGAAGGTAAAACGAACCAGGTCATGGTCCCCCAACCCAGCCACAGATCCCATCCGATGGGAAGACTTCTGCCAGAGTCCATACCACTCCTGAGGCACACGGGACTGGACCCGCCAACCTTGGAGCCTCTGAGCTCCCCCCACCAAAGTCTTGTCAGCCAACCCCATCCTTTCAGCAAGCAGCCCCGTCCCTGCCATCGCCAATCACACTACAGTGACTTTGGGCGCGTGACTCCTGGGACTCCCCACTCCATACGTGGCCCTCACTTCCTGCCTCCCAAAGATCAACCTTCCTGAGCTCTTTGGACTTGTTTCTCCATGGACCTGGGTCCCCCAGCCCTAGGCCCCACCCTCACCAGCCATCCCCGGGTGACTTTGGGCTGGTGACTCCTGGGGCTCCTGGCTGCAGACTCTGCGCTCCCCTCCTGCTGCCCCAACCTCGACCTCCCAGGGCTATTTCAGCTGGCTTCTCCAAAGACCTGCGTCCCAAACCTGTGTTTCCCTCCCCTATCGTGGAGCAGCAACTTGGGCGTGGCACTGATGTGGTCCCCTCCCCCAGGAGGAGGAGAATGTAGTGATGTTACAGTCCCTGCATGAACTGTCATTACTGTTACAAGACCTTTGATCTCATGATCCAGTCCCCTAAGCGTTTCTCATCCCATTTCTGCTTAATCTGGTCACAGAACACGTTTCCAGCTGGAAGGGGAATGGAGACTATGGGACCTAGGAGTAAGGGCTTTCAGGCTGCCTCACTCTCTGAACATAGACATTGACAGTGTGAGAAGCCTACACTTCCCCTGTGAGCTCAAAATGTTACCATTGTCTCTGGGTGCCAATGGAAGAAGGGGTTTGTCTTGGTTTTCTTCCAGGCTTCTACTCTCCAGAGAGACTTTAACATTTTTTTCTGAGATCTCCACCTCAAATTGGAATTCTCCATAGTTCCGGGACCAACTGCCCTTCAGTCAGTGGTCTGTGGAATGAGATCTCCTCATCTTCTATTGAATAGATCCTGGGAAACTGAACTTGACAGCTTGAATCTTCCTCATGTCATCTCAACCTGGGGTACTTTGAGAGCCACAGGAAAATTATGGGAAATCTTTCTGAAGTGTCAGTTTCCCTTGAGTCTCTTGAGAGAGGAAAAAGCAATAATGTACTTAGGGATGACAGTCACACGGGTTTCTAAGAGTACGCCAGACTTCTCTCTGAAATGAGGCATGGGTCGTCATCTTGCTGATAAATACCCAGATGTAACAGAAATGCCGCCTTCTGTCATGACGACACATCGATATGAAAGTGTGAGCGGTACTGGTGCATTTCTTAACACCCACAGATGTGTGAGGATGTCTGACTGTAAACATACAGTGTACAGGTCCTGCCCACTGAATGTTGACTTGTTCTACCTCAGCGTCGGGTTTTCGTCCCTGGAAGCTGCTGATTCATGGAAAAATCCCAGAGCTTGGAGTCAGAAGATTGAGTATAAGTTCCAGTATTGCCTTTTTTTTGCCGTATCAGTCCCCCTCAGTCACTGAGTGATTGCGACAACACCTTGCACAGATGTTGGTGGCATTAAATCAGATGGTGTATAAGAGAGTATTGTAAAAACTGTAAAGGGGGATGGGCTGTCGGGGCTGGTGGTTCTCATGAGTATTACTGCTCTTCTTTCCCACAGTTACAAGAATATCAGATGAGGAAGACGTCTGGTGTTCGCGAAGAAGCGAAAAGAAAATGGAACAAAAATGCTAGGAACCCCGAGTCAGCCCCTTCTAGTGTTTGCCAGTCACCTGGCGATGTGAGTCTTGGGCCAGCCAGGCTCCTGGGGATGGTGGGTGGGGGGTGCCCAAGGGGCAGTGCAGGGTAATTGCTAAGATTCTGGATGGGCTGTCAGGGACCGGTTAAGAATTCTGGGTTTGAATCCTGCCTCTCCATCTGCTAGGGATACGATTTAGGGCAAGTTTCTTGAGCTCTTTGGGCCTCTCTTTTCACATCTGTAAATAGAAGTGGTATTGTTTGAATTCTACTTGTGAAGTTTAAATGAGATTTGTGATTGTTGTTTTTACGTAAATCTCTAGTACACGTCCTGCTGTAAATAGCCAGGACACCCAGGAAATGGTCGTTGCTGTCTGATTCTCCTCATCCCCAGTCTCACGGGGACGCCAGGCCAACGAGAACGGCCACTTCCCCTCAGCCTGTCCCTTCAGCGATCACTGAAAGATCCCAGGGTGGGAGGGTGGGGACATTAGAACCAGGAGAAAAGCTGACACAAAGTATTTATGGGACAAAGGGTCCGAGACAGGCAGAAGAGAAAATTTTGCCAGTTGATGGGGAAGAAAGGCAGTCAGAGGGCTTAGACCCAGAGTGGGATGGAACACGTTCATGTACACTCTCATCTCCTGTAGTCACAAACAGATATTCATGTGGAGGGCCCTGCATCATGTACTGCTCTGAAAGATCTACAGGTAAGGGGCCCTGCCTCGAGGTGCAGTGACCCTGCAGGCCAGCCCTCCAGCCTTCTTCCACAGCGGGGGCTGGGTGCCCTTCTGCCACCTGAGACAGACCCCATACACCATAGCCCCAATGACTGTTCTCTCTGCCTCCCCCAAATCCTCCTCTCTGCAGGCACCTCAGATGCGCTACCAAGAAACAGCAGGAACCCTGGACTTGAGCTCCAGAACAATCGGTCAACTGAATGACACCATTCAGTTATTGGTAAGAGTCCAGTGGGGTCCCCCATTCCACACTGCCGATCCTGGGCTACAGTTTCCCTTGGGGGCTTCAAAAAAGGCGCTGGGGGACTCTGGTGCCAAGGGCAAATGGGGAGCTGGGGCACCCAGGCCTCACCTGGAGGGACCCAGAACAGGGACGTGCAGCATGGCTCTTCTGTTGCTGCCCATTTTCCCGACTCTCTCTTCACCAGACACCCCTGCTCAGGTCTTTGCCACACACGCCTCGGGGCTGTGACCCCTCGAAGTGCTAGCCTGACTGGCGGTCAGGGGCCCTGTATTCCTGCTGTGACTCAGTCCCTAATTTGCTATTTGACTCTAAAGGAGCCGCCTCTGCTCCTTGGGCTCCTGTTTCCACAGGAGGTAGAGTATCAGAGGTCTCTGTTAGCTCTGAGAGTCTGAGATTTAAAGGCCCCTTAGAATGGAAACCTCAAGATCAAGGGCTCCTGTCCTTTTCTGTGCTACATCTGTGCTGTGAAGAACCGTACCTGGCCCATATGTGCTCAGTAAATATTTATGGAATGAATAGTTTTCTAAATCACAAGCTGACAGAAGGGGGCCCTTAATCAAACTTCATCTCTAGAGGTTGATGCTACTGTCCTTTCGAGAGAATCCAGATTCAGACTTTGAGTTCTGTGGCTGTAGGCAAAAACCAACAAAGACTCTCTGTCCTTGGGAGCTTGAGGAGAGTTGACCAGTTTGTGTTCCCATTAGATCTGAGAAATTTCCCTTCAAAATCCATTCCTGACCCCTGTCTACCACTTCCTGGTGTGGACAATAGAGTTCAGGGGCCACCCTCAGTCACCTTGACTCTTTCCACAGAAACAGCAGAAGGAAGGACTGGAGCAACAGCTGAGAGAAGTAACGTGATTTGTTCGCTCATGACGTGACTGTGGGGTTTGGGGGGCACTCAGATGGAGAGGTGCCAGTCTCCTCTCACCCTCTCCCAGCCTGGGGAAGAAGGCTCATCCCTCAGAATCTACCCCATCCCCACAGGGTTCCTGATCACCTGGTCCCATGGGTGGATCTGTTCTAGGTCACTGGTGGCATTCCTTGGGCATGTCTCTTGTGCCATCTCTGCCTCCCCCTGCTAAGAGCTCTGTCTTCCTCTTCCTATAGGAAAAGAAAATGCAAAGGGAGCAGTTAGAGGTGAGTGCAGGGTGGGAAGTGTTCTCCTGTCCTTCGGAGAATGCTTCTTTCCTTCTCTTTCAGCACTTGCTTGGCTTTTCTACCAAAGGGTCACATCCAGACAATCAACAGCCTCACGTCTGAGAATGGGCAGCTGAAAACTGCCCTATACCACACGCGCCGTGCCGCCAGGCACTTTGAAGGTGGGAATCTGGGCACCCCGTCACCCTTCGACCTGACACGTTGACAGGTCTTTAGTGGGAGTCCTTTGGGTCCCATCTCAATCTCTCAATCTCTCATTCCAGAAGAGTCCAATAAATTGGTCGGCTGCCTGCAGGAGGCCTTGCAGCAGAAAGGGGAGTTAGAGCGGACTCTGTCTGCTGTCTCCGCCCAACAGGACAAGGCAGACAGTGTGAGTCCAACCACCTGCCCCATCCCCTGGCAGCCTGACCTCCCAGATGGAGGAGTGAGCCTAAAGGTGCCTTCTGCAGGATGGAGTGTCTGCCCACGAGGCAGCATGGCCACTTCCCACTGCTTTTGTGTGTGGTTGCTAGAGGCAGCCCGGGGACAATTCAGCTGCCGTGGGTGACTTAGAGGGCACTGTGGGATCGAACACTGGACACAGAGCTCGGAGGCCAAGTGCCTACCTGGCCCTTACCTGTGTTCTTGGCGAAGTCCTCAGTGGGGAACTGGGTACTTGTACTGTGAAGGTAAAGATGAGCACCTTTAGTATGTTACCATTTGTGTAGAGAGAGGAAACGTGTGTGTATGTGTACTATGATACACATAAACGTGCCTACAAGGGCTCATAAAAAACTCAGGAGAGAGCAACAGGCTGACTGGGAGGCACTTCCTTTCTGTACCTTCAGAGTTTTGGACTATGTGAATGTATCATCCTTTCCAAAACTCAACAAAAGATTAATTTCTCTATTGCTATCTGTGCCTCCATGCCCAGCAAGAATAATGGGCTTAGAGAATGAGACACATCTGCGTGTTCAAATCCCAGCTCTGACTCACTGATCTTACGCAAGATCTTAGCCCCTAAAACTCCGTGGTTTTCATCTACACAATAGAGAAAATCATAGTAACTGTCTCATATGGTGGTTGTGAGGATCAAATGGGATGGTTAGCACAGCACCTGGTGAAGCACTCAATAAAGGTTCAAACAGTGGTAGTAAGAGGGGTAATAACAATAGCAATATTATCTCATCTCTCTGGGCCTGTGTTAGCCATCTGTCACTTGGAACTCTTTGCCTGTCCCTTCTGACTTTACTGACTTCTTTTAAAAACCAGACCACGGGCTTAGAAATGCCTTGAGGTTTACTGACCGAGTTGAATGTCGAGCCTAGCCCCAGCCCTTTTACGGGGTATTGTGCGGAATGGCTGGGGCTCCCCAGACTGAAACTTCTCACTCTTCACCATCCAGTCCTCACACTGCTCTGAAGCAGTCCTCGAGCGGCAGTTACGGAACTCCAGAAAGGAGCTGGCACTGCTAAAATCACACATGACACAGGTGAGGCTTTGCAGAGGGTGGGATGTGGAAGGAAGATGACCCCAGTTGGCCACGAGCAGGTGAGGACCAGTGACAGCTCTTCCTAACTTCTGTGTTCATTTTCACAGATGAAGGCATCATTTCACCAAGTGCAGCTCGAGAGAGATGAGTATTGTCAACATATTAAAGGAGAGAGGTCCCGATGGCAGCAGAGGATGCGGAAAATATCAGAGGAGGTGAGACCTGACCCTTCAGACCCCACCTTAAGACAGGTCACTGGATCTTTCTGGGCATCTGTGAAATAGGAATTGTACAACCAGAGGTGGCATGGGTCTGGGCTTTGTGGAGGTGGGGCAGAGAGGGAGATGGTCACCTGTCCAGCCACCAGCCCCTCTCTTCAGGGCCCTGTCCCTCTGTGCTTTGGTCAGGTCCGCACATTGAAGTTTGAGAAGAGGCAGGATGCACATCGCCTGCAGGAGCTGGAAAGCAGTCTTGCCCACCTCAGGAACCAGCTGGGTAAGATGTGCCTGGCATGACCTTGAAGGAGGACTGGCACCAGAGGGCTGTGGACGTAGTTTAGAATGTCCCAGGGAGATGGGTGGATGGAAGGGTTTTGAGACAGAGAAAAAGAGGTCTGTGCCAGGAGATGGCAAGTCTTGTCATCTCTATGAGCCTGTGTCCCCATCAGCAAAGAGGGAGGCGTGCCCGTTGTCAGCCACCCACAGGGCTCTCTATCTGAAAGTGGCTTGGAAGTCTGGCTGCCATCGGATGCAAAGAATCATCAACAGTGAGGCCGAGTTTACAGAGCGTCAAAGGAGCTGTGCACCAAAGGGAGGGTGCTTGAATTTTTTTTTTTAGAATCCAGAGGTCCTTATATTCTGCTTCCTTTTTCAGCTGAAGCCCCACGTCCCGAGCCCCCAGTAGGGCCCTCGGTGGCAGAACAACAGCTCAAATTTGAGACCAACCTCCTGAGGATAAATCTGGAGACTATTACAGAACAGCTGCATGCTCAGGTGAAGAACAATGAGAACTTGAATCGCCTGAGCTCTGAGCAGAAAACAAGGCTGTGGCAGCAGGAGGAGACCCTGCAGGAGCAGAGAGAGAGGATGCAGCTGCAGGAGGAGGAGCTGGTGCGCTGACCCACCTGGGGAGCCTGTCCTTCCGAGCCCTCCAGGCGTCTGTGTCCCCACCTGTATCACGGGGGAATGTAGCCCTCATGTGAAATGGTCCTTCTAAAGGCACCTGTGAACCAGAGTCCTGCTCTGAGGGCTGTGGGGGAAGGGGATGATTTTTCTAACCTGTCTGTGCCATTCCCGGTGCCTTGGGAGGAAGACACCAAGTTCTGGGGTCTGTAGCTGCAGTGGGTGTCCACTGATCGCTTCTCTCTGTCCAGAACAACGAGAAGAAGAACGCACTGCAGTTGGTGCAGCAGATAAAGGAGCTGCAGGAGAAGCTGCACAACCAGAAGGTGAAGGTAACCTCTGCCCCGTCCGAGAAGGGCTGGGAGGCAGGCAGCAGGAGGAGGAGGGGAGGGGTGAAGGCAAAGGCAGCTCCAGACTGAGAGCAGGTGATCCCAGCACGCTTCAGGACGGTCCTGTCCCCGTTTCTTGCTTTCTGCCCTCTGACTTTCAGAGGTGGGTAGCCCTGGGCTCTTCCCAGGTCTACACATTATCATCCCAGCTAGAGGCATGGAGCCCCCCAACCACAGGAAAAGAGGCAGTGGTAAAAGAGGCTCCTTATGCTAGGCATGGTGGCGCATGCCTGTAATCCTAGCTACTCAGTAGGCTGAGGCACAAGAATCGCTTGACCCCGGGAGGTGAAGGTTGCAGTGAGCTGAGATCACACCACTGCCCTCCAGAGTGTCCCGAGTCATACTCTGTCTCAAAGCAAAACACAAAAAAGGCTTCTTAGACTCAAACTGGATTCTGGCCTTGGTTCCACTGGTCACCACTGAACTTCTTTGCATCTCTAAGTCCCTGTTTCTTTCATTGCAGAAGGAAATTAGTATTTTCCTTGTTGAGCTGCTGAGGATTAAATGTGATAATATGTGGGAAGCATTAGGCGGGTAGCACACTTAGCAGATGGTGGGTGGCTCCCTCTGCTTTTCCACCAGTCTGTGGCCTGCAGTTTAAATGGTGGGAAGGAGGACATGAGATTTGAGGCTGGGGAAGGAGGGATGGGCATCTAGGCAAGGGAGGCGGCCTCTTAGGCGTGGAGCCAGGGGCTGGGACAAAGCCCCATAGTGCCCTGGGTACCCTATGAATGGACCCAAATCTGGGCACAAGCCACCACACACCCTCACACCCAGGGTCTTCCTGCAGGTAGAGCTGAAAAGCCAAGAGGCTCACAGTCTGCAGCAGCAGTGACACCAGTCCCTGGGTCACCTGCAGCAGTACGTGGCTGCATATCGGCAGCTGACCTCTGAGAAGGAGGCGCTGCCCAGGCAGTTACTGCTACAGACCCAGCTCATGAACCAGCAACAGCAGCAGAACGCTCGGGGCAAAGCAGTAGCCGAGATGGCCCTCCAGAAGTTGCAGGAGACCCAGGGGAGGGAGTTGCTGAGGATGGGGGATGGCCTGGCAACCTCTGTGCCTTCTCACTTCCTTTCCTGGCCCCTTAGGAGAACCTGGAAGCTGCCACCCAGGAGAAGCAGCAGCCACAGGACCAGCTGAGCCTCACGACTCTTCCTGGGGAAGGTATGGGAGACCTCTTAGATGGGGGACTGTTAGCAGCATAGGATTGAGGCGTTGGAAGAGACCTTTAGAACAGGTGGTCATGATGCTGACCTGGCATCTGCACTAAGTTTGCCATCAATATGGTGACCTCCTGGAAGTGGGGGCCACAGGTGGCCTAAGGAAGGGTGAACTGGCCCAGATCAGGAAGGGAGCGGATCAGAACTCCCACGCCGATTGGTAGCGGGACTGTGCCTGGACAGTATAGGAAGCTCTTGGTTCTTAAAAGTAGAAAAAGCACAGTAGCGGATTCCTCTGTGGGGAGGGGTGGCTCAGGGTTACACGGTGAGGGTGGAGGCAGAGATGGGCCCATAGTAGTACCTCCCTTGTTGCGTTGTGTGCGCACCCCTCTGGCCCCCCCACCACAGGAGATGGAGGAGGACATCTGGACAGTGAGGAGGACGAGGTGCCTCGGTCCAGCATTGCAGAGGCCCTGGAGAGCCGAGAGGCTGTGGTGAGCCTGACTTCCCCCACCCCTCCTTTGCCACCTTCCTCTGTGGTCCCTCCCAGACCCCCTCATGCTCTTGGTTTCTTCACCTTCTGATTTCTCTGGACACATCTCTTCCGGGAGCCCGTGCTCGGGCACCATTTCACTTGTCACCGACCGTGCATTCTCTCAGGCCCCAAGGGAAGGGGCTTCACCCGACCTAAGTGCCTGCTTATTCTTTGTATGCCCTATAAGAATGTTCACCTCTTGCCTTCAGGGGGCATTTATCAACGCGACTGGGGCCGGTGCCCAGGAGGAGCAGGAACAAAGGGTGTGCTACCAGCACCTGGCTCACCCGGTGGCCTCGGTGCAGGAGCCAGAGGCAGTGGCCCCAGTCCCAGCCTCAGGGACTGAGAGTGAGTCTCTGTGTGGGGAGACCAATCACGCACTGCAGGGAGCCATAGAGAAGCTGCAGGTGAGCCCTGGCATAGGCCAAGAAGGGTGGGGGCGGGGCAGGTCACTGCTGAGATGTGACCCCATTATTTGTACTTCAGAGCAGCTTTAGCACCCTCCAAAAGGAGAAGGTGGACCTGAAGGAGCGGGTGGAGAATCTAGAGCTTCTATTCATCAGGCTCTCTGAAGAGACAGACACGATGAGTGAGCGGGGGGCCAGGGCACGGCAGGGGTAGCTGCAGGGTGGTCTGAGGGTCCCCAGCATCTCAGCCTGTCTGAGTCCTGTCCTCTTGTAGGAAAGAACATCAAATCGCATGAGCTGCAGAGGGCAGTCCCAAAGCCCCGGTACAAGGAGGAGGGGGAAAAGCGGGAGATGAAGGTGAGGCGAGCAGCATCTCTGCGGGGCTGAGGGGGTTGGGAGTGGGCATGGGCATGGCTGCTGGCACCAGCGTGGCAGCTGAGCACCCCTCTCTCCAGCTGCAGCTGCAGGAGCCAGTGTTTCCAATTCTGGGTGACAACGAGGGCCATGCCAAATTCCTGGCCACTGCCAAGAGCCATGTTGATGAGCCGGCTCCAGGGTCCCCTGCACCCCATGGCCTTGGGACGGTCAACAGACAGGGAGGTGAGTGGAGCCCTCAGGCAGGGTGGGCAGGCAGGGGCAGGGGAGACTCACCCTGTGCTGAGATCCCCACCTCCCTCTCTCCAAAGATCTTTGTGAGGTCAGCCTTGCACACAGCATGGAGCCTGCAAGATACACCTGGGAGCGTTCTCCCCAGGGCAACCCCACTGTAGGAAACATCGTGCCGCCGCTTCGTGAAATGAAGACCTTCCAGGAGCACCCAGGCTTGGGCCAGAACTCCTACGTGCCATTGTATTACCAGGCTGCCAAGAACAGGGAGATCAGCATCACCATCTTCTAAGAGCTTGGNGTCCCTCCCAGACCCCCTCATGCTCTTGGTTTCTTCACCTTCTGATTTCTCTGGACACATCTCTTCCGGGAGCCCGTGCTCGGGCACCATTTCACCTGTCACCGACCGTGCATTCTCTCAGGCCCCAAGGGAAGGGGCTGCACCCCACCTCCGTGCCCGCTTATTCTTTGTATGCCCTATAAGAATGTTCACCTCTTGCCTTCAGGGGGCATTTATCAATGCGACTGGGCCCGGTGCCCGGGAGGAGCAGGAACAAAGGGTGTGCTACCAGCACCTGGCTCACTTGGTGGCCTCGGTGCAGGAGCCAGAGGCAGTGACTGCAGCCTCAGCCCCAGCTTCAGCCCCAGCCTCAGGGACTGTGAGTCTCTGTGTAGGGAGACCAATCATGCACTGCAGGGAGCCATAGAGAAGCTGCAGGTGAGCCCTGGCACAGGCCAAGAAGGGTGTGGGCGGGGCAGGTCACTGCTGAGATGTGACCCCATTATTTGTACTTCAGAGCAGCTTTAAGACCCTCCAAAAGGAGAGGGTGGACCTGAAGGAGCGGGTGGAGAATCTAGAGCTTCTATTCATCAGGCTCTCTGGAGAGACAGACACGATGAGTGAGCAGGGGGCCAGGGCACGGCAGGAGGAGCTACAGGGTGGTCTGAGGGTGCCCAGTGTCTGAGCCTGTCTGAGCCCTGTCCTCTTGTAGGAAAGAACATCAAATCGTATGAGCCGCAGAGGGCAGTCCCAAAGCCCCGGCACCAGGAGGAGGGGGAAAAGCGGGAGATGAAGGTGAGGCGAGCAGCATCTCTGCGGGGCTGAGGGGGTTGGGAGTGGGCATGAGCATGGCTGCTGGCACCAGCGTGGCAGCTGAGCACCCCTCTCTCCAGCTGCAGCTGCAGGAGCCGGTGTTTCCAATTCTGGGTGACGAGGGCCATGCCAAATTCCTGGCCACTGCCAAGAGCCATGTTGATGAGCCGGCTCCAGGGTTGCCAGCACCCCATGGCCTTGGGACGGTCAACAGACAGGGAGGTAAGTGGAGCCCTCAGGCAGGGTGGGCAAGCAGGAGCAGGGGAGGCTCACCCTGTGCTGAGATCCCGACCTCCCTCTCTCCAAAGATCTTTGTGAGGTCAGCCTTGCACACAGCATGGAGCCTGCAAGCTACACCTGGGAGCGTTCTCCCCAGGGCAACCCCACTGTAGGAAACATCGTGCCGCCGCTTCGTGAAATGAAGACCTTCCAGGAGCACGCAGGCTTCGGCCAGAACTCCTACGTGCCATTGTATTACCAGGCTGCCAAGAACAGGGAGATCAGCATAACCATCTTCTAAGAGCTTGGCAAGAAACTTAAACACCAAAACACAGTTCTGGGGTTAATCTACACAGTTCATTAACTTTATTTAGACATTAGAGCCACTCATGTTTATTTGTGTTTCTATTTTATAAATTTGTTTATTTATAAATTTAGCATTATTGTTAATTTAGCATTTTTCTGTTTTGATAATTGTAGGTCAATAGCATGCATATCGAGTTTGGCCTTACGTGCTGGGAGTTCTAACACACAAAGACCCACTCTTTGCACCAAACTCTTTTTGCTGGTTTGGAATAGGACGCCATGCTTTTTCAATGTTATTGCCGCATGTATACTTCTTACGGAATTCAGATAAAATTTATGTTCTGCCATCATAGTTGATCGAACCCTAATCACAGTGAGCTCTGAATTAGCTCAATACGTGCTTTGCCCTCAAGTGTGCACTATTTGTTACTTTGTAAGATGCCACTGTGAGTACTGACATCTAGAGCTGCTGAAAGGTCGAGACCTGCAAACAGCCTTTCCCCTGTTTTCTGTGTCTTTGGCATGGGAGTAATAACATTTTGGGGAGATTTAAAATCTCACAGAAGAAAGCGGCCTACTCTGGCAGGTATGTGCAGAATACTAGAGTATGCTTCATTGGTGCCCAAGCCAAGAATGAGCACTGTGCTATGGTAGTTCCCTTAGGATTTGTCTGTGCTCTGGGCTCATGAAGATATGGCACCATGAGCAGCAGCAGCTGCACTCATTTTCAATGACGTAAAAAGGGATGTTTTCTGAGGAATCAAAGGCTCCCATCATTGACTGTGGATGTGAAAAGCCTTTCCTCATTTAGAGTATTTATATCTATAATACATTTTAAAGTCAGAGTTCATGTAACCTCTTTTAATCACATAACCACAGGTCCCAGTACACAAAAGGCCACTGGTTGGCATTCTTAATGTACTTAATAAAGATCCTAGTAAATCCTTTAAGACGTGGGGATCGTCTAGTAAGTAGCGGTCTTCCATACTCTCCCCAGGGAGAGTCACTAGACCATCTAGTAACTTTAAGAGTTTAAATGTCCCTGAAACGGGCATACAAGTTTTTGTCAAGAATGAATTAGAGTGAAGGAAAGCCGAGTGACACCTGGCATTCCTCTGTGTTCATGAAGCTTCTTTGAGGCTAGAAGATTGATTTGACATCCAGACTTGTCTGGCTAATGCTTATTCTTCAACCACATTGGTTACTCTGACATAGGCATTTACTTCTTTTTCTTGAAGAAAAAACACTTTAAAAAATAATCGCAGACATTATTATAAACTAATGTACATGAGAGTACTTAATGGAAACAAAAAGGAGTTTTCGTAGACAGTATACTGTATTTGAAAATCAAGGAGAAGTTTCTGCCACTTAAAATGTTTACCAACTGCAATGCAATCTACTGTTTGTGAACGTCAACCTATTATCAGGAAAAGTGTCTATGCAATCACAGAGTTCTGTCTCCTCCCCAAATTCTGTACGAAGAGTGAAATATATTTTTAAATATGTTTGTATGTCTCTTGGTTTCAGTTAGAGGCACATTTTGTGCAATATTTATGGTAATGTGCCTGTATATTATGAATAAATTATTTCCATCATACATAGCCTAACTCATAACATTATGTATGTTGATTCTTTAGAAAGAATAAATAGTTTAAACTTCATGAAGTTCTAATGTCTTTGTTCCAACATAAGTCCCATGATTAGGACGTAGGGAGATATGTATGTGTGCTTCCGGGGGTGGGGATTTCTAGTTACTAGACCATCTCCATTTTTAGCATTCGGCCTCCTCATACTTTTATAAATATGACATTGATAACAGAGCAATACTATGATTGCACAGATGGAATAACAGATTTTCTGCATTCACTGAAAGGGTGCAAATATTGGGTTCTGGTGACTTCAACGGACTCTTCCAAATTGTATGAATTTATCAACGTATCAGATAAACCCAATTTCAGAATTATCAAGAAAAAATGTAAGGCTAAATAATGGGGCTAATGAACAGTGGTACAATTTCTAGCCTGAGGTTTAAAATGGACTTAAAAGTACTGTCTTTAAACTGAACACAAACGTTGAAAAGCGGCAAGTTCAGAAAAGAAAAGGGAAGAACAGAACTTTACGTCCCTTTTGAAACCTCGGGCTAGAAATCGTACCACTCTGAAATAGCCACATTATTTGGTGGGGGCCAGGCACCTGCCTTCAGTCATGCACTGGCAGCTATGATGGCACCTGGGAGGGAAGGAAGGAAGCCGTGTGTCCTGCCTGGCCTGTGAGGTGTGTTGTGGGATGACTGTGTGTATGGGACTCACCAGCTTTTCCCCGAGATCACCACTGGATTATCACCAGCAGATAGAGGCGGTGGGACCCTGACTATCACCCGTTCTGCAGTGGATTTGGTCTCGGCACTCCTAGGCTGGGAGCTGGATGCCCTGCACTGGCAGCCTGACTCAGAATGCACGACGGGCACGGCGTGCCCAGGATGACGTTCCTGGGCCTCTGGCCGACTCAGAGTCCAGCCCCCTCCAAGCCCCCAGCCCCGGCACCATAACCCAAGAGCTCTCTGCCCACGGTGACCGCTCCGGAGAGCACCCACATCGGCCAGCTTGAGCACGGAGCCTGTTCCAAGAGCCCCAGGCTCAGCCATGGAGGCCTTGGACGGTGGCACTGAGTCCCGAGACTCACAGAGAAGGGAGGTGAGAGAGACAGCAGCATGAGGACAGAAAGAGGACAGAGAAAGTCTGCAGCTCCAGAAGGGAGGGGCGGGGAGCTTGGCTCTTAGGTCCCAGGTTTGTTCCCAGTGTGGAGCTGGTGCAGCGGGGCAGGCACACCATTCATGCAGCAGGCGGCGAGGCGGGTGCCCACCGTGGGTGATGGTCCTCAGAGGTCACCTAGGCCAGGGAGTTGTTTATCAGCGAGCCATTCGGAGGGGGGAAGCCAAGGATTTTTATATCACAAAGGTTGACTTACACACACAGTAGTCAACTTCCAAACCCTATTCCTATAAACTGAGCAGGCGCTACCAGGCCACCCAAAGTTCAAATCGCCGTGACAAAAAATTTAAAAAGCCACACTCTATAGCAATGTGCTCTGGGAATATAGCTCAGCTCCAAGCCAGCTCAATGGGGACAAGTAAAAGACCGGCAATGAGTCCCAAAATCACGGTCCCCAGGGTTTTCCGACAGCCCCCTGAGCTCCACAAGCTTTTCTGTCTCTGCAAAAAACCAATCAGGAAAGCAATCAGCAACTTCAGGTTTCCAAGGTTAGGTTCTGTTTGAACGTTTTCCTTTTTAACCCACGTGTGTCCCTAGACTCAAAGGGAACACGAGCCTCAGGGTGCACTGTCCTCAGCAGACACTCTTCCTGCTGGCAAGGGACAGCCCCGTCACCTGAGGGGCAGCCAAGAAGCTGGCGGTGCACCTGTGCCTTTCAGGACAGGAACCCCATCCACTTGCCCCTGGTCCCCATCAAGCACGCATCCCAGTGTTTGACTCAGGTGCCAGGGGACTACGGGGTCTGGTGCTGAGAAGACCTTCAAAGGGAACTATCAGTATATTTTCTAGTTTTGAAATAATATATAAAGCTGAGGATGGGCGCAGTGGCTCATGCATATAACCCCAGTATTTTCAGAGGGCGAGGCAGGCGGATCACCTGAGGTCAGGAGTTTGAGACCAGCCTGGCCAATATGGTGAAATCCCATCTCTACTAAAAATACAAAAAGTTAGCCAGGTGTGGTGGTAGGCGCCTGTAATCNGCAGGGGAGACTCACCCTGTGCTGAGATCCCCACCTCCCTCTCTCCAAAGATCTTTGTGAGGTCAGCCTTGCACACAGCATGGAGCCTGCAAGATACACCTGGGAGCGTTCTCCCCAGGGCAACCCCACTGTAGGAAACATCGTGCCGCCGCTTCGTGAAATGAAGACCTTCCAGGAGCACCCAGGCTTGGGCCAGAACTCCTACGTGCCATTGTATTACCAGGCTGCCAAGAACAGGGAGATCAGCATCACCATCTTCTAAGAGCTTGGCAAGAAACTTAAACACCGAAACACAGTTCTGGTGTTAATCTACAGAGTTCATTAACTTTATTTAGATGTTAGAGCCACTCATGTTTATTTGTGTTTCTATTTTATAAATTTGTTTGTTTATAAATTTAGCATTATTGTTAATTTAGCATTTTTCTGTTTTGATAATTGTAGGTCAATAGCATGCATATCGAGTTTGGCCTTACGTGCTGGGAGTTCTAACACACAAAGACCCACTTTTGCACCAAACACTTTTTGCTGGTTTGGAATAGGATGCCATGCTTTTTAAATGTTATTACAGCATGTATACTTCTTACGGAATTCAGATAGAATTTATGTTCTGCCATCATAGTTGATCGAATCCCAATGACAGTGAGCTCTGAATTAGCTCAATACGTGGTTTGCCCTCAAGTGTGCACTGTTTGTTATTTTGTAAGATGCCACTGTGAGTGCTGACATCTAGAGCTGCTGAAAGGCTGAGACCTGGAAACAGCTTTTCCTGTTTTCTGTGTCTTTGGGATCGGAGTAATAACATTTTGGGGAGATTTTAAATCTCACAGAAGAAAGTGGCCTACTCTGGCAGGTATGTGCAGAATACTAGAGTATGCTTCATTGGTGCCCAAGCCAAGAATGAGTGCTGTACTATGGTAGTTCCCTTA
>NW_016107731.1:1891969-1905709 GCF_001604975.1 Cebus imitator | reverse complement strand
GGGAAAAGTGTCTATGCAATCACAGAGTTCTGTCTCCTCCCCAAATTCTGTACGAAGAGTGAAATATGTTTTTAAATATGTTTGTATGTCTCCTGGTTTCAGTTAGAGGCACATTTTGTGCAATATTTATGGTAATGTGTCTGTACATTATGAATAAATTATTTCCGTCATACATATCCTAACTCATAACTTTATGTATGTTGATTCTTTAGAAAGAATAAATAGTTTAAACTTCATGAAGTTCTAATGTGTTTGTTCCAAAATAAGTCCCATGATTAGGATGTAGGGAGATATGTATGTGTGCTTCCTGGGGTGGGGATTTCTAGTTACTAGACCATCGCCTTTTTTAGCGTTCAGCCTCCTCAATACTTTTATAAATATGACATTAATAACAGAGCAATGCTATGATTGCACAGATGGAATAACAGATTTCCTGCATTCACTGTAAGAGTGCAAATATTGGGCCCTGGTGACTTCAACGGACTCTTCCAAATTGTATGAATTTATCAGTGTATCAGATAAACCCAATTTCAGAATTATCAAGAAAAAATGTTAGGCCAAATAATGGGGCTAATGAACAGTGGTACAATTTCTAGCCTGAGGTTTAAAATGGACTTAAAAGTACTGTCTTTAAACTGAACTCAAAGGTTGAAAAGCGGCAAGTTCAGAAAAGAAAAAGGAAGAACAGAACTTTACGTCCATTTTGAAACCTCGGGCTAGAAATCATACCACTCTGAAATAGCCACATTATTTGGTGGGGGCCAGGGACCTGCCTTCAGTCACTCACTGGCAGCTATGATGGCACCTGGGAGGGAAGGAAGGAAGCCGTGTGTCCTGCCTGGCCTGTGAGGTGTGTTGTGGGATGACTGTGTGTATGGGACTCCAGCTTTTCCCCGAGATCACCACTGGATTATCACCAGCAGATAGAGGCGGTGGGACCCTGACTATCACCCGTTCTGCAGTGGATTTGGTCTTGGCACTCCTAGGCTAGGAGCTGGATGCCCTGCACTGGCAGCATGACTCAGAATGCATGACGGGCACAGCGTGCCCAGGATGACGTTCCTGGGCCTCTGGCCGACTCAGAGTCCAGCCCCCTCCAAGCCCCCAGCCCCGGCACCATAACCCATGACCTCTCTGCCCACGGTGACGGCTCCGGAGAGCACCCACATCGGCCAGCTTGAGCACGGAGCCTGTTCCAAGAGCCCCAGGCTCAGCCATGGAGGCCTTGGGCAGTGGCACTGAGTCCCGAGACTCACAGAGAAGGGAGGTGAGAGAGACAGCAGCATGAGGACAGAAAGAGGACAGAGAAAGTCTGCAGCTCCAGAAGGGAGGGGTGGGGAATCTGGCTCTTAAGTCCCAGGTTTGTCCCCTGTGTGGAGCTGGTGCAGCGGGACAGGCATACCATTCATACAGCAGGCGGCGAGGCGGGTGCCCACCGTGGGTGATGCTCCTCAGAGGTCACTGAGAGTGATTCTGAAAGACAGCATGAAACCAACAAGGAAGCTCCTACGCATGGGTGGGTCAGGCCTGGAGGGGGCACATGCAAACATCCAGCTGTGCACACACATGCTGTGAGGCCCCATGATCCGCATATACACGCTAACACACATGCCCACAACCAACACAAACGATACACCTCCTTCCTCTTCACCTCCTGGTGCCCAGCACCCTCACTGGCCAGCACATGCAACACAGGTCTGGAGTGTGCAGCTACTCTGCACACTGAAGCACACACATAGGCAGAGTCACAATACAGAAGCTCACCCGCACACAGACGCATTTGCACCAGCTTACTGCCCAGGCGTGCCTGGCATGCTCAGAGGACCACCCATGTTGCTCATGGACACAGGACTTGCTCGCTAATGTCCAGCTGTCATTTCTCCACCTACAAATCTTCCATGGCTCCCTACTCCCTACAGGATTGAGCCCAAGTCAACTCTGGACTTTGAAGGTTCACCCTAGGCCTCACCCTCCCCATAGAGCTCTTCCTCATTCTGTCTCTGTTCCCTGCTTTGGCCAGTGGCTGTCCTCCATGCGGCCCACACTACACCTCTGCCCACACTGCAGCTCTGTACCCAGATACCCTCCAATTCCTCGCCATGTAAGCCTATCTCAGTCATGCCCCAGACTGCACACAAGTCAGGCTGCCTTGAAGAAACTCTCCCAGACTGCTCTTCTCCCCAAGGCAGGACCATGATTTGCGAAACATTTCACGTGTGTTACCAAGACTGGAGTCGGAGCAGGCATCAAACCTTACATCCCATGTGTCACATCTCACCATAGACCTGGGCGCCAAAAACTCTGAAGCATCTGAACTCACGTTGGCAGTTAGCAAAGTGCTCATATGGCCACATCTGCTGTTAACACAGCATCCCTAGGGCCACTGTCTCCCTCCACCTTCATAACCACCCTGGGAGAAAGGCAGAACATCATCATTTGATAGAAGAGATGCTAAAGCTCTGGGAGGGAAAGGGATTTGCTCAAAGGCCCCGGGTGAGGCAGCATCTCTGGACTCCCAGTGCAGTGCTCTTGCCCAATACCATGCTGCTTGCCTCCCCCCATCTACGCTGGACATAATCACGTCCTAGGGCAAGCCCAAATCCCTCCCTTATTTTGGTTATATGGGTGCTGGACCCACAGCCACACCCTCCAGCGATCTGGAAACAAAAACACATGCCATTGTTCTTCCATAGAGAATGTGGCCAGTGGAAACGGCACACTGGGAATCAGAGTTAACATCCTTCAAAGAGGCCATGGGTCAACAGGGCCAAGCCAAAGGGTACAGTAGAACGCTTTTCCTTAGAAATCTTTGGGAGTGAAGCAGGCTTCAGCCACTCCCATCTCTGCCCCTGCAGCCACCCCTGCCACATCTGTGTAGACCGTGTAGGGCGGGGCAGGGGTGGTGAGGTGGAGGAAAAAAATCAGATTGCCCACGGCCCCCAGGCTCCTTTCCCAGCTGCTTCTGTTCTAGCCCAGGACTGGGTGCCATTCTTACACTCTCACACTCGTGTACACACACACACAGCACACACCTTGTTGGTCACACAGTCATAGCCTGCCCTCTGCTCCCGTGGGCCAGTAGCAGAAATCCACTGGGATGGCTCAAAGGAGTCAGGACTTGGAAATGCGGACATCAGGATAGCTGATACAAACCCACACACCCCGAGCAGATTGGGGTTCAGACTCTCAGGCTTGAGGAAGGCTCCCTGAGGACGGAATGGAGGATGGGGGACAGCAAGAAGAAGAAAGGAGGAGGAATGCAGCCAGCGCTCCATGACAGGTCCCGCCGGCCTTGTGACTTCATTTCTAAGCCTGGTTCTTTCTCTGCAACATAGCAGGGAAATCCAACAGGAATGTTTGAAGACAGACTCCAAACTAGCCTTCAGGTTGAATCCAACAATAAAGACATGTTACATTTGGTCCATAGAGTTTTACGAAATTTTAATGCTACATTTAAAAGTCAAGAGATTCACCAAAATAGAGACAGCCAGTTTAGGGGAAAGTCAAAAGATCCACCCGCTCTGGGCCCACACTTTTTCTTGGCAACAATCAGCTAGTGACCACTTCTTTCAGAGAAACAAACTCTGTAGCTCAGCAGCCATTACGTCTCCTTCCTCCTCCTCTGCTCACGGATGTTTCCTCAGGCCCCTGTAGGGTTTGAGTTTGCAACCCATTTTAAAGATTCAGAACACAATGGTTGTGCTCAGTGAAAATGCTTATGACGGCAGCTATTCTCATCAGCTCACTAGCTAAGTTTGGTGCTGAGCTTGGAGTCTTAATACTTTCTCATGCGCCTCCACTTTTCCCTTCACGGGCACTGGTCCGTGCACTACAGTGAAAGAGAAGCCCATGGAACCATTCCTCTAGCACATGCCTATGGCCTAACCCAAACTGCAAACGTTCCCAGCATCATTCACCACGGGCCTCAGCTCTCCGACCTCCAACGTGCTGCACAGGCTGGCACGACCTCCCTCCCACTCTCGGGAGCCTAGGCCAGGGAGTTGTTTATCAGCGAGCCGTTCGGAGGGGGGAAGCCAAGGATTTTTATATCACAAAGGTTGACTTACACACAGAGTAGTCACCTTCCAAATCCTATTTCTATAAACTGAGCAGGCGCTACCAGGCCACCCAAAGTTCAAATCGCCGTGACAAAGAATTTAAAAAGCCAAACTCTATAGCAACGCGCTCTGAGAATATAGTTCAGCTCCAAGCCAGCTCAATGGGGACAAGTAAAAGACCGGCGATGAGTCCCAAAAACACGGTCCCCAGGGTTTTCCGACAGTCCCCTGAGCTCCACAAGCTTTTCTATCTCTGCAAAAAACCAATCAGGAAAACAATCAGCAACTTGAGGTTTCCAAGGTTAGGTTCTGTTTGAACGTTTTCTTTTTTAACCCACGTGTGTCCCTAGACTCAAAGGGAACACGAGCCTCAGGGTGCAAACTGTCCTCAGCAGACACTCTTCCCGCTGGCAAGGACAGCCCCGTCACCTGAGGGGCAGCCAAGAGGCGGGCGGCGCACCTGTGCCTTCCAGAATAGGAACCCCACCCACTTGCCCCTGGTCCCCATCAACCACGCAGCCCAGTGGTTGACTCAGGTGCCAGGAGACTGCGGGGAGGCAGGGCGGTAGCCAGGGAGACCAAGGGAAGCGGCTGCCACAGAACTAGGGCGTCAGTCAGGGCCGGGCTGCAGGCGCGGGGCGGGGGAGGAGGGACGCGGCCTTCTCCCCGGCGGGCCTGGCGGGAGGCACCCCGGCTTCTAGGGGCGGATTCCGCTCCCGACTCTTCCCCACGGGAGGAACCCTAGCTGACAGCACGGTGCAAGGGCCCAGGCCTGCAGGGGGCAAAGCGCCACCGAGAGCTCAAGCGCGCGCCCACGAAGGCGCCCGAAAGCCCAGGCGCCCGCCTGGCTTTTCTCGGTCGGGTCCCGGGGCCAGCGCGGGGCCGCTCCCAGGGCCTTCTGGCCTCCCGGGGCCCCCTAGGAGGAGGCAGCAAAGCCTCGGTCGACTCGACCGCAGAGGAACCCACGAGAGAAGAAAAAGCCCCGGGGAATGACGCCGGCTGGGACACCCCAAGGTGAGAGCCCCTTTGCGGGTGAGTTCCCCCAACTCCCGGGTGACTCCAGGCGGGCACAGGCCCGCCCAACCAGTTCGTCAAGGGAAGCGGCCGGTCCAGCGCCCCAGCCGCGGGTCCACCAAACCTGAGTCCGGACCCGAGTCTGGAGACCTGGCCTCGTCCGGCCCTGAGAAGAATGACCAGAACGCTGAGGCCACATGCACCCGCTCGCCAGGCCGCAGGGTCTGGACAGCGCAGCAGCGCGGGCTCCGGCCGCTCCCCGCCTGCGCCACCTCCGCGGCCTGCACGCCTACCCCTCTCCCACCCACGCCCCAGGACCCACCTCCAAGCCGACAGCCCCGCGGCTCTCCCGGGCGCGAAGCCCCGCCAGTCTTCCGCCCTCGCGCCACACTGCTTGGCCAGCCTCGCCCCAGGACTCCCGTTCCGGCGCCAAGCGAAGGTGTGAAGCCACGTGACCTGCCCGGGCCCGGGAAGCCGCACGAGGGGCTCGATCCCTCCGCCTTAAAGGGGCCGAGGCCGCCGCCGTCGTGGGGCTCTCCACACAGCGCGGGGTCTACGCCGTCAGAAGCCCCGCCCCGCCCCGCCCGGCTTCCTCTCGCCCCACGGCGGGCGCGAAAGAGACCCACAGCGGGACGTGAGCTGCCAGCGCCAGCGGCTTCCGGTGCCGCGGCAGTGTGAGAAAGAAGTGTAACGCCCTGAGTCACGAGGAGGCACCATGCCCCCCTTGCCCTCCACCGGTCCACGAGGCCCCACGCCCGCGGGCACGTGACTGGGCCCCCCACCCGGGACTCGCACGCTGGCTGAGGAATGGGGGTACTGTGGCGCCACAGGCACGGACTGTGAGCTACTCCCGCCCGGCCGCGGCCGCGCCCAGGTGAGCAGTGGGTGGCTCTTGATGCAGGGCCCCCCAGGGTCGTGGGGTGTCCCTTATGCTGTGCTGAGGTGCAGGAGACAGAGAAGTAAATAGACACTGAAGAACTAATGAAGAGCATCTGGACTTGGGGGAGGGCATGAAATCTGTGAGCGGAGATCAGGGAGCACCCCAAATGCCCAGAAGCATCTGTATTTATTAGGTACAAGCAGGGGACAGGGTCGTTAAGTGAGGTCATCATCTATAGGCTTAGTGATAGGATATACGTAATCACGTGAGTCCCAAGTGAGGGGGCCACCCCATTATGTCACTTGGGCAGAGAGGGTCGTGCGCAGTAGTAGAGGGTCATGTACAGAAAAGGGGTCCACCCCTATTAGGTCACCGAGGCAAGGAGGTGGGCTGTGTGTAACAGGTGTCATGCGCAACCCTTCTTATGTGGGGGCTGGAGACTTCAAAGGATTTCTAATAGGATACTGTAAGCCAATGCAGCAGGAGCTGACAGACTTGTGCTCTTACGATATTTATGGGAGGATGATTTGAGCTAGCACAGAAGCCAGAAAAGACTGACAAGGTGTACAGCCCCCTGACTGGTCACACCAGAGGGGTTCTTCTCCCTCAACTATTTCTAGCATCTCAGGCCTGAGGCCTACTTTCCACAGGAACTGGATGCAGGGTACTACAACTCCGTTATCAGGAGGAGAGGCTCTTGCTCCAAGCCTGCCATATGGCGTATGCCCTTTGGGGCAAGGATGCCACTGCCTGGGTCTCTGGTTCTTGTCCTGGTCTGGCTGTTTTCCCATGTACTGCTTCCGTTCTGTGACTGCTCTAGGCATTCCTCCCACTACGAACTACTATGTGGTTGTATGGAAGGATTATGTAAGTCAGCACTAAATGTGTCAGTACAGCTACAAGTACAATACCTACATGATTATATGGAGATTATATAGAACTAAGTATGCTAAATATAAGTATTATGATTATATAAGCTAGATATATGTAAGCAGTAAGTTATACTTCAGGCACTGATTCTATAAACTAATATATGATTATATATGAAGGATTATATAAAGGAAATAGCTGAGTAATAACATTATAAACTAAGATATTCTTAAGGCACTAATTGTGCCTGGGGTCTGGACTGTTCTCCTTCCTCAGTGCCCATGGGGGATGTTACCCACATTTACCAGTGGGAACGCCATGGGGCTGGTGTGGCCCTGCGGGGCTGATGGGCTGGCTGGCAAGCCAGCCGACAAGAGACGCGCACGCACGTGGACACTTTTTTGCAGCAGTAGTGTGCAGCCCTCCACCCCAGCAGCTTACGAAGCTCCACCGAGCTGCTCCTTGGAGCTGCCCCCCCACCCCCGACCAGATGCAGAGCACCTGCGTTGCCCACCTGAGCCCTCACCTCCACTCCCCTTGCGCTTGGCCCAGCCCCTCCCACAGGCCAGGCTGAGGAGGACTGAGCCATCACTGCAAATGCTGGCCACAGCCGCCCCCTGGGGGGCCCTGAGTGTGCCACTCACCTAAGTGACCCTGGCTGAGTCACTGTCTGCCCTGAACCTCAGATTCCTCCCTAAAGAAAGAGGGCATGATTTACAAGCCCCTCCGAGCAGTGGCGATCGCTTTGTCAGTACACCGTTGCTCCTCCTCTTCCAGCGATCTCTAATAAAATCTCATTTTCATCTCCAATTGTTTTAATTGTATCTGGTAAAAATTTATGGCAAAGTGTATCAATTGAGAATATCCTTCTTGTTAAATATCACACTGACTTCCTGGGCACAATGCCCATCTTGGTCTAATTTATCTTCACTAATTAAGACAGAGCCTTGTAAGGTACAGTTGTTACATTAAATTGATGTGGACCTGTCCATCTGCTACTGGCACAAATGTTTGTGACACCAGAACGAGTGTTCAGAGAGGAAATATCTCGGTTTTATTACCATGTCTAATAACCCAACATAACTGAATGCAAAGAAGTCTCATCCTGCTGTTCAATCTTTCTGCTGCTTACATTTTGGTCCCCAGAAGCTTTGATGGGACTGAGGGGGTATTAATCAATTGAGGAACAAAATGGTGATATAACTGGAGAAGGAGATGGAAGACTGGGAAGATAGATAATTATATGTATTGGTTAGCTGCTACTGCATAACAAGCTACCCCTAAACTCAGTAGCTTGATACAGCAATCATTTATGATTGTTCACCCATCTGCAGATGTACTGAAGTCTATCACAAATACAGCACAAACGGAATGGTGCCAAACCATTTATGAAAGATCCACTCCCATGATCCAATCACCTTCCACCAGGCCCCACCTTCAACACTGGGGATTACAATTTGACATGAGATTTTTGTAGGGTCATAAATCCAAACTACACCAGTGGGTAACTGGTAAGCAGCCAAAATGCAAGGGGCATTCAAATGAAGACCACCACAGCCTGAAATATACTCAGAAAGCTGCCGCAGTGCTTATAAACACATACCACAAAGAATGGAAAGCAGGAATTCATTCAGGAGATACTTGAACACCTATGTTCATAGCAGCATTACTCATAACAGCCCACAGGGTGGAAGTAAACTAAGTGTCCACCAACAGAAGAGTGGATAAACCAAACATGGTACATGCATACAATGGAATATTATTCAGCTTAAGGAAGAAACAAATCCTGGTACAGGCTACCATGGGGAAGAACCTTCGAGGCATGATGCTAAGTGAAATAAGGCAGTCACAAAAGTACTGCATGTGTTCACTTACATGAAGTACCTACAGTAGTCAAATTCATAAGACAAAGTAGAAGGTGGTTTCCAGAGGGCTGGGGAAGGGAATGGGGAGTTATTCTGTAATGGGAATGAAATTTCAGTTGAGGAAGATGAAAAAGCAGGCTGGGCACGATGGCTCACACCTATGATCCCAGCACTTTGGGAGGCCGATGGGTTAATCACGAGATCAGGAGTTCAAGATCAGCCTGGACAACATGGTGAAACCCCGTCACTACCAAAAATACAAAAATTAGCTGGGTGTAGTGGTGGGCGCCTGTAATCCCAGCTACTCAGGAAGCTGAGGCAGGAGAATCACTTGAACCCAGGAGGCAGAGGTTGCAGTGAGCTGAGACCATGCCACTGCACTCCAGCCTGGGCGACAGAGCGAAACTCTGTCTCAAAAAAAAAAAAAAAATTTTTTCCAGAGATGGATGATGGTAATGGTGGCACAATAATGACAATGTACTTAATGCTACTAAACTACATATTTTAAAATGGTTTAAATGGCAACTTTTATGTTATGTTTATCCTGCCACAATGCAAAAAAAAAAGTAGGGGGGAAGCAAGCTATGAGGAAGCTGGGTAAGAGCTGTGGGGAGCTCACAGCTAGGAGGCATGGTATGCAAGCAGGAGGGCACTGAGGGCGCCAATTCTCAGGGGATAAAGTGGAGCATCCCAGGAGGGGCCCGGACAAGTCAAAGCACACCTCCCGCTGAGGCAGGGGAATATGGGACACTCAGTTGAAGACGCAGGACAGTAGAGCAAGATCCCATTCACGTAAGGGAGATGAATTTCTAAACGAGACTCTGCTCCCATCGGAACACTCATATTTCCTAGAAGAAGATCTGGAAGCATACTCCTGACTGTGGTTGTCTTTGGGGAAAGGCTTGAAACCTGTAGTGAAAAGAATGTTAAGCATTACCTGAATGGAATTTTTAACACCTAGAATGTATTTGGGCATTTATACAAGAATAACTTAAGTTTAAATGAGAAAAGTTGGCTAGGTGCCGTGGCTCACAACTGTAATCCCTGTGCTTTGGGAGGGTGAGGCAGGAGGATTCCTTGGGCAACATAGCAAGACTTTGTGTCTACAAAAATAAAAAGTAGCTGCCTGTAGTCCAGCTACTGTGCCCTCACTACTGTGCTCCAGCCTGGGCAACAGAGTGAGCCCCTGTCTCCAAAAATCAGAGAGAGAAGGATAGCACAATAGTTTCTTAGTCTTAACCACACACGTTAACAAAAATAGTAGGGGCTATTTTATTCGACAACATCCACCAAAGGTTCAAGTTCTATTAGTTTTCATATACTTAAAAAAAAAAATTCCCTTGGAAACATCACCTTGACACATCTTTGGGGAACATGGAATGCAGAGAATTGTTTCTGTTGCTTTCCTTCACCCCATCCATGCCAGCATTCTGAATCTCTGTGCTGAGCATCAGGGAGCCACCGGCCTTGGCATCCTTCACACTAGGCCCGTCCTGGCCCTGCTACAGATCAGCAGCGTTTCTCGGCCTGTGGGAACGCTCTCTCATGGTGTTTGAGATGTTGAGATGTTGTGAGAAAAGTGTGGAACCAGGAGTCAAGGAAGCTTCAGTCCTGCAGTCCTGGCTCCGGCTACTTATTTATTGTTCAAAGTTGGCTTTTCATTTAAGCCTCTGTGTTTCTGTTTCCTTGTTTAAAAAATGTTATAATATATGGCTATCATAATGGTGTTGCAAAAACTCAAAGGATAATACAGATATTTAAGATAATCTGCATGGGCCGGGGGTGATGTCTCACACCTGTAATCTCAGCACTTTGAGGGGCTCAGTGGAGAGGATTTCTTGAGCCCAGCAAGCTAAGGCCTGAGCCATGTTCAGGCCACTGCACCCCAGCCTGGAGCCTGGGTGACAAAGCAAGACTTTATTAAAAAAAAAAAAGACTTTTTTTTTTACTTTAAGTTCTGGGATACATGTGCAGAACGTGCAGGTTTGTTACATAGCTATACACATGCCATGGTGGTTTGCTGCACCCATCAACCCTTCATCTAGGTTTTAGGGCCTACATACATTAGGTATTTGTCCTAATGCTCTCTCTCCCCTCCTCCCCCGAACAGACCCCAGTGTGTGATGTTCCCCCCTTCTCACTGTTCAGCTCACACTTTTGAGTGAAAACACGTGGTGTTTGGTTTTCTGTTCCTGTGTTAGTTTGCTGAGGATAATGGTTTCCAGCTTCATCCATGTCCCTGCAAAGGACACGAACTCATTCTTTTAAAAAAGACATTTTTTCTTTGGGAAATAAATATGGAAGATTAGCTTCAAATGGACAGTGGTATGCATGTGACACTTGCATCTCCCACTAAGTTGTAAACTTATCCAAGGCATTGTCCACTGTGGCTCCCACAAAGCTTTTAGGCTCGTCTTGGTTGGCGATCTTGCTTTGGTGTGCCATAAAAGGCTTGTCCAGCAGATGGCAGAAGAGAACTGAGTCAGGAAAAAACCGGCCTGGGTATTTCAGCGTGCTCTGTGAACTGGGTAAAGGTTCTGCACCTTATGTCCGGCTGCAGTAGCTCTGCACATTGACTTCACAGTTGCTACTGAACTTCCTAATAAAGGTGGGTCTGCAGAGGCATGAGGGTTACTGCTCTATCAAAACACCGTGTCACTGAGACTCACTTAGGAAGAACATTCATTTCCTGAGCACTTCCGTAGTACTGGAAATGGGATGAATACAAAATAGTCCCTTGTCTCCCCGGAGTTAACAGTCCAACTGAGATCAAATAAGGACAGAACAATTTGCATTTTGCCGGGATGTCCTATAATGACAATAATTTCCTGAATGTTTTCAGGTTTCCTGCTTTAGCCATATGTTCTTCTCTGGCCACTTCCCTCCAGCCCCAGTTTCAAGTCCAACTCACCATCTCTGGCCTGGGCTACAGCTACAGCCTCCTAAGGGAGCAGCCTCTGCTCTGATCCACCTCCAGTTAATTCTCACCGTATAGACAAGGTAATCTTTAAAAATGCAAATGCAATTACACTGCACACCACCTACTCAAAAGATGTAACGGCTTTTTAATGACCTCATCATCATACCCTTACCCTTAACCTTACTTACTAGGGTTTTTGTGATCTGATCCCTATTTTTCTTCTCCTAACTTATCTCACCATCTCCTCCTGCAATCATCTCAAGAAACTGACTTTCACTTTCCCAAATTATTTTTATCCCTCCTGGATTTGCCCAAATTGCTTTTCTCTCAACCTAGATTATCTTAAAACTAAAACTCACTCCCTCCCATCTACGCATTTCCCTTAAGTTGGCTGACTAGTATTTATTCTTCAGCTCTCAGGTTAGATGTCCTTTCTTTTGGGAAACTATCCCTGATAGTACAAGGCTGGACCGAACAACCCTCCTGAGTACTCCAGAGCATCCTCTGCTTCCATTCCCCTCGAATCTCCCCTATTTCTTTGTAATGGGTTTGCACATCTTCCCCTGTCTACCAGAAGCTCCTGGCACATGAGGACTTCCTCTCACACAACCATGCATCCCCATTTCTTGACACAGTTCTTGGTACAGAGCAGCACTCGATCAAAACTTATTCAGTAAATGAATAAATAAATCAGAAAACACAATACCATCTGAGAAGTCATAAGTTTCTTGGGACACAAGGTCTTAGGAGAGCAGATTGTTCTGTGTGTATCAGCCATATTCCTTTTTTTTTTTTTTTGAGACTGAGTCTCACTCTGTCACCCAGGCTGGAGTACAGTGGTGTGATCTCAGCTTATCGAAACCTCCACCTCCAGGGTTCAAGCGATTCTCCTGCCTCAGCTTCCTGAGTTGCTGGGACTACAGGCACCCACCACCATGCCTGGCTAATTTTTAAATTTTTAGTAGAGACGGAGTTTCACCTTGTTGGCCAGGCTGGTCTTGAACTCCTGACCTCAGGTGATCAACCCGCCTCAACCTCCCAAAATTCTGGATTACAGCGTGAGCCGCCATGCCTGGCCAGCCATATCCCTTTTCATCAAGATGTTGTCAACCATACGCTCTCGAGTCAACTCGTTACCAGGCGCAGCGGCTCGCCCCTGTAACTTCAGAACTTTGGAAGGTCAAGGCAGGAGGATCGCTTGAGCTCATGAGTTCAAGACCAGCCTGGGCAACATAGGGAGATCCCATTTCTAAAAAATAATATTAAAATACTATCTGGGCTTGGTGGTGTGCACTCATGGTCCCAGCTACTCAGGAGGGTAAGGTGGGAGAATCATCTGAGCCCAGGAGGTCGAGGCTGCAGTGAGCCATGATTGCGCCACTGCACTCCAATGTGAGCAACAGACCAAGACTCTGTCTCAAAAGAAACAAAACAAAACAAAAAGACAGGTCTTTGTTGTTTTATGCAAACAGGCTTTGAACTTGGAGCAAGTCACCTAGTCAGTCTTCTCACCCACAGCAAAGGAGTTATGAAACCAACAAAAACAATTTTTACTTTTCACAGTGTTTCTTGTGTCATCACAGATGGTTAAAATGAAAAGGCTTTAATGAAGGAATTATTCACAGAGTTTCTGGCCTAGATAAGGTAATAAACAAGATATGGTAGTATATCTAGAGACTAGCAGTGGTGAGAAGCTATTACCACCCTCCCACTGCCAGGGCCTGTTGAGACAAGGGAAGGAAACACTTATCAAAGGCCAGTAGGCAAGAGTTGTACCTAGGATGCAGCTACAGCTGGATATATCATGGCAAAGTGGGAAGAGAGCTGGGAAGAGATACCCTGCCCTCTGTTGAATCCCACCCTCCCATCTCCTCACGGAACCTCCCACTGGCTGAACCTGAAAGCTGGCTGGGAATAAAGCCTGGACAGTGCAGTCCACTGGCCTCAGCGGAGCAGGGCAGAGCATGAAACTGACAGGGACCCGAGGCACAGAGAATCACCAGCATCTCACCTCACCAGCAGCTGTGAGAGCAGGACTGTGTCATCTCTTATGTCCTTAGAAAAATGTAGTTAAGAAGTAGAAAAGGGCCGGGCGCGGTGTCTCATGCCTGTAATCCCAGCACTTTGGGAGGC
>NW_016107731.1:1876594-1891764 GCF_001604975.1 Cebus imitator | reverse complement strand
AAAAGGCCAGGTGCAGTGGCTCATGTCTGTAATCCCAGCACTTTGGGAGGCTGAAGCAAGCAGATCACCTGAGGTCAGGAGTTCCAGACCATTCTCGCCAACATGGTAAAAACCCATGTCTACGAAAAATACAAAATTAGCCAAGTGTGGTGGTGCATGCATGTAATCCCAGCTACTCGGGAGGCTGAGGCAGGAGAATTGCTTGAACCTGGGAGGCAGAGGTTGTGGTTAACCGAGATCGTGAGATTGCACTCCATTGTGGGTGGCAAGAGCAAAACTGGGAAGGAAGGAAGGAAGGAAGGAAAGAAGGAAGGAGGGAAGGAAGGAAGGAAGGAAGGAAGGAAGGAGAAAAGGAGAGAGAGGGAGGAAGGAAGGAGAAAAGAGAAAAGAAAGGAAGGAAGGGAGAGAGAGAAAGAAAGAAAGTAGAAAATACAGAGATTTAATTATTAAATACTTTAAATGTACAGAAAAATCAGAAATAAATTTAACAGATACCCATTTGTGGTCAATCCAGATGTAACACATTAACTTTTAGTTATGTGTCATTTCAGAGCTTTTTTTTTTTTTTTAAGGAAAAATTGCAGATAGTTAGGATCACTCTCATAGACCAGGTGCAGTGGCTTATGCCTGTAATAACAGCACTTAGGAAGGCCAAGGCAGGCAGATCACTTGAGGCCAGGAGTTTGAGACCAGCCTGGCCAACATGGTGAAACCCTGTCTGTACTAAAAAAAAAAAAAAAAAAAAAAAAAAAAAAAAAAGCAAAAATTAGCCAGGAGTGGTGGCAGTCACCTGTAATCCCAATTACTCAGGAAGTTGAGGCACAAGAATCACTTGAACCTGGGAGGTGGAGGTTGCTGTGAGCCGAGATTGTGCCACTGCACTCCAGCTGGGGTGATGGTATGAGCCTGTCTCAAAAAAAAAAAATTACTCTCATGTCTCTCTCTCATTTCTCCCCTCTCTCATCATCTCCAGAGATAAACACTATCATCAAGTTGGTGTGTATTATTCCATCTATAATTTTGCTACATATATTTGTATCTATAAACAATATATAACATTGTTTTATGTCATTTTTAAAGTTTACAAACTGGTCCCATACTATGATATCCTTTTGCATCTTATTTTATAAACTCAGTGCAATGTTTCTGAGACTTGTTTGTGTTGGTACATGTAGATCTGATTCGTTTGTTTTGACTTCTATATGGTTTTCTATTTCATAGATCCTTACATACCCTGTGATTGCCAATATACTGAAATGTATTTTCACTATTTATTTTGTGTATTTCTACTTATCCTTTTCATTTCCTAGTCCTTTTTTTGGAAAAGGAAGGGTATCATTTCTTTTAATTCTCTCTATTTTTCCCCTAACCATTTACAAAGTTACAGATTTTTTTTTTCTTCTTATCTTAAATGTTAGAATGAGTGTAGTGACTCATTCTTGTAAACCCAGCACTTTGGGAGGCTGAGGTGGGCAGATGGTTTGAGTCCAGGAGTTTCAGACCAGTCTGGGCAACATGACAAAACCCCATCTCTACAAAAAAAATATAAAAATTAGCTGGGTGTGGTGGTGCACATCTGTAATCCCAGCTACTCCGGAGGCCGAGGCAGGAGGATCTCTTGAGCCTTATAGGCTGCAGTGAGCCAAGATCTCACCACCACACTCCAGCGTGGACAACACAGCAACACCCTGTCTCTAAAATAAATAAATAAATAAATAATAACACAAATTTTAAAATAAAAAATAATCTTAAATTTTTAACACTCATGGATGACAAAGGCAATATTAAAGATCAGAAATAAATGAAACCGAAATGAAGAAAATACTACAAAAGATCAATGAAACAAAATGTTGGTTTTTTGAAAAGCTAAACAAAATTGGCAAATCTTTAGCCAGGCTAACTAAGAAAAAAAGAGAAAGAAATAAAATTAGAGGTGAAAAAGGAGACATTACAACTGATACCAGAGAAATTCAAAGGATCATTAGTGGCTACTATGAGCAATTATATACCAATAAATTGGAAAATCTAGAAGAAATGGACATATTCCTAGAAACCTACAAACTACAAAGATTGAACCATGAGGAAATTCAAACCCTAAACAGACCAATAACAAGTAATGACATTGAAATGGTAATAAAAGTCTCCCAGTAACAAAAAGCCCAGGACCCAATGACTGCACTACTGAATTCTACCAAACATTTAAAGAAAAACTAATACCAATCCTACTCAAATTATTCCAAAAAGCAGATGAGGAAGGAATATTTTCTTTCTTTTTTTTTTTTTAATTTATTTTTAGCTGCGACAGATACTTAGAGAGGAGGGAATACTTTCAAACACATTCTACAAGGCCACTATTACCCTGATGCCAAAACCAGATAATGACACATCAAAAAAAGAAAACTACAGGCCATTATCTCTGGTGAAATTGATGCAAAAATTCTCAACAAAATACTACCAACCTGAATTCAACCATACATTAAAAAGATCATTCATCATGACCAAGTGGGATTTTCCCCTGACATGCAAGGACGGTTCAACATATGCAAATCAGTCAATGTGATACATCATACCAACAGAATGAATGACAAAAACCATTTGATCATTTCAATTGATGCTGAAAAAACGCTTGATAAAATTCAACGTCCCTCCATGATAAAAACTCTCAAAAACTGGATATAGAAAGAACATACCTCAACATAATAAAGACCATATACAGCAGACCTACAGCTAGTATCATACTGAATGGGGAAACACTGAAAACATTTCCTCTCAGATCTAGAACACAACAAGGATGCCGACTTTCACCACTATTATTCAACATAGTACTGAAAGTCCTAGCTAGAGCAATCAGACCAGAGAAGAAACAAAGGG
This sequence comes from Cebus imitator, assembly GCF_001604975.1. NCBI lineage: Eukaryota > Metazoa > Chordata > Mammalia > Primates > Cebidae > Cebus > Cebus imitator. Next base: position 1,888,893 of record NW_016107731.1, on the reverse strand, counting down.
AATTTGAATTGGAAAAGAAGTAAAAATTATCCTTGTTTACGGATGATATAATCTTATATTTGGAAAAAGACTCCACCAAAAATCTATTTAGAACTGATAAATTCAGTAAAGTTGCAAGATACAAAATTGACATACAAAAATCAGTAGCATTTCTGTATGCTAACAGTGGACAGTCTGAAAGCAGAATTTAAAAAGTAGTCCCATCTACAATCACCACAAAATGAAATACCAAGGAATTAACCAAAGAAGTGAAAGATCTCTATAACAAAAACTATAAAACATTGATGAAAGAAATTGAAGAGGACACCAAAACATGGAAAAATATTTCATGTTCATGGATTGGAAGAATCAATATTCTTAAAATGCTTGTACTACCTAAAGCAATCTACAGATTCAATGCAATCCTGATGAACACACAATGATATTCTTAACAGAATTTGAAAAAAAATTCCTAAAATTTATATGGAACCATAAGAGACCAAGAATAGCCAAAGCAAAAAACACAAAACTGGAGTAATCACTACCTAACTTCAAATTATACAGCAGAGTTATTGTAACCAAAACAGCACGGTTCTGGCATAAACACAGACACATAGATTAGTGGAACAGAATAGAGAACCCAGAAACAATGTCTTCCATAAATGGTGCTGGGAAAACTGGATATCCATATGCAGAGGAATGAAACAGATTTCTCTCTCTCACCACATTTGAAAATTCCATCAAAATTTATTAAAGACTTAATTCTAAGGCCACAAGCTATGAAACTACTACAAGAAAACATTACAGAAATCTCTAGGACATTGGACTGGGCAAAGATTTCTTGAGTAATATGGCAACCAAAGCAGAAAGGAACAAATGGGATCACACCAAGCTAAAAAGCTTCTGTACAGCAAAGAAGACAATCAACAAAGTGTAGACACAACCCACAGAATGGCAGAAAATATTTGCAAACTACCCTTCTGACAAGGGATTGATAATCAGAATACATACATAGAGTTCATACAACTCTATGGGAAAAGAAATCTAATCCAATTAAAATGGGCAAAATACTTGAATAGACATTTCTCAAATGAAGACATACAAATGACAGGCATATGAAATGGTGCTCAGCATCACTGATCATCAGGGAAATGAAAATCAAAACTACAATAAGGTATCATCTCACCCTCATTAAAATAGTTTATATCCAAAAGGCAAGCAATAACAAATGCTGACAAGGATGTAGAGAAAAGGGAACCCCTGTACACTGTTGTGGGAGTGTAAATTAGTACAACCACCATGGAGAACAGTTTGTTTCCTCAAAAAAACTAAAAATAGAGCTACCATATGACCCAGCAATACCACTGCTGGGCATAAACCCAAGTGAAAGGAAATCAGTATATTGAAGAGACATCTGCACTCCCATGTTTATTGCAGCGCTAGTCACAATAGGTAAGATTTGGAAGCCACCTACATGTTCATTAACAGATGAATGGATAAAGAAAATGTGGTAAATATACACAATGGAGTACTATTCAGCCATAAAAAAGAATGAGATACTGTCATTTGCCACAACATGGTTGGAACTGGAGGTCATTATGCTAAATGAAATAAGCCAGGCAGGGAAAGACAAACATCACATGTTCTCATTTATTTGTGAGATCTAAAAATGAAAACAACTTCTGGAGAGAGAGAGTAGACGGATGGTTATCACAGGTCGGGAAGGTAGTGGGGGGTGGGGGATGATGAGGGAGGCAGGGATGGTTAAGGGGTACCAAAAAAGTGCTTAGAAAAAATGAATAAGACCTAGTATTTGATAGCACAAGAGGATGACTATAGTCAATCATAACTGAATGGTACATTTAAAAATAACTAAAAGAGTATAATTGGATTGTTTATAACACAGAGGCAAAAATGTTTTAAAGGATGGATAACTCATTTTCCATGATGTAATTATTATGCATTACATACCTGTATCAAAATATCTCATGTACCCCATGTATATATACACATACTACATACCCACAAAAATTAAAGAGAGAAAAATAAAATTAAATTTAAAAAAGAGAGAGAGAGAGAGATGGGGCCGGGCGCAGTGGCTCACATCTGTAATTCCAGCACCTTGGGAGTCTAAGGTAGATAGCTTGAGCTCGGGAATTTGAAAGCAGCCTGGGGAAAATGGTGAAACCTTTTCTCTAAAAAATAAAAATAAAAAATAGCCATCTCTGGTGGCGCGAGTCTGTAGTCCCAGCCACTTGGAGGACTGAGGCAGGAGGATCACTTGAGCCCAGGAGGTTGAGGCTGCAGTGAGCTGAGATTTCATCACTGCACTCCAGCCTGGGTAACAAGAATGAGACCTCATCTCAAAAAATAGAAGAAGAAAAAAAAAGATCATAGGGCCAGGCATTGTGGCTCACATCTGATATCCTAGCACTTTGGGAGTTTAAGGTGGGAAGATCACTTGAGGCCAAGAGTTCAAGACCAGCCTATGCAACAGAGCAAAAAACTTTAAAACTTAGCCAGGAATGGTAGTTCCAGCTACTTAGGTGGTTGAGGTGGGAGGATTGCTTAGGCTGAGAAGTTGAGGCTACAGTGAGCCATGATCTCATCCTGTAGTCCAGCCTGGGTGACCCAGTGAGACCCTATCTCAAAAAAAAAGAAAAGAAAAAGATTATACAGCCATAAAAAAGAATGAGATCATGTCCTTTGCAGGGACATGGATGAAGCTGGAGGCCATTATCCTTAGGAAACTAACACAGGAACAGAAAACCAAATACCACATATTCTCACTTATAAGTGGGAGTTAAATGATGAGAACACATGGAGACATAGAGGGGAACAGTATACACTGATGCCTTTTGGAGGGTGGGAGGAAGGAGAGGATCGCGAAGAATAACCAGTGAGTACCAGGCTTAATACCTGGCTAATGAAATAATTTGTATAACAAACCCCCATGACACAAGTTTACCTATGCAACAAACCTGCACTTGTACTTCTGAACTTAATATAAAAGCTAAAGGGAAAAAAATACTGTAAAGGGAAGCAACATAAAAAGAACAAATAGTTAAGGTAGTCACACCCTGCCCTCGTGACAGCACCTTAGTATTCGCATGATCTTTTAAAAATTACTTAATTTCTAGTGTTCAATTTGGTCCTGTCTTCAACCATTTGGTGACTCCCTTATGTGTCTTAAAACCAATTACATAGTAATTGCAGCTTCACGTGTGTGTTATTAGTGAGACTTCAAATTCATATCATACTTGATAAAAAAGATTTTTAAATATTTTGCATTTGAATACATTTCCTACTGGCAGAAGTTGGGGAACTCTGTTGCCAACATTATCCAGTTGCCATTAATGAAAAGGTTAGACAAAGACAAAAGGCACTTAACTTCTGAGAATGTCAGTTTTCTCATCAACATGATGACCATGTAACTTGTTATCTAAAACAATACTTTTTTTTTTTTTTTTGAGATATAGTCTTACTCTGTCTCCCAGGCTGGAACGCAGTGGCGCCATCTCGGCTCACTGCAACCATCGCCTCCCGGATTCAAGCTATTCTTGTGCATCAGCCTCCCAAGAAGCTGGGATTACAGGCATCCACCACCATGTCTGGCTAATTTCTCTTGTATTTTTAGTAGAGACGGGGTTTTGCCATTTGGCAAGGCTGGTCTTGAACTCCTGGTCTCAAGTGATGCACCCACCTTGGCCTCCCAAAGTGCTGGAATTCCAGGCATGAGCCACCATCCCTGGCCCAAACCAGAACAATTTGATAGTGAAGGTTATGCTATTAATGATTATTCTGGAACAACGTATAAACTGAGACTGTCCCGGACATCTCTAGATATAGTTACCTACCCATTTGGAAAATGGATGACCTGTACTAGGTAATCTCAAAGATTTCTTCCAGCTTCACTTTCTGTTGCCCTATGAGCAAAAAGAAAAGTAGGGAACATTTGTGTTTCTTTGAAACAATTCCATACTCTGGTACATAAGTAAGTTGCCTCTTCTATCTGATGTTTAATTTTTAATAATCTAAGCTATGGTAAGAATTTCAGCAATTTAGATAAACTTCCAGTTGAAAGACTATGGGACGAGAACAGGCTGAAGTTCCCCTTTCTTTTTCCCCAAAGCCTATCAACACCCTCACAATGCCAGCCATGTGGCTTACTCATCACTCAGTGGGAACAGTGATCCAGAAGATTTTATAGTAGTCTCTGGTTCTCCAGTCTATGCCCAATAAGCTCCTCTGGAATCAAATCCTCAAAATTACCCTGTTTTGCTCAATTCCACAATGCAGACATGTATCAACATATCACATTATACTCTACAAATATATACAATTATCACTTGTCAATTCAAAATAAAGCCCAAAAAAGGAGGAAAAATAAACACCCTGGTCCTTACAGTTGTTCTCTCAGTGGTCCACACATTATTGGCCACCTCTAAATTTCCTCATGTATTCCTATTAAATAATGTCAAGTGAAGAAAATAGAAGAGGCATCAAGACAGAAAAACAGGCCAAGAGAATGGAACAAGAAGCCTAAAAACAGACCCACCCACTTATAAATGGCAACTTGAACCTTGACAGCAGAGGCATTTGTAAACACTGGGGGGAAGAAAACCACACTGAAAATATAGTACCAGGTCAATCAGCTTCATGAAGAAAATGATAAATTAGACCCTATCTCACATATAACAACTTGCAAATGTGAAAAACAACATTTCTAGCAATTTGGGAAGAATATAGGCAAATGTAGTTTCATGATATTACAGTAAAAAAGCACTTAATAGCAACAGAGTGAGACTATCAAACAAGAAAAAAAAAGAAAAGAAATAAAGATGAGACCAGAACTAAATGAAATTGAAACCAAAAAGTACAAAAGGTCAGTGAAACAAAAAGCTGATTCTTTGAAAAGATAAATAAAATTGATAGACCATTATTAGCTAGATTAAGAAAAGAAGAGAGAACATTCAGATAGGCTCAATTAGAAATGAAACTGGAGACATAAAACAGCACTACAGAAATACAAAGTATCGGCCGGGCGTGGTGGCTCACGCCTGTAATCCCAGCACTTTGGGAGGCCGAGGTGGGCAGATCACGAGGTTGGGAGAACAAGACCATCTGGGCCAACAAGGTGAAACCCCATCTCTATTAAAAATACAAAAAAACAGCTGGGCATGGCGGCGCATGCCTGTAGTCCCAGCTACCAGGGAGGCTGAGGCAGGAGAATTGCTTGAACTCAGGAGACGAAGATTGCAGTGAGCTGAGATCATGCCACAGCACTACAGCCTGGGTGACAGTGCGAGACTCCGTCTCAAAAAAAAAAAAAAAAAAAAAAAAAACCCCCAAAAAAAAAAAAAAAAAAAAAAAAAAAAAAAACCCCAGAAATACAAAGTATCATTGGATACTACTCTGAACACCTCTATGCACACAAAATAGAAAATCTAGAGGAAATGGATAAATTCCTAGAAGCATACAACCCTCCTAGATTAGATCAGGAAGAAACAGAAACCCTGAACAGACCAATAACAAGCAGCAAGATTGAATCAGTACATTTTTTAAAATGCCAACAACAACAAAAATCACTGGGCCAGGCTCAGTGCTGTGGCTAGCGCCTGTAATCCCAGCACTTTGGGAGGCCCAGGCGGGTGAATCACGAGGTCAGGAGTTCAAGACTAGCCTGGCCAAGATGGTGAAATCCCATCTGTACTTAAAATACAAAACTTAGCCGGGCACAGTGGCAGGCACCTGTAATGTCAGCTACTCAGGAGGCTGAGGTGGGGCAATCGCTAGAACCTGGGGGGCGGAAGTTTCAATGAGCCAAGATCATGCCATTGCGTTCCAGCCAAGGTGGCCCAGTAAGACTCTGAAAAAAAAAAAAAAAATCCTAGGGCCAAATGGATTCACAGCTGAATTCTACAAGACATTCAAAGGAGAGTTGGTACTAATACTACTGAAACTATTCCAAAAGAATGAGAAAGAGGCAATCCTCTTTAAATCATTCTATGATGCTAGTATCACCCTGATACCAAAACCAGGAAAGGATACAACAAACAAAACTCTAGACCAATATTCCTGATGAACACACATTCAAAAAGCTCAGCCAAACACTAGCTAACCGAATCCAACAGCACATCAAAAAGATAATACACTGTGATCAAGTTGGTTTCATCCCAGGGATGCAGGGATGGTTTAACATTTGCAAGTCAATAAATGTAATACATCACATAAATAGAATTAAAAACAAAAATCATATTATCATCCTAACACATGCAAAAAAAGCATTTGATAAAATCCAGCATCACTTTATGATTTAAAAAAAACCCAGAACTGTAAGTATAATAATTTTTTAAAAACCCTCAACAAACTACACATAGAAAGTACTTAATAAATTCTCAAATTAATAAAAAGCCATATACGACAAATCCAAAGCCAACATCATACTGAATAAGAGAAAGTTGAAAGCATTCCCCCTGAGAGCTGGAACAAGACAAGGATGCCCACTTTCACCACTTCTATTCCACATAGTACTGGAAGTCCTAGCGAGAGCAATTAGACAGGAGAAAGAAATATAGGGCATCAACACTGGAAAACAGGGAGTCAAACTATCACTGTTCACTGATGATTTTAATATATACCTAGAAAACCCTAAAGACTTCTCCAAAAGACTCCTAGATTTGATAAATTAATTCAGTAAAGTCTGGGTTTACCAAATCAGTGTACACCAATCAGTAGTGCTGCTATTCATCAACAATCTCCAAGCTGAGGATCAAATCAAGAACTCAATCCCTTTTATGACAGCTGTGGAAACAAAACAAAACCTAAGAATATACCTAACCAAGGAGGTGGAAGATGCCTGCAAGGAGAACTACAAAACACCGTTGGAAGGAATCATAGGCCGGGCATGGTGGCTCACACCTGTAACCCCAGTACTTTGGGAGGCAGAGGTGGTTGGATCACAAGGTCAAGAGATTGAGACCATCCTGGCCAACACGGTGAAACCCTGTCTCTACTAAAAACTACAAAAATTAGCTGGTTGTGGTTGTGCATGCCTGTAGTCCCAGCTACTCGGGAGGCTGAGGCAGGAGAATCACTTGAACCTTGGAGGCAGAGGTTGCAGTGACCCGAGATGTGCCACTGCACTCCAGCCTGGCAACAGAGCAAGATTCTGTCTCAAAAAAGAAAGAAAGAGAAGAAAGAAAGAAAAGAGAGAGAGAGAAAGGAAGGAAGGAAGGAAGGAAGGAAGGAAGGAAGGAGGGAGGGAGGGAGGGAGGGAGGGAGGGAGGGAGGAGGGAGGGAAGGAATCATAGATGATACAAGTGGAAATACATCCCATGCTTGTGGGTTGAAAGAATCAATCTTGTGAAAATGAACATACTGCCCAAAGCAATCTACAAATTCAGTGCAATTCCATCAAAATACCAATATCAGTTTTCACAGAATTAGGAAAAAAATCCTAAAATTCTAATGGAACCAAAAAAGAGCCAGAATAGTCAAAGCAATCCTAAACAAAAAGAACAAATCTGGAGACATCTCATTACCAGAATTCAAATTATACTACAAGTTCATATTTACCAAAACAGCGTGGTACTGGTATAAAAGTAGGCACTTAGGCAAATGCAACAGAATAGAGGACCCAGAAATGAAGCGAAATACTTACAGCCAACTGATCTTCAACAAAGCATACAAAAACATAAATTGGAGGAAGGACACCCTATTTAATAAATGATGCTGGGAAAACTGGCTAGTCACATGTAGAAGAATGAAACTGGATCCCTATCTCTCATATTATACAAAAATTAACTCAAGATGGATCAAAGACTTAAATCTAAGACTCAAAACCATAAAAACTCTAGAAGGTAACCTTAAAAAAACTTGTGCTCATGTCAGCAGCACATATACTAACATTGGAACGATACGGAGAAGATTAGCATGGCCCCTGCACAAGGATGACACACAAATTCGTGAAGCGTTCCATATTTTTAAAACCCATGTAAGGAGCTGAGTAAAAGACTGAAGACAGCTATTCTCTGAAGAAAAATAAAATGGAAATTGTACTTTAAAAAAATATTTAAAAACTCTTCTGGACATTGGCTTAGACAAAGAATTCATAACTAAAACCCCAAAAGCAACTGCAACAAAAATAAAAATAAATAAATGAGACCTGATTAAATTTAAAAGCTTCTGCACAGCACAAAAAGTAATCATCAGAGTAAACAGATAACCCACAGATTAGGAGAAAATATTTGCAAACTGTGTATCAGAAAAAGGACTAGTATCCAGAACCTACAAGAAATTCAAACAAATCTTGGAGAAAAAAATAGTCCCATCAAAAAGTGGGCAAAAGATATGAATGGGTATTTCTCAAAAGAAGATATACAAATGGCCAACAAACATATGAAAAAATGTTCAATATCACTAATCAGCAGGGGAATGCAAATTAAAACCACAGTGAGACAATCACCTTCCTTCTGCCAGAATGACCGTTATTAAAAAGTCAAAAAACAATAGATGTTGGCGTGGTAGTGGAAGGCAACACTTATACACTGCTGCTGGGAATGTAAATTGTTATAACCTCTATGGAAAACAGTATGGAGATTTCTTAGAGAAATCTAGATCTAAAAGGAGATCTACCCTTTGATCCAGCAATCCCACTCCAGAGTAAGTAAATCCAAAAGAAGTCATTATATGAAAAAGACACTTGTACGTGTATGTTTATTACAGCCCAGTTCACAATTGCAAAGATATGGAACCAACCTACGTGCCCATCGACTAATGAGTGAATAAAGAAAATGTGGTATGTGTACACCATGGAATACTACTCAGCCATAAGAAGGAACAAAATAATGTCTGCAACAACTTGGATGAAATTGGAGGCCATTATTCTAAGTGAAGTTACTCAGGAATGGAAAAACAATCATCGTATGTTCTCACTTATAAGTGGGTGCTAAGCTATGAGGGCACAAAGGCATACAGAGTGATATTCTGGGCTTTGGAGCCTCTTAACAGGGAGGGTAGAACAGGGAGTGTGGGGAAAAAAAAACTACATATTGGGTTCAGTGTGTACTACTCAGGTGATGGGTGCACTAAAATCTCAGAATGCACTGCCATATAACTCTTCCATTAGCCAAAAACCACTTGTACCTCAAAAGCTATTGAAAATTTTTAACAATTAAAAATAAAAATAAATAAATTGGTTTTATTCATTCTTTAATAATGGGTTGGCTTTTTTTTTCTTATGGTATATCTTGTTTTTTTGGAGACAGAGTCTCCCTCTGTCACCGAGGCTGGAGTGCAGCTGGCATGATCTTGGTTCACAGTTACCTCCACCTCCTGGGTTCAAGTGATTCTCCAGCCTCAGCTTCTCGAGTAGTTGAGATTATAGGCATGTGCCACCACGCCCAGCTAATTTTTGTATTTTTTAGTAGAGACAGGGTTTCGCCATGTTGGCCAGGCTGGTCTTGAACTCCTGTCCTCAGGTGATCCACCCACCTCGGCCACTCAAAGTGCTGGGATTATAGGCGTGAGCCACCCTGCCCACCCTGTACTTTTNAACCTGTCTCCTGGGTTCAAGCAATTCTCCTGCCTCAGCCTCCTGACTAGCTGGGATTACAGGCATGTGCCACACACCCGGCTAAATTCTTTTGTATTTTCAGTAGAGACAGGGCTTCACCATATTGGCCAGGCTGGTCTTGAACTCCTGACTTCAGGTGACCCACCTGCCTCAGCCTCCCAAGTTGCTAGGATTACAGCCTCATCTTTATTTTCTTCCCATAGCCAGGTACGGTGTTTTGCACAGGGCAGCTGCCACATGAATGGCTGTTCAATAAAGTGGGTAACTGGAGAGAAGTGTTGCAAATGATAATACATTAACCTGAGACAACTTCATTATTGTGGTTGAGAAAGTTTCAGGCACAGATCCGCTGCTCAAGGTTTCCTGCATTTCATTATTTATATAAAAACAGTTTCACTGCCTTGTGTATACTCTTATAACAGTAATGACATTTACTTTTATAATGGAATGTTAAGTCTTGTGACCTCTGGAACGAATTTGGCTGCCTTTGCAATTTCAGGTAAGACTCTGCTGAATCTTCATTACTTCATTAACATGCCAGTCATGCGCGTAGTTACCATTTGGTCTTCTTTGTTCCTTCGGGTAGATTCTTATTTCCATCGGGAATAACTTTTCCTCTGCCTGAGGACTTCCTTTAACATCTTTTTTTATTAATGCTGGAGATGAATGATTTCAGCTTTAGGTGAAAAACCCTTTATGAGATCCTTCCTTCTGAAAGATACTTTTGTTAGCTATAGAATTCTGGGTTGACCGGTGTTTTGTTTTTTGTTTTAGTACTTTAAAGATGTTACTCCATTGTCTTCAACTTGCATTGTTTCCAAAGAGAAACCTGTTTAATCTTTATTTTTGTTCTGTATGTAGCAAGTTTTTTTTTTTTTTTTTTTTTTTTTTTTTTTTCCTGCTCACCCTTTTTTTTTTTTTTTTTTTTTACTGACTGCTGGACAGTGTGCATAGAATAAAGATGAAGATAAATAGTACTTATGAGTGAAAATGATACACATTTTTTTTGTTTGTTTGACAGAGTCTTGTTCTGTCACCCAGGCTGGAGGGCAATGGCATGATCTCGGCTCACTATAACCTCTGCCTCCTGGGTTCAAGTGATTCTTATGCCTCAGTCTCCCGAGTAGCTGGGATTACAGAGGCGCACCACCACACCCAGCTAATTTGTGTGTTTTTAGAAAAGATGAGGTTTCACCATGTTGTCTAGGCTGGTGGAAAACTCCTGACCTCAAGTGATCCCCCTGCCTCAGCCTCCCAAAGTGCTGGGATTACCTGCATGAGCCACTGTGCCTGACCACATTTACACAGTTTTAAAATTAGGTCATTAGTGGGGCAGGGAGGATGAATCAATCTGGTCAGGAACTGAGAAGGGGTTTTGTTGCTATAGTTACCTTCAGTGGCTGCTCCGTGGCTTCAGATTCCTGTAGGGTGGCCTTGTGCTTGGTGTGGGGGCTGGACGCTGGAGGGTTTTTCTCAGTGTCTCTCTTCCACCCTTAGCTTTCCGCCTTCCCGTGTCCCTGCGCTACCGGGGGGATCTCCTCCCAGGCTCTCGTCTCTTCCGCAGTAGTAAGCTGCGTTGCTTGTAACTCAATGCTTGTTCACCCAATGTTATGAGGCAGGGGGAGTGACAGAAGGGGGAATTCTCTGTTGGGAGGAAGAGGATTCTCTGTTAAACTGGTAAGTCGTTTGTGCCTGGGTCTCAGAGGTGTCTTTCTTACTGATCCTGCCTTTCTTCCCCATTGTAAGCCAAATTCTGCTTTTTCTTTAGGTCTTGTGCAAGACATAGCTTTCTGCCCTTTCTCCACCAGTAGGAGGCTGCTAGTTGTATTGGTGTAAGATTCATGCTTAGAATGTTTTCCTACTCCTTTCCCTGGTGGAAAAAGAATGTTATCTTTGACCTTTTCCCCAGCTCCCGGGGTCCTCACTGTGGTGCCTCCTCTCAGTGGCCGCTTCTCCTTCAATAGCTCACAGCTTTGGTTCCGTAGGGGAGAAGCCTCCTGTGGCAGGCCCCAATCTCCTCCTTCTTTCAGGTCTCAACAAACTAGAGAACTTTCTGTTCTCCCTCCTGACTCAATCTTTCTTGTGGGCACTCAGCAGAAGTCCATCGAGAAGAAACCGCTAGTAAGTGTGAACTTCCCTGGTGTCTGGGATCCCAAGGTTTTTGTACTGTCACCGTAGCCCATACTTAGCTTTTACCGAATCATTAAAAATTGTAGTTGACTTCTTCTTACCTACTAATACAGTATCCGATGTTTTGACTGCCCATGCTCTGCCCAAAGGGAAGCCAATGCATGGATCTTCTCTCTTCTCGGAAGGGCCTGTCTTTGCTTGGTTTTCAGGCTCCAAACTCAATTCTCGGATAGATTTAAGAAAAGTTATAATCTTGTAGTTTATCTGGCTTTTTCTTGTTATGCGGGGGTAATACTTTTTTAGCTTTCTATATCCTTGGTGAAAGTAAAGTCTATCTACATCTTTAACTCTGCATTTCTTTTTTTATTTCGAGATAGGGTCTCGCTCTGACACCCAGGCTGGAGTGCAGTGGCAACCTCAGACTCTGCGCTCAGGTGATCCTCCCATCTCAGCCTCCTGAGCAGCTGGGATTACAGGCGTGTGCCACCATGCCTGACTAACTTTTTGTATTTTTAGTAGAGACAGAGTTTCACCATGTTGGCCAGGCTGGTTCCAAACTCCTGGCCTCAGGTGATCCGCCTGTCTCAGCCTCCCAAAGTGCTGGGATTACAGG
>NW_016107731.1:1873139-1876564 GCF_001604975.1 Cebus imitator | reverse complement strand
CTAATTTTTTGTATTTTTAGTAGAGACAGGGTTTTGTCATGTTGCCCAGGCTGGTATCAAACTCCTGGGCTCAAGCAATCTACCCCCCTCAGACTCCCAAAGCTCTGGGATTATAGGCATGAGCCACCGTACCTGGCCTAACTCTTCATTTCTTAATTTCAAAAAATTTTAAAGAGATCCGAATTAGCAAAGCGGCATCATATGTTAAATCTGGTTGATGGTTCCATGGCCTGGCAAAGAATTTTTTAGCTGGTCACATCATCTTGAACTAAAACTTTGTTTCCCACCTACCATGCAATTAGATGTGGCCATGTTCCTACATTTCAGCCAATAAGGCATGAATGAAAGTGTGGTATAAGAGTTATTGGGAGTTTCTTTAGAGAGAAAGAGGAATTTCTGTGGGGTAGGATGTGGATGAGATTTCTGGAGTTCTAACAACCGTCTTGCAAACACAAAGGCATCCCAGGAATGACACAGTAGGGAGCTGGAAGTTGCACCCCTAACGAAGTTGGTGTAGAACTGCCAGACCAGCCCTGGGCTGACCATCTACAGACGCAGTTTATGTGAGAGAAAAATAAATGTCTTTCTTGTCTAAGCCAATGTTATTGCACAGAACGAAGGGGAACTCATTCTGCTGCCACCAATCTTAGTCCAAACTGCTACACTTGGTGACATATTATTTGGTATGTTTGAATTATTTCATAATTTAAAGGTTTCATTAAAGCAAAATTTCATGGACAGTAAAAATATCAACAGTATATAAACATGCATTGAGGAAGAGAAGTAGATCAACCTTGCTTCTCTCTAGGTAGAGAGACTATGTGTGTGTGTTTTTCTTTTATCCTTAGCCATGTCTACTCAAATTTTCCACATTGAGCATGATTCATTTACGTTTTTGTTGTGCTGAAGCGTGCTTCTCCTCCTCTGCTGGCACCCGTGTGCCGTTGCCTCTGGGCTGCTTTTCAGAGGACTTCTTCAGCATGTGCTCTTTCCACAGCACCTCTGCAATTTTCATCTTTCTTTGTGAGTCTTTTCCTCCTGACCACGCGGTAGCCCCATTCTGAAGCTGGAATTATCGATAAATAAAGACTTGGATTTGCCTCTGTCTTTCCCCACACTTCATATTTCCTTCTCCTGTTCACAAAAAAGGAGATTTTCTCCCGACCAGTGACTTCAACTTCAATTAGGATCTCCAAAGAAATCCTGATGCTCTTGGTTTCAGCATCCTTTCTCAAATGTCTTGGAATAACTGCTACGAATTGTACTGGAGACCATAACATTAGCTAGGATCCTCAGGAGGCAAGAACCACTGTTTCCTTGAATTCTAGATGACCTGCTACTTCACAATAAGTTCCAAACTCACCAAGAGTATCCAAAGACCCAGAGTTTGAAGATAACCTTTGTTTCCCTCCTTGTTTAAGACAGTAAAGTTTACTGACTCACCTAGTGTGTATATATATATATATATATATATATATATGCATTTTTTTTTTCCTTGAGGTAGAGTCTTGCTCCGTCTCCCAGGCTGGAGTGCAATGGCACAATCTCGGCTCACTGCAACCTCCGCCTCCTGGGCTCAAGCAATTCTCCTGCCTCAGCCTCCTTAGTAGCTCAGACTACAGGCACACACCCACCATGCCCAGCTAAATTTTTTTTATTTTTAGTAGAGATGGGTTTTCACTGTGTTGGCCAGGATGGTCTCGATCTCCTGACCTTGTGATCTGCCTGCCTTAGCCTCGCAAAGTGCCACCATGCCCAGCCTGACCTATTATATTCTTTATTTATTGAAGCATTGAAAATTACCCCAGCTGGGCTACAGTCAACACAAAGTTCAACTGGGACAAGATATACTTGCAAACTCATCTGGTGGCTGGTGGCAGGTTTCATTTCCTTGTGGGCTGTTGAGCTGAGGACCCGGTTCTCTGCTGGATGTCGACTAGGAGATGCCCTTGATTTCTTGCCTTGCAGGTTCCTCCAACATGGCAGCCATTTTAAACATCAAAGCACATAAGCCAAGAAGGCAAAAGAGAGAAGGAGAGAACAGCAGCAAGAGAGATTCCTAGCAAAGTAGCAATCACAGCCTCTTGCAACCTAATCGTGAAAGTGACATGCCATTGCTTTTGTCATATTCCATTCATGAGAAGCAGGTCAACAGGTCTGGCCCCAACACAAGGGGAGGAGGTTACCTAAAGGAGTAAGAACCAGGAGTTGGAGAGCCCTGCACTATATCTTAGATGTCTGCCTACCGCATGAGGTCTCATCATCAGTCCAAAAGTCCCCTTCAGTTTTTCCCAGGAGATCTAGCAGGACCTCAGGCAAACTGGACTCCAGATGACCCCTTCTGCTATCCTTAGTTCTATATGTACCAGCCCAGACACATTAATTTCTACTTTCCAAAGTCATTCTTCTGTCCTCTGTTTGTCACACAATCAAATTTAACTTAGCCTTTCAGAGAATGAAAATGGCAGACAGACAAAAGGAAAGCTTATCTGAAGTTTAAGATTTTAAGGATGCTGCCAGTTCCCAAAAGCAATTCTGCCCTGGTAAAATAAAATCCTTATTCTGCTTGTCCAGGACACTTGACCCAGAGCCCAACAGGGCAGTATTCCCATTCACACTCACTGAAGCCACTCTGTCTTCCTGAGTTATCTTGGCCCTAGTCTGTAGCTCAGCTCCTACAGAGGGACTTAAAAGGAAACAACCGTTCTTGGTCCAAAGCAATGAATAGACAAATGAGTCATGAGTCTGGGTTCTTCACCAGCATAAGCAGTTCCATGAATCGCCTCTATAAAAACCCTGCCCTTCTAGCCCAAGCCATGTTCCAAGTGCCAAAACCTTCCATTCAAAGGTTTTATAACTCAGCCCTGTGCTCAGAAATGTCACTGCACAGAAAAGAGCCTTTGATCTCTGGCCATACGCAAGCCCATGGTCTGCAGTGAAGCGTGGTTTGATAACTATCTAAAGAGAAAAGCACTTTGGTTTCCTCTCATCTATTTCTATTCTACTTTTAATAAGCTGCTTAGCTTCAGGCATCTGCCCTCTGCCCTCCAAGCTTCATCTCAAACAGAAGTAAAACGGGCCTGTGGCTGTGTGCTTTGAAATAACAATAATAGCAAACACTCATAAAGGGCTTACTATGCGCCAGGCACTGTCCTAAGTAGTTCCTGTAGGTTATCCTATGTAGGTTTTCACAGATGAGGAAATGGAACCATAGAAAGGCACTGAGTGACTAGCTCTCTGACAAAGTCACAGTCAGAGAAACAGAGCCATGTAACAGCATTTAACATTGCTGTTAAAATCAAGCAATGCGTCTCCAAAATGCATCTTACCCCTGTGCAATGAAAGAGAATACAAGCCCCCTCAGAGAAGTGAAAATATGAAGTCAGAAATGTGAGTATTTCTTTTTTTCTCTTTTTTTTTTTTTT
>NW_016107731.1:1857881-1873063 GCF_001604975.1 Cebus imitator | reverse complement strand
CCTCCTGGGTTCAGGCAATTCTCCTGCCTCAGCCTCCTGAGTAGCTGGGATTACAGGCACGTGCCACCATGCCCAGCTAATTTTTTGTAGTTTTAGTAGAGACGGGGTTTCACCATGTTGACCAGGATGGTCTCGATCTCTTGACCTCGTGATCCACCCGCCTCGGCCTCCCAAAGTGCTGGGATTACAGGCTTGAGCCGCCGCGCCCAGCTGTGAGTATTTCTTAATAACAGAGAAGCTTTGGAGCAAACTCCTTCAATCTAGAAACACTTTTTTTTCCAGGTACTGTCTAGAAATCCCTTCAGTAAGAAAACTAAATGGACAAGCTTTTAAACCAAACCAAAATGTTTCCTGAGCTTTCAATGAATCAAATTGAACTCAAGGCCCCAAGTCAGAATAAATTATGCTCTAAGATATGTCAGAAGCAGCAGATTTCTTCTGTTGACTTTTTCTACCATCCACTATAAAGACATAAGGGCTCTGTTGCTGCCCAATTGCTTTATTAAAATATATATATATATATATTTGAGATGCAGTCTCCCTCTGTCGCCCAGGCTGGAGTGTAGTGGCAGGATCTCAACTAAGTGCAACCTCTGTCTCCCCAGTTTAACTGATTCTTCTGCCTCAGCCTCCCAGGTAGCTGAGATTATAGGCTTGAGCCACAATACCCAGTTAATTTTTGTATTTTTCATAGAGACAAGGTTTCACCATGTTGTCCAGACTGGTGATAAACTCCTGACATCAAGTGATCTGCCTGTCTTGGCCTCCTAAAATGCTGGGATTACAGGCGTAAGCCACCATGCTCAGCACAAAACCTTTCTTACTCATTTGAATTGAAAACTTCTATGATTTTAAAGCATATTTTCATTAAGTGTATGAATTCATAAAATATGGTTAGGTAGGAAGACAATGTTCACAAATCAGATTTACAATCTATCATTTCAGACATCTCTGTATTCAGAAATTAGTTAACCAAAATTAACTCCAGAGAAGTCTGTAGGTACAAATAGTTGTTATAACAAAAGCTACCTTTCTTTTCTAAATCCATGTCATGTGCTTCTAAGCCCCCTCCCTCAGAAATGGGGTGGGCATGTATGTCCTCTTGGTGAGACCACTCTATCACCCTAACCAATGTGATTGCTTCAGAGATGGTTACATAGCCCTAGCTGGACCATTAAAAGTCTTTGAACCTTTGCTGGATTTATTGAGAAAGAGAGAGTTCAGAAAGAACTCAGTATATAAAAAATACTGGAGTTAATAAGCAAGTAAATTTTTTCCTTTTTTTGAGATCAGTCTTTCTCTGTTACCCAGGCTGGTTTTCAGTGGCACGATCTCGGCTCACTGCAACCTCCACCTCCCAGGTTCAAACAATTCTCCTGTCTCAGTATCCTGAGTAGCTGGGACTGCAGGTGCCTGCCACCAAGCCAAGTTAAATTTTGTATTTTTAGTAGTGATGGGGTTTCACCATATTGGTCAGGTTGGTCTCGAACTCCTGCCTCAGATGATCCACCCACCTCAGCCTCCCAAAGTGCTGGAATTACAGACATGAGCCACAGCACCCAGCCTAGCAAGTAAAACATTAATACAAGCTTATAACTGCCCCAGGCCACCAGAAGGGGGAGCATGCACCTGAAAAGAAGCCCGTACAGAGAAAAGCAAATAGAAATAGTTCCCAATGATCCTGTGAGGGCACCTGGATCCAGCTGTACCTGAATCTTCTCCAATGCTATGCAGTTAAGTATGCCAGTAAGTCTTTTTTTTTTTTAATTTAAATCTGTGCATTAGGTTTCTGCTGCTTGTAACCTAGGGAGTCCCGACTAGTTCCTAGGAGCAGGTGTGCTTCCAGATCTTGTTCAGTTACTACTGACCACAGCAGGTAGTGTGAAATGACACCCCAGAGAGCTGCGTATTTCAAAGCCACACCCACATTCTGGGTGTGTCTATGAAAGCAATCCAGCAGCAGTGTGCACAGCTGGAGCCTAAGAGCTCATAGGAAGGCCCAACCGTACAGCTAAAGGTCACGTAAAGATGTGGAGAGATAATAAACACACACACACACACACACACACTAGGCAAAAATACCACATATTTTCTTCACAGAGGAAATAACCATGAGCAAAGTATGGTTATGAGTCAGTAACTGACTATAATTAGGGGCTTCCCTCCACCCCAGTAATATCTGAATCAAGGCAGAGAACATTACAGCAGTTCAGCAGTGGATAAAGAACTAACCACATCTTTCTTGATGTTTTCCATGACTCCATCCTTGCAGAACAGGCCACTGCAAGTCAGAAAATAGCTTCCTAGGAGAATTTAATACTAGGTAATGGGGAGTTTCCTCCGCTCTATCAGAACCAGAATAATTCTACCTTAAGCCTTGGGGCTTGTGGCTCAACATAACTCAAGCATCCACTCTAGGAATCCCCCATCTGCTGCATAACTTTGGGTCCATTTGTGTTTCAAAACTATTATGACTAGATATGCATATGTAGAAGATTGAAACTAGACCCCTATCTCTCACCATATATAAAAATCAAATCAGAATGGATTAAAGACTTACATCTAAGACCTGAAGCCATAAAACTACTGAAAGAAAACATTGGGGAAATGTTCCAGGACATTGCTCTGAGCAAAAAAGTGGACAACTGGGAACATCTCAAGCGAAAAAGTTTCTGTGCAACAAAAGAAAAAATTAATGAAGTGAAGAGAAAACTCACAGAGTGGAGAAAAAATCTGCAAACTACCCATCTGACAAGGGATTAATAACCATAATATATAAGGAGCTCAAACAACTCTATAGAAAAAGAAAAAGAAAAATCCAATTTAAAAATGGGCAGAAGATCTGAATGGACATCTCTCAAAATAAGACATACAAAAAAGGCTGGGCACGGTGGCTCACGCCTGTAATCCTAGTACTTTAGGAGGTCAGGATGGGCAGATCACTTGAGATCAGGGGTTCAAGACCAGCCCGGCCAATATGGTAAAACCCCCATCTCTACTAAAAATACAAAAACTAGCTGGGTGTGGTGGCACACGCCTGTAATCCCAGCTACTCAGGAGACTGAGGCAGGAGAATTGCTTGAACTTGGGAGGTGAAGTTTGCAGTGAGCCGAGATCGCCCCATTGCACTCTAACCTAGGCAACAGGAGAGAGCAAGACGCTGTCTCAAAAAAAGAAAAAGAAAACAAGACATACAAAAAATCAACAATTATATGAAAAAATCCTCAATCTCATTACTCATAACAGAAATGCATATCAAAACTACAATGAGATATCATCTCACCCTAGTTAAAATAGCTCTTATCCAAAAGACAGGCAGTAACGAATGTTGGCAAGGACGTGGAGAAAGGGGAACCCTCATACACTGGTGGTGAGAATGCAAATTAATACAGCCAAGATGGAGAACAATATGAGGGTTCCACAAAAATACTAAAAATAGAATTATCATATAATCCAGCAATCCCACTGTTGGGTATGTACCCAAAAGAAAGGAAATCAATATATTGAAGAGATAGCTACACTCTTGTGTGCTCTTATCTGCACTCCTGTTGATTGCAGCACTATTCACAATAGCCAAGGTAGAGAATCAACCTAAATGTTCACCAACAAATGAATGGATTAAAAAATATGATACATATACATAGTGGAATATTACTCGGCCATGAAAAAAGAATGAGATCCTGTCATTTGCAACAACATGGACGTAACTAGAGGACATTATGTTAAGTGAGATAAGCCAGGCACAAAAAGACAAATATCACATGTTATCACTCAGATGTGGGAGCAGAAAAAAAATGGAACTCTTGGAGATAGAGAGCAGAAGGATGGTTACCAGAGGCTGGGAAGGGTAGTGGGGTCAGGGACAAAGGGGAGTTGGTCAATGGGCACAAAAATACAGTTAGGTAGAGAAAATGAGATGCAGTGTTTGGCAACACAATAGGGCAACTATAGTTAACAATAATTATTCCGTATTTCCAAATCAGTGAAAGTGTAGAATTGGAATGTTCCTGACACAAAGAAATGATAAACGTTTGAAGTGATGAATATCCCAATTACCCTGATTTGATCATTACACATTACATGCTTTATCAAAATATCACATGTATCTCCGTAAATACATACAACTATTAAATGTCCAAAAATATTAAAAATAATTTTTAAAACGGTATTACCATATATATAATAGAGAAGAATGTATAAAATGTGTATGTACACTTTTATTTGAGACAGGATCTCACTTAGTTGCCCAGGCTGGAGTGCAGTGGCACAATCTCGGCTCACTTGCAGCCTCAACTTCCTGGGCTCAAGCGACTCTCCCACCTCAGCCTCCCATGTAGCTGGGACTACAGGCTCATGCCACCACTTCACCGTGTTGCTCAGGCTGGTCTCAAACAGCTGAGCTCAAGTGATCAGTCTGCCCCAGCCTTCCAGAGTGCTGGGATTCCAGGCGTGAGCCACCATGCCCAACCACACTTTCAAAATAACAATAATAATAACACAACAATGTGCCCACCACCTAGGCTGAGAAATATTAGTACATTACAAGTCATTTTAAAGTCCACTCTCTGCCCTTCCCTAATTGCACCCCGTTCTCCCTCACTCCCCAGAGAATTAACCACTGTTCCAACTTTAATGTTAAGCTCTCCTTTGCATTTTATTATGTTGTAGCACAAATGTATGTATCCCTAAAAAAATAATTGTTTCATCTTGAAAATATCAGTAATCAGCACAACCCTAGCCCTGGAAGGAACAGATAATATCACCACTTTTAGATGAAGGCTTCCAAGAAAAGAAAGGCTGAAGAAGTCTCCGGGTCACGATCCGTCACCAGCTGCCCTGAGTGTTTATGAGAGCCCCTCCTGGTGAAGTCATAGCGCCAGAACATACCAGCGAGTATGCCCTCAGTAACATAGGGCTTGCCACAATCGGGCCATCAGACAGGACTCTCCTGTGGGCCAGGCAGAGGATGTCTACCACTCTGAATGGATGGACTATACTCTGAATTGAGTATTTTCTGCTTCTAAACCTACTATGACCTGACTTCAGTCCTTGCCAACTAGCCCCCAGGAGTAAGTGAAAACAGAAAAATTCTGTGGGGTGAAATAAATGACCTTAGAAGGTCTAAGCAGCAGTGATGTAGGAATTTCATCAATATGTGGTCGAGACAAGATTAGAAGTTAATGTGAAACCCAGGTATGCTTTCCTAAGTTGAAAAAAAAAAAAAAAAAGTAAATGGCAGCAGGGGAATTGTTGTTGGCAGCACTCAATCTGCCTCTTGAGTCTGCTCTTCTCTGCACCACTGGCATGGCTCTCATTCTGGGGTCTTCTCATCCTCCAGGGGACTCTCCCTCTTCTAACTAGATCTCCTAATTCGTCTTAAGAAAGGTTGCATAAGACCCAGTTTTACAGATTTTGCACACCTGAAAATGTAGTTTTTCACCTCTCAAATTGAAGTGACAGTTTGTATGTAGAATTCTGGAATGGAAATAATTTTCCTTCAGAATTTTGAAGGCACTGCTCTATTATTTCCTCGTCTTCAAGGTTGGGATTAAAAAGCTCAAAGCCACTTTTGTTACTGATCCTTTGTATTTATCATTATTTTTCCTTTGGAAGTTTGTAGAAACTTATTTGTTCCCAATGTTCTGAAACTTCACAACATGTGCCTTGCTGTAAATCTGTCTTTACTCATTTTGTTGTAAACTCAGTAGACCCTTCCAATCTGACAACTCATATCTTTTAATGCAAAGAAATTTTATTAAGCTATTTTGTTTAATAAAACAGATGATTTCCTCCCCTTTGTGTTCTCTGCTCTTTCACTTTAGAAACTCACATTGTTCAGATAGACCTCCCGATCCTTTAACCTTCTTACATTTTTAGCTTAGTTTCTATTTCTATATTTTTTATTCTACTTTCTAGGTGATTTCCTTTTCTTTTGCTGAGTTTCTAATTTCTAGCATCATGTTTTTAATTTCCAGAAGCACATTTTTGTCCTCTAAATATTTCTTTTTATAGATGGCATTTTGGTTTTTTGGGTTGTTTTTTTTTTTTTTTTTTTTTTCATACATAGAGTATCCTCTCCTTTCTCTCCTTTCCTTCTGGAGGTTTTAATAATAGGTTATTTTCTATTACTTTCTTTTTTCCCTGTCTTACCTGCGCATCCTCTAAGCTGTTGTGGGTTTTTTGCTTGTTTCATCCCAACCTGTCATGTTAGAGACTTTCTCAGATAACTAGTACTTCTTGGCCATCTACTTATACTAACCAGTAGAGAAGAAAACCTGATTTGAAACTCTGAGCATATGATGAGCTTTGTTGACTTTGAACTTCATTCTAGGATTGTATGGATAGTACCTGTTATGGTAAAACACTGATGTCAGTATATTTAGGCATTTTCTTCTTGATCTGGTCAATTTCTTTGGAAAAAAAAAAAAAAGCCTTCTATCCTCCTGCCTTGGTAATAGCCTTGGTACCAACATTCTGGTTGGAGGAACAAGACAATGAGTTCCTTCATTCTGGATTTTTTTTTTTAAGGCAGAATCTCCCTCTGTCATCCAGAATGGAGTGCAGTGGTGCAGTCTTAGCTCAATGCAACCTCCACCTCCCAAGGCTCAAGCAATTTTCATGTCTCAACCTCCCAAGTAGCTGGGATTACAGGTGTGTGCCACCACACCCATCTAATTTTTGTGTTTTTAGTAGAGACAGAGTTTTGCCTTGTTGGCCAGGCTGGTTTCCAATTCCTAGCCTCAAGTGATCCACCTGCCTTGGCCTCCCAAAATGTGGGGATTATAGGCGTGAGTCACCACACCCAGCCTTCATTCTGAATTTAGTGTGCATATGGCCACTCAATCCTGTTGTTGGCATGGCATTCACTGGTCTTATGCTCACACCCACAGATATGTCTAAAGTATCCCATCCATAGGCCCCTCTGATCCCCTAAGAGACTAAACCTTCTTAGACTAGACCTCTGGACGGGTAAGGGCAGTCATGAGTGACAGGACAAACATAACTCTTGTTTTGCTATGTTCACTTTTCTGTGGCTTTGCCGTTTACAGTTTTTCAAGTTCAGCCTCTTCAACTGTATTTCTGCTGCCTTCATTTATTCCCACTAACTGTTGAGAAGTTCCACACAAAGGCCCTCTGCAGAATCTCCCCTAAAAATACCTGAGAGAAACATGCAAGCACCTTCTCCAGCTATCGAGAGTCATTGGCTGTAAGCAGGAAAAAGGGTTACATGTTGGCTGGAAAAATCTCTCTCATTATGCAAGTCCATTCCATCTGTGGTTACTTCCTGTTCATTCTGCCATCAAAGGAGCCCCCTGTGGTCAAAAAACTCCACTTGATGACTTTCTAGGTTTGTTTTCTAAATAAATATTCCATGCCCTCATAGACTAGTTAAGATGTTTATATACATCATCTCATTTGTTCCTTACAACAATAGCCCTGGGAATTAGGAAAGGTGAGTATCATCAGTATTATTATTACTCCTTTACGTATGTGAAAACTTAGGCTGAAAGAGGTTACATAACTTGTCAAAGATTAGATTATACCAGGCACGGTGGCTCACACCTGTAATCCCAGCACCTTGGGAGGCCAAGGTGGGTGAATCACCTGAAGTCAGGCGTTCGAGACCAGCCTAGCCCACATGGTGAAAAACCATCTCTATTAAAAATACAAACATTAGCCGGGCGCGGTGGCTCAAGCCTGTAATCCCAGCACTTTGGGAGGCCGAGGCGGGTGGATCACGAGGTCAAGAGATCGAGACCATCCTGGTCAACATGGTGAAACCCCATCTCTACTAAAAATACAAAAAATTAGCTGGGCATGGTGGCACGTGCCTGTAGTCCCAGCTGCTCGGGAGGCTGAGGCAGGAGAATTGCCTGAACCCGGGAGGCAGAGGTTGCGGTGAGCCAAGATCGTGCCATTGCACTCCAGCCTGGGTAACAAGAGTGAAACTCTGTCTCAAAAAAAAAAAAAAAAAAAAAATACAAACATTAGCTGGGCATGGTGGCATGCACCTGTAGTCCCAGCTACTCTCAGGGCTGAGACAGAAGAATTGCTTGAACCTGGGAGGTGGAGTTTGCAGTGAGCCAAGATCACTCCACTGCACTCCAGCCTGGGCAACAGAGTGAGAATCCATCTCAAAAATAAATAAGATTAGATTATATGCAAGAAATAAGGCCAGGGTTACTCAGATCTTCTGCCCCTCATGCACACACTACCTACTATACCATACTACTTCATTCAAATTAGCAGTCTTCATTTAACTTTTCACAGACCAATTTTTTTTCGTTGTTGTGAGAGACAGCATCTTGCTCTGTCACCCAGGCTGGAGTGCAGCGGTGTGATCATAGCTTACTGCAGCCTGAAGCTCCTAGGCTCAAGCCATCCTCCCGCCTCAGCCTCCCTATCAGCTCGGCCCACAGGGGCATGCCACCATGCCTGGCTCAGGCCAATTTTAAAGAGGAGAAAACTTATAGATCTAGAAGAAAAGCTGAGGTGTCCTCTCACAATTTGTGCATTTCCTCTTAGAAAAAAAATATGAGTGGTCCATTTGAAAAATCTAGAGCTTTTGCCCTTGAATTACAGCAGTGAAGTCACCTTATGATTGATGAGTAAGGTGCCAGGAGGCTCAGTGAAAACTTACCCTGCAGACAATGGATGTGGCTTCATGGCCAAACAGGTGCCCAAACTCTGAGTGTCCATTTTCTTCCATGCCTCAGTCAGCCCAGCTTTGCCCCTAATGTCTTATTCTTCAATTTCCGCTGGGCATAGTCAGTACCGAAAACAAGCCACAGCTTTTGAGTTTCACTTAGTTACAAAGACTATTTACTAGTATTGAGGAAAGATACTCATTTTGTGGAGCTTCCAAATCCCTGCTCCTTCAGTTTGACTATCTGGATTACATTAAAGATATAATGGATGCATGGAGACATCCAGTGAATAGAGCATGTCACAAAAGTTATGTGTAAATTACGTTTTTGGAACTTGGAATATATTTCCCCATAGGGAAATTGTATTGTTCTTTTTTTAAAGGCATGACTAAATGATGAAATAAATGGATAATAAAATTCCCAAGCCAGTACACAAAAGCCTGTTAAGTGTGTTTTTAACCCATGATATACCTAAAGTATAATGCCAAGTTAGGATTTCAGATACATTTGGTTCTAGGCACTAAATGTGGTTTTTCATAGGAAGACACGTTTTTCCAAGTGGAAACACCTCTAGTGCCTAAGCAATGTAAGGGCAAGAGACCTAACATTTAGCTTCTGCAAAGCATTAAGGACACTGAGTCACAAATGGTTAATAACATTTAGGGTGTATTAACATTACACTCAAAGACATGGAGGTAATAAATGGCAGAGCCAGAATTTAAGCCGAGGTTTATCTCAGCCTTTGCTGTTTCTACTAAGCTTAGTTATCTCTGTAGATTTATATTCCAGATATCCTGAACTGAGGACAACTTTTCTCCCCACTATCCTACCCAACTTCCTCCGGTACAGTAAGGGACGACATAAAGGATGCTGCGCCAGAACAGCCAACCTCAAACCTGACCAGGCATTAGAATCACCTGGAAGGCTCATTAACCAAGATTTCTAGGCCCCATTTCTTGTGTTTCTAATTCAGTAGGTCCGAGTAGGTCTAAGTGGGGCCATTACTGACAAGCTCCCAGGTGATTCTAATGCCGCTGGTCCAGGGACCATGCTTTGAAAACTCGTTAGGGCTTCCCTAATAAGTCTTCTCAACAAATAGCCAATCCTTGAAACAATCAATGATTTTCATAGCTGGTAACAAGAAATGATGAAATTCACTGAACTCTTGAAAAGCTATAATTATGATTAGTACCTGAAGGGTGCCAGCATGCCGTGGAGAGACAACATAAAAAGAAAACAAATGTTCTCAGCAAGGTTGCTCTTCATGCATAGATTTCATTTTCCGCAAAGAAGAAAAGAAGCAAACAGTACAGAAATCAGCAGGAAACATCGGGCTTTGAAGACAAAAGCAGTAATGGGGCATGGTGGCAACAGCATGATAACCACAAAACAATCGAGTTTACCCCATTTTTTCCCAATGCCTACAGGGAAGCTTAATCAGCCAACGCGTATTTGTTGAGTTCTTACAGTGTGCTCAACAGGAGTGGGTAACAACGTGGGGAATGGCTCTTGACCTCAACAAGTTACAGTGATGCCTCATTGATCAGTTTCTTGGGAAAGGAAGCATGCCACAAAGTGAAATTCCCAAATAAGTAAAGCTAACTCCTTAAAGCAATCAAATGTCATTTGAAGTATATTTTTTATTTAAAAAAAAAAAAAAAGTCTTTCTGAAACCTATACCATTCTACCATTTTAAACAGAACAAAAAAGCATGGTTGAAGTTTTTCTTGGTGATTCTAGGCCAGCAGTACAGATCTCTCCCTTTAGAATATTAAGTAATGACCATAGGATACTGAGGAAGCATGCTGCTGTTTACCCCACATTAAAAGAGCCCAAGTCTGGGCTTAGTATTTGCATATTCTACATCAATTGCCATCTTACCTCTGCCTTTATTGGTCCACCTTCTAATAGTTTCATTCACTTCTCATTTGCTGCTTCTTCTCTGCTATGGATTAAAGGCATCTAAAGTTTGTAAGAACCAAGCCTATGAGTGAAGGGCCTGAGTATCTTACCTACAAATCGATTGAGTTTTAGGGGCTGGCCTGTGACATCTTACACCTGACAAGCTCTCACATGATGCTGATGCTGCAGGTCACGGAACCACACTTGGAGAACTTCTCAGAGCTTCCCTAATGAGTCATCTCTGCAAATGCAAATATTTCTTTCCTTAGCACAGGAAGCCAGTTTGGAGGCTTCTAAATATACCTTCACTTTGAGAGGATGTTTGGCCCAACGGAAAGGATGCTTCCTTTCTCCTTCTGAACAAGCCCTGTTAGGGCCCTATTTTCATCTTCTGAAATTTTCTAAGTACTCAGTATAGGGTGATAGTCCCTGCCTCAAAACTTGTGTTACCTGCTTATTGGATGGATACATAAGTAAGGGTTGTATAAATGATTGAGCACTCCCCATAAGCCAGGTGCTAAGTGGATGCTTTCATCTGTCATCTCCTCTAGTCTTCACGCACACCTTATGAGCTGGGAATGAATAGCCCGAAGTCCAAGCTTAGGACGGGGAGTCAATGACCCACTCATTCAAGGTCATAGTAAGTGACATAGCTGAGATTCCAACCCAAATCCTTAGGCCCCGAGGCCAACACGCTTTCCATTAGACCACAGCTACTGCCCTATTGACAGCAAACCAAATGTTGGGGTGCAAGGAAAGATGGCAATTCAGTTTTTAAAAAGACAAATCCAGCCAGGTGCAATGGCTCATGCCTGTGATACTAGCACTTTGGGAGGCCAAGGTGAGTAGATCACCTGAGGTCAGGAGTTTGAGACCAGCCTGACCAACATGGAGAAACCTCATCTCTACTAAAAATACAAAATTAGCTGGGCATGGTGGCACATGCCCGTAATCCCAGCTACTTGGGAGGCTGAGGCAGGGGAATCCCTTGAACCCGGGAGGCGGAGGTTGCAGTGAGCCGAGATCATGCCATTGCACTCCAGCCTGGGCAACACGAATGAAACTCTGTCTCAGAAAAAAAAAAAAAAAAAAAAGACAAATCCACAGCAAGCATAATGGCACTTGCAACTCACACCCAGACCCAAGGTAGGCAATGTTCTTTCCTGCTGCACATGAACATCCTCAGATCTTTTCCCTAGAAGCCAGAATGAATTAGTTAGAAGAGGCACAGAATACAAACCCACAGCATTAGCTTCACTTACCTGGAAATTACACTTGGTGTTGTCTCACTGAGAAACATTTCACTAAGGGCCAGATGTGGTGGCTCACGCCTGTCATCCCAGTGCTTTGGGAGGCTGAGGGAGACGGATCACCTGAGGTCAGAAGTTCGAGACCAGCCTGGAAAACATGGGGAAGCCCTGTCTCCACTAAAAATACAAAAATTAGCCAGGAGTGGTGGCACACACCTGTAATCCCAGTTACTTGGGAAATTGAGGCAGGAGAATCTCTTGAACTCAGGGGGGTAGAAGTTGCAGTGAGCCAAGAAGATTGTGCTGCACTCTAGCCTGGGTGACAGAGCGAGATTCCATCTCAAAACAAAACAAAAAAAAAAGAATCATTTCACTAAGAAAGTGGAAAATAAAATAGAATTTTAAAAGGTAATGCTGGAGAAGGCAGACATTCTGTAGAACTGACAAATTACACCTTATCCTATTCTGCACCAATGGTTCTCAACCAGGGGGCAGTTTTGCCCCTCAAGTTGGCATCTGGCAATGTCTGGAGATATTTTGGATTGTCACAGCTTGGGAGTGCTGCTGGCATCATCTGGGTAGAGTCCGGGGATGCTGCTAAACAGCCTGCGATGCACAGGACACTAGGCCTCCCCCTCAGCAAACTGTTAGACAGCCCAAGATGTCAGCAGTGCCACGATTGAGAAACTGTTTTACATTACAGCACACGTAAAGGAAGAAGCAGATTATGGTTCCTTGCAGATGTTCGCTGCCTCTCTATCACATTAGTAAAATAAAGTTAGGGAAGTGAAACCGCTGGCTTTGGGTCTGTTTCTGGTTGCGCACACACAGACTGCAGAAGTCTCACTCGTTTCAGTTACCGCTGGCTGCAGAACTTTTTTGTTTTTTCCAGCCCAGAAGACCTGAAGAAGCATAGATGCTCCCCAATGTGGCCTTTGGCTCTGCTCATGTAGTTTCTCTTTAATCAAAGAAAGACCCCAGTGGGGATATTTACAAGGAAAGGGAAAGTGAAAGGTTGAAGGGAGGAGAAGACCAGAATCACCAAGGCAAACAACTCCTACTGTGGTCTTTACAGTGAGCCTCCTTCTCCCTGATGTCAGGGTGTTCTCACAACCCTTTGGCTCTGATTATTTAGTGACCTTGCCACTCTAAGTGTGGTGTCCAGTGCAGCAGAATTGGCAACGCCTGGCATCTCCTTAGAACTATACAATCTCAGCCCTTTCCAGACCCTTGACTCAAAAATCTGCGTTTTTAACAAGTTGCCCACGTGATTCGTTGCATGCACATTTAACATTTGAGAAGCACTGCTCTAAGGTTTCCAAAAGGCAAAATAAAACTGCAAAGTGAACAGCTGCAAAACAGATGCAAAGTTAATCACATGGGGTCACATAGACTCCTCCAGGGGGTTTATGGCTCTCTGTGAATGGTAGCTGGTAATATAGAAAACAGAAATTGGAAGGAGTATGTGAACAAAAGTAAATGCTGTGCTACAGGCTTTGAGTGGCCTAAAGGAACTTTGGGTTAGAGGAAATGCTGTGCATAGTCCCTGAAATAATTTCATGTACCTGATGGGAGCGCAAGGGTTTGGTGTTTTTGTTTGGGGAGGTTTGCTTGTTTTCATTAGGGAACAGAATTTATACCAGTCTTCCATGAAATAAGAGAGATCTATTTGATTAGTATTTCCAACATAGCACTCCACAATACCAACATTTGTAAGAAGAGTTGATGTTATAAGTCTTTAAATAACCTAGAAAATAGGTTAAGGCAACTGGGTCAGTTTCAACGTCAGGTCTGCTTTCAACATAAGCAATTGGCTTGATTTTGTTCATTCAACAAATATCAAGTCTCAGGATCTGTGCAAAGAACTTCAAGGAAAGCAGCCGCTCACCGCTGCAAACCCCTGCCATCGCTGCAGGCAGCCCGCGACAATCGAAGTAGGAAGGAGAACAGAGCTGGGGAAGAGGAGGGTAGGGCGAGGGCGCAGCTGCAGGAAGGAGCAAGGGGGAGCTCTGTGTGCACTTCTGGGTTAGGAAGCTGGGCTCGCGGCAGATCTCGGCCTGGTCCTGAACCCTGGACCTGAGCTGCGTTGCGTATAGTTTCAGTCTGACTCCCGCACTCACCTGCATGGCAGACCACAACTCTGCCTGGTGAAGGTTTTCAGAGACCAACGTCATGAAGTCCTGCTGCCTCCTGCCCAGGGTTCGGGAGCTGTGGCTCAGTGTACGGCGAACAAGCCCCGCAAGTCCCACTAGTCTGATTCCGGGGACCATGTCGAGAAGCAGCCGCTAGAGGCTGCACTTAGTCCCTCCGTGGAAGAAACGAAAGGGCCTGAGCAAATCTGCAGCTGGCTTTGTTGAGCCCGGAACGCTCTGTTCTTTCCTCTCATCCTCCTGCCCCACTGGGCTCTCTGCACAGGTCTGCAGGCCCGCCTGGAAGTTAGAGCACCGCAGGGCCCCTAAGTCACCAAGGGAGGGCTGGATGTGCCAGGTGGCCTCCTATGGGGGACTGGCTGGGGCAGAAAGTTTTGGTTCTCTGAGGAGAGACAACTGTCCTCTCACTCCACCAGGATTCTGAAGCCCGAGAACTGATTCAGCGAGAGGGCAACTGAGCGAGACAGAGACAGAACGGACTGAAACGCTGTCCAAGTGTTCAGTGCTCAGGGAAGCAGCTTTTGTCGCAGTGAAGTACCTGAGGCAGGACTGCTCCCCGGGACGGTGAGTGGGTTGACTCTTCAAGGGGAGCTGAGTGGAGAGAAATCAACCAAGTAGAAAAATGAAGCAGAAGTTTCTAGAGGCTGCCTTGCCTAGGAGAGGAGTGTTCAGAAGTGCTTGAACTCTTAAGGTCACTGGACATTTTTAACTGGGTGAGGACTCGGAGACATTCATAACAAGGCAAGCAGGAGAAAGTGGCTCCTGAAGTGCTTCTTGAGAAATGTAAGCCAACGTGTCACAATCAGGCCCGCACCTGAGAGAGGCTGGCATTGCTGTAGGGAAGGGGTATGACCTGCTGTTTGGGAGCACCTATTCCCCACCCAGCCCTCTCTGTGTTCAGTACTTTCTATGTTCCATTGCTCAGTGACCTCACAGCCCAGTGGGGCAAATATAAATATCCCCATTTCCCTAATGTGGAAAGTGGGACTGGAAGATGTTAAGTAACTTGCCAGGGTCAGCTTGGTAACAAAGTGACAGAGCTATGATACTTGTTGATTTGATTTGATCTGGTTTGTAAGTAGGTAATATAGTCATATGATTCAAAAATGAAAACTGTAGAAAGAGGGCCAGGCATGGTGGCTCATGCCTGTAATCCCAGCACTTTAGGAAGCCAAGGAGGGTGGATCACCTGAGGTCACGAGTTCGAGACCAGCATGGCCAACACGGTGAAA
>NW_016107731.1:1838445-1857571 GCF_001604975.1 Cebus imitator | reverse complement strand
AAAAAAAAAAAAAAAAATTAGCTAGGCATGGTGGCACACACCTATAATCCCAGCTACTTGGGAGGCTGAGGCAGGAGAATCGCTTGAACCCTGGAAGTTGCAGTGAGCCAAGATCGCACCACTGCTCTCCAGCCTGGGCGACAGAATGAGATGACACAATACAAAATCTCCTGTCCCACTGACCCCCAGTTTCCCCCACCTGTCTCCTTACCACAAACACAGGTAACCACCATTGGTTCCTTGTATACTTTTCTTATGCATATTGCAGTTAATAGAGTACAAAGTCTTATTTTTTCTCCGTTTTACACGAAACATGGCATACTGTGCATACTGCTCCATGCCTTGCTTGTTTTTTTCTTTCAGCACATAAAGAGCTTGAGATCAACAAAATATTTTGAGGTCTTTTAATATCAGCACATAAACAGCTTCCTCATTCTTTTCATTTTGCAGCTGCACAGTATTCCATTGTATGGACATACCATAATTTAATCACGCATTCTTCCATTGGTGGACATAGGGTTGTTTCCCGTCTTTTGCTACTATAAACAATGTTGCAATAAATAACCTTGTGCCAGCGTCATCATGCATGTGCCAGAGCCAGGAGCCCACATCTCTCTGGATCTAAATAGTTTATGTCCCCTCCACTCCCAAGCTGACACAGGGCTCATCAGATGCCAGCTCTGGTGGCTTAATGCATATCTCTGTCCCCACCCCTCCCATCTTCCTATTTTCTTTTCCTGTCTATTTGTATTTGAAACAACTACAGAGACTCCAGACAGAGAGTTCTTGCCATTTTATCTCTTTCTGTGGTTGCTTTGCTTCATTCTTTAAATACCAAGTCTGGCTGTAACTGGGTTATGCTGGAGACAAAATCTACAGATGTTCTTCTGCATAAACACGGAATTCCAGCTACCAGTTGGATCATAGCGTTGCATCCATGTGCCAGGGAAGTTCAAATCCTGCATACTGTAGCCCACAACAGGCTTGGATCCCAGCTTAGAACCAGAAAAAGACCTGCTAGAGGCAGCCCGCTGCTACGGAAGCCAGCATCTGTCTCCATTTCTGGTTGTTGACCTAGAGGGACATTAAATGCATAGAGACAACATTAGGCAGTCCCAAGGAAGTCTATCTCTGGGAAAGAGAAGACCCATCACGCGCACTTTCATCCTTGTCATCCGTGGTCATTTTGTCATCTATATTTATACCTAGATTTTCAGATTCACCCTTCCAGCTTTTTATCCCTCAAAAGCGGATTTGGCAATTAGAGAACACTAAGAAAACTAACTAAATAATACTAGACGTAGGCTGTTTTTAGTCGTGTGATTCTGACTGTCGCCTGCATGGTGGCCTGAGAGTTGGGTCCACTCTGTTTTGGAGGCTCTTCCTCCTCTTTCCTAAGCATTTACTGCATACCAGTTGCTCTGTTGACGAAGGCTATAAGGCCCAGGTGCTCCTCTCTGAGTGGAGATTCAGACACACACCAAATATTTTCAATGCAGAAAGAGAGATCGCTTCAAAGTAATATGGGCTATGATATAGGTAGAGAAGCATGCCCGGGGTCTCCTTGAGAGGGGTACTTCGCTCAGAGTGGGGGGAGAGAGGAGGAGAAGCAGGCAGTTCAGGGAGGCTTAAGATGCTTGCGTAAGCCCTAAGGAGCAAGCAGGAGGTGCTCAGGCAGAAAAGGTAAACAGCATGACCAAGAGCCAGGGCCAGAGGAAGGAAATAGTCACCAAAATGTAACTTATTTTTCTAAACACAGGAAAAATGAAATAGCAAACCAGTAGCCCACATGAAGCAAGTTCCAAGAGAGAAAATGGAGATAAATACTCCTTAAATATCAGCTGTTCCTCTGACCTTTTAGACAGTCTTCAGTAAGAAGTTCACCCTGATCCTCTCCACCAGCCTTGGCAATGCTTTAGCAGACAGGGTTCCAGGCAAGTTTCCTGCAGTGAACTCAACCCTTCTGTCTCTTACCTCTGACCTGTGACTGTTTTCTGCTAATTTACAAGGAAGGCCGGAGCTTGCGTTTTTTACAACTGCCACCAGCACTCAGAACTCATACGATCCCTCTATCTTTTCTTGCAGCTGTTGACTATCAAAAGACAAGTCAGTAGCCTTCTGGAATCCTATAGGACAATCCATTTCCACTAAGAACGGGGACACCATGGAAAGACTGCAAAGCCCAAATCACTGTGTAAATGTAACCTGCCAGTGTTGCCATCAGAATAACAATCACGGTTGTATCTCCAGGTATTCATTCATCTGCCAGATATGGTTGAAAATTAATACATCAGAGATTCTCTTTAAAATGTGGTCTTTGGTTGGTAATCCTAGCACTTTGGGAGGCAGAAGCAGCAGGATCACTTGAGCCCAAGAGTTCAAGACCAGCCTGGGCAACATAACAAGACCTCATCTCTATAAAACATTTTTTAAAAATTAGCCGGGCATGGTGACATGCACCTGTAGTCCCAGATACTCAGGAGGCTGAGGTGGGAGGATCACTTGAGCCCAGGAGGTTGAGGCTGCACTGACCATGATTGCACCACTGCACTTCAGCCTAGATGACAGAGCCAGACCCTGTCTCAAAAAATTAAAAAAAAAAAAAAGTTCAAGGTGGTCTTACAGATTATCTTTTAATAATAATAACACCAGTAAGAATACTTAACATTTATTTAAAGCTTAGTATGTTCCAGATATTGTCCTAAGCTCCTTAAATATTTTATCTGTTTTAATCCCAAGGCTTCCTTCTTAAAGCCTGACATGTTGTCTCATTAAGATTCAAGCGTCCTTGGGTCCAAATCCCAGCTCTGACCACCTACTATTTTGATAATGTCTCTGAAACTCAGCTTCCTCCTCTATGACATGGGGATAGTAATACCTTCCCTAGAAGTAAAGGAAATCATGTAGATTAAAGCACCTGATACAAACAGGCTCACAGTGAATCTTAGTTACCTTCCCTAACAGCCATTTTTGTTAAAA
The DNA here is from genome assembly GCF_001604975.1 of Cebus imitator. Classification (NCBI taxonomy): domain Eukaryota; kingdom Metazoa; phylum Chordata; class Mammalia; order Primates; family Cebidae; genus Cebus; species Cebus imitator. The sequence goes on along the minus strand of NW_016107731.1, from coordinate 1,854,592 downwards.
ATGCTTCTATTTTCAAATAATTTAAGATGAAAGATGTAATTAAATGTTTTTTGTTTTTTGTTTTAAGACGAGGTTTCACCATGTTGGTCAGGCTAGTCTTGAACTCCCAACCTCAGGTGATCCACCCGCCTTGGCCTCCAAAGTGCTTGGATTACAGGCGTGAGCCACCATGCCTGGCCATAATTAAATGTTTTAATAAACATAGAAATCAATTATTACATCACATCATTCCTGCAAATAGCAGGAAGAAAATCTATTGAATGTGTTGGTCTTCTGTGGTCTGTATTTCTTAAATAAGTCTATGAATATAAGGAAGGAAATATACACGCACATTCCTAAGGACCAGTTAAGGAAATGTTTCCTAATCTGGTCTCTACCCACCCAGGGTTCCTGCCCCACACCCCATGAAATCATCAGAAAAGGAAAGAGATGCCTGGGCCCTGAGATCCTGTCCAATTTTAGCTGTAGGTGTTAGAGTCATGTGGAAGTGGCAGGTTTTTGAAATGCTGACATGCTGACACTCAAGCGCATGGCTGGATCCTGTTATAGCTCAGAGAAAGTATATAAAGAAGTTGGCCCTAGGTGAGATTTCAGAATATGAAACGATGCCCAGCATGACGTAAGTGGTGAGGCTGAGGACGGAAAGGTTGGGGTTTGAATCCCAGCTTCACACTTTCTTGCGTGTGACCGTGGGCAGGGATGAATAATGTATTGTCGCTGTATACTCCATCTCTGCTCACCTGCAAAATGAGAGAAGAGCACCCTCTTCACAGCATTACTGTGCTCAACCAATGTGCATTCTCTTCTCCTTTGTGGTCAAAGGCTTGGTCCATTTGAATCTGTAGAGACTCCCCGCTCAGCTCAGCTGCAACCACGAAGCCCTAGTCAGTTGCTAGAAATGTACCTGCACGCACTGTTTTGTGGGCTTTTTCAAAGGGATCTGATTTGGGATGATTTCCAGGCTCTGCAGCATGTATCTGCCCACGTGGAGGATGTTTCCCTTCTCAGCTCTTGCTCCGACAATTTTACCTTGGCTGGCATCTAGCTCATGGGCCACGGCAGGGCAGTCACCTCACTGTGCTCTCTGCTTCCAACATCCTTTTCCTTTCTAAAGGCAATAATGGGCTCTAGGCTTTCTGGAAAATGCTTCCGTCTCCAACTGAAGCTATCCTGGTCCCTTTAGTGCCCATGCTTGGGACTCTCAGTCTCTATTTCCTACCTCTCAGCCTTTGCTCATTCTCTTGCATTTCCTGAGGCATTTCCCTCTCCTTTCAATGACTGTCTGGATTTCTCATTCTCTTTGTGTTGTTTTCCTTTGCTGCCTCTTGGGGGACAAGGTTAAAACCCCACTCACTCCTTTTTCCATTGCTCATCCTGCTATTTTCATTCCCTCATCCTTTCTCTCAAAGCAACACAAGAAAGAAGTGCCTTGCAAACACCTCGAAAACACTCAACTGGATCTGTAGCCACCTTTGTGGCTATGCAAACGGATATGCAAACATCAAACATAATAATGGAATTATTAGTATTAAAGATTTCAGGCTGGGCACAGTGGCTCACCTCTGTAATCCCAGCATTTTGGGAGGCCAAGGCAGGTGGATCAATTGACGTCAGGAGTTCGAGACCAGCCTGACTAACACAGTGAAACCCCTTCTCTACTAAAAATACAAAAATTACCCAGGCATGGTGGGGCAAGCCTGTAGTCTCAGCTATTCGGGAGACTGAGATGGCGTCCCTGCACTCTAGCCTGGGCGACAGAGCAAGACTCTGTCTCAAAAAAAATTTTTTTTTCAATTAAATCACATCTTGATAACATTTACAAACAATAAACATACTAATGCTATTTTATGCCATTGACACTCATAAACGGTCCACCCCAGTCAACACTTTAAAAATGCCATGCCCCGCCAGGCGCAGTGGCTCACGCCTGTAATCCCAGAACTTTGGGAGGCCAAGGCAGGCCAATCCCTTGAGCCCAGGAATTCGAGACTGAACTGGGCAACATGGCAAAACCCCGTCTCAACTAAAAATACAAAATTAGCCGGGCATGGTGGTGCACGCCTGTAATCCCAGCTACAGGAGGATCACCTGACCCCAGAGATCAAGGCTGCAGAGAGCCATGTTCGTGCCACTGCACTGTAGCCTGTGCCACAAAGTGAGACCCTGTCTCAAAAAAAAAGAAAAAGAAAAGGTGTTAATGCGTCCAGGACTAGCCTTACCAATAAGATTGTGTGTGGACAGCCCAGCTGGTTTGAAGGAACGAAGTCAGGGTGGACACCGCTTGATTTCATTTGGGTTGCCTTGAACCACCCTTCAGATTAAATACCGACTGTGACCTTGACTCACACCAAGAATCTTTGTACTCTAACTAGTTATATTGCCTCTAGTCCTTCCCTCTATTTCCTGGACCCTAAAACCCAACATTTTTCCACACTCTATCCCAAGAACAGTGTTCTCACTCAGCTTGCCTCCCAAGTGGGACCCTGACACCAATCACAAAACACACACACTCACATCCCACCACACACACACACACACACGCACACACACACATACACACACACTTCCCTCTTTCCCCTCTGAATCCCTTGCACCAGCATCAATAGTTGTTTCATTCACTTTGTACCTAAATACTGCCTTATGACAATCTTCCATTGTTAAATCAAACTTATTTATGGGCTGCTGTGCTCCTTACCTCGTGACAAGACTATCATGATAATCTTCCCGTCCTCCGCAGTGCTTGCACATGGCAAGTAATTGATGGATATTTGTGGCTAGTCACCTCTTCATCTGATGAATGACTCTCTGGCTCCACTGGGTTTGGCCTCTCGTCTTTCAGAGAGGGTCTGGCAGTCTCTAAAGAGGTAGCTGACACTCGAAAAAAAAAAGATGCAACTAATGCTTTAGGGCTCCTGTCACCTGGGGGAGGCGAGCGCCTGATGGCAGAGCCTCCACAGGAGTAACTCCCTGTTTCAGAAGTAGTCATAGTGTACCAGGAGGCTGAAAGAAGCAAGGCTACAGAAACAAGAGAAGAAAACAGGAAAGGAAAGAAAAAGTTTCTTTTTTAAAAGAAAACTCCAAAATATTTACTCAGACAGGCCTCCTCTCTTATCCTAGAGACCAGAAGGGAAGTTACTCCTCCCTTTGGAAAACAGGATTCCAAAGTGGGGAGAAACCCATGGCCTCGGCACAAAGCTCGGCAAGGCCTAAACGTACTCTGTGTAGAAGCCCTAACACACTGAAGGTTGCCTATAAAAGGCGAATGAATGAGAGAGAGAGAGAAAGAGAGAGAGAGAGAGAGAGAGAGAGAGTGTGTGTGTGTGTGTGTGTGTGTGTGACAGAGATAGAGATTAGCAAGTATTCTCTAAATGGGTCATAGGTCATAAACTCACAGCTTTTAGACAAGTTTGATTTCCCTGGAGAACTATAATAATGTTAGAAATTGGCTGGGCACGGTGGCTCATGCCTATGATCCTAGCACTTTGGGAGGCCAAGGCGGGTGGATCATGAGGTCAGGAGATCGAGACCATCCTGGCCAACACGGTGAAACCCTGTTTCCACTAAAAATACAAAAAATTAGCCAGGCATGGTGTCAGGTGCCTATAATCCCAGCTACTTGGGAGGCTGAGGCAGGAGAATTGCTTGAACCTGGGAGGCGGAGATTGCAGTGAGCCGAGATCATGCCACTGCACTCCAGCCTGGAGACAGAGGGAGACTCCATCTCAAAAATAAAAAATAGTGTTAGAAACTGCAAACATTTGTTCTTTTTATGTGCAAGACACAGTTATAAATGCTTTACATGTATTAATTAATTTCATCTGCACAATTCTTTGATATTGTTTTTTTATTACCTTCATTTTGCAAATGAGAAACTTTAAACACAGAGAGTTTAAGTGACTTCCCCAAAGTCACACAGCTAGCGAGTGGTGAACCTGGGAATATGTTGGGAAAGTTGTGGAAATTAAAGTCAGAGAAATTTGGATTGGAACCTTGGCCCTATCATCTATTAACTGTGTGACCTTTTGCAAGTTATTGAAACTCCCTGAATCACATTTGCCTTATTGGAAAATCAAGTTAAATGTATCTACATCATAGGGTTGTTGTAAAAGTTGGATGAGTCTTGGGACTTTGCGTTTCCTGTAGTTGGAAGAACTTGTCATTTAGACCAACTCTCCTGCTGAAAATTACTAAGCATGCTGGATAGTTCTCTTTTAATACTCTTAAAAGCATCAAATTGCTGGCAAGATGGTAAAAAATTCCAGCCTCAAGTCTAAGAGAAAGCAAGAACCCAGAGAAGTAAGTGGAACATCAAAGCCACCTTTCCTGTGAAGGCATTTGTCCATCTGAATTCTCCAAGCTGCAAAACTGAGCTGTGGTTTTGATGGATTCTGGAAGCAAGAACACAGAAGTCAGGGCTAGGGATTACCAGGGCTTCCACAGTCATCTCAAGTCTGTGTGAACCAGAAGTGAACTGCCCCCTCTGACAATACCCCATGGGATGATAGAAAGTGAGGTCTGGGCCACAGTCAGAGCCAGGGACAAAGAAAAAAAAATACCAATCTCTAAGAGGTTATAACCACGGGCTAGCATTTTTTCAGATTTGGAGCCCAAGTCTGCATCTCTGGTGTGGTTCAAAAACTCAAGCTATATATTTAAAATTGTACTGCATAGAGAGAATGATGAGCAAACAGAAGAAGCACAGAGGTTGGGAGAGCCACTGAGGTAGACACAATTTGTATACCGTGTTCCAGCTACACTGAAATGCCCTCAATCCTTCACATAAACACCCATGCATACCTTCTCTTCTTTGTACCATTGTTCCTTCCATTGTCAGCCATATGATCTCTGGAGTCAGATGACACAGGTTCATATCCTGACTCTGGGTGACTTTGGGTAAGTCACTTAAATCTCATCATTTTCCTCATCTGAAAAATTGGGGACAATTACAGTACCTCCTTGTGGTTTATTAAGAGGATCAAATGAGTGACTGCATACAGAAGGCTTCGTAGAATGCCTGGCACATAGGAGGTAATTATATAGTGATGGTGGTGGTACTGATGATGATGGTGGTGATGATGATTTTCTCAAATGATCATGTATCCCTTATTTAGTTGGCAAGCTTTATTAATTGTTTACAATTCAGGTGAAATATGACCTCTTCAGGCTGGGTGTGGTGGCTCACACTTGTAATCCCAGCACTTTGGGAGGCTGAGGTGGGAGGACAACTTGAGGTCAGGAGTCTGAGACCAGCCTGGCCAACATGGTGAAAACCCATCTTTACTAAAAGTGCAGAAATTAGCTAGGTGTAGTGGCATGCACCTGTAGTCCCAGCTACTCAGGAGGCTGAGGTGGGAGAATCGCTTGAACCTGTGAGGTGGAAGTTGCAGTGAGCCGTGATTGTGCCACTGTACTCCAGACTGGGCAACACAGTGAGACCCTGTCTCAAAAGAAAAAAAATTACCAGCCAGGTGCAGTAGCTCATGCCTGTAATCCCAGCACTTTGGGAGGCTGTGGTGGGCAGATCACCCGAGGTTGGGAGTTTGAGACCAGCCTGACCAACATGGAGAAACCCCATCTCTACTAAAAATACAAAAATTAGCTGGGCGTGGCGGTGCATTTCGGGAGGCTGAGGCAGGAGAATTGCTTGAACCCAAGAGGCAGAGATTGCAGTGAGCCAACATTGTGCTATCACACTCCAGCAAAACTCCATCTCAAAAGTGAAAAAAAAAAAATTACTTCTTCTGTTAAGCTTTCTCTGCCTCTGTGTGCCACAAAACTTTGTGTCTCTCCTGGGGCCCTTACCATACTCCATTGCAATGACTTACTGACATCTCTACCTACCCCTGGGAACTGTAAGTTACCTGATGGGGACTAAGTCTTATCATTGGTCCTTAGTTGCTAGTGCAGAGCTTGACACATAACAGATGCTTAGTAAATATGGGTGAATTAAAGAATATATTGATGATTCTAAGTTGTCTTAGTGAAATAATTTTTCCATAAAAAGTTTTTTTTTTTAGTCTCCTAACTCATTATGCTCTCACTTTAAACCAAAATCATAAAACATTGTTCTCCCATTTGAGTTGTTTCTCTGGAATGTAAACTTCTCAAGACCAGCTCCAATATCTTATCTGATTAATTGTGTTGCCCATGAGCCATGCTGTGCCAGGAAAATGACTAAACGGCCATAAAAATGATATCGGCAAGAAAATTGGGCTGAGGAATCACGAGATCATTGACCAAGAAGTAGTCACAGAGTTCTTCCTTCTTATATGGGGATGTGGATTTCAATCGACTTCCTGGTTCTCTTGTATTATGGCAAAAACACTGAACTCAGGGTCAGAAGACTTGAGTTAAGGTCCCAGATCCACTCTTTATATGTTATGTGACTTTGGGCAAAACTTAGACTTCCTAAACTTCACTTTCCTCATCTGTAAAATGGGTTTAACAATATCTGTCATTACAACGATCCATGATTACACTGCTGGACTCCAGCCTGGCCAACAGAGTGAGATCCTGTCTCTCAAAAAAAATATATATATATATTAGGCCAAGTGCAGTAGCTCATGCCTCTAATCCCAGCACTTTGGGAGGCTGGGGCAGGCTGATCGCCTGAGGTCAGGAGTTCAAAACCAGCCTGGGCAACATGGTGAAACCCTGTCTCTACTAAAAAATACAAAAATGAGCTGGGCATGGTGGCTGGCGTCTGTAATCCCAGCTACTTGGGAGTCTGAAGCAGGAGAACAGCTTGAACCCGGTAGGCAGAGGTTGCAGTGAGCTGAGATAGTGCCACTGCACTCCAGCCTGGGGTGATAGAGCAAGACTCGATCTCAATAATAATAATAATAATAATAATAATAATAATGAGTTAATTTAAAAACAATGATACCAGCCGGGTGCGGTGGCTCATGCCTGTAATCCCAGCACTTTGGGAGGCTGAGGCGGAGGATCATAAGGTCAGAAGCTTGAGATCAGTCTGGCTAGCATAGTGAAACCTGTCTCTATTAAAAATACAAAAAAAAAAAAATTAGCTGGGTGTCGTGTCAAACGCCTGTAATCCCAGCTACTTGGGAGTCTGAGGCAGGAGAATTGATTGAACTCAGGAGGCAGAGGCTGCAGTGAGCCGAGATCATGCCACTGTACTCCAGCCCAGGCAAGAGTGCAAAGCTTCTTCCCAAAAAGAAAAAAAAGATACCTGTTAAATAGAGTTGTGGTGAGGCCATAAGTTGGTGCAATGCATGTGAAAGGGCTTCATCAATGGCCAAGGGCTTTAAAAATGTAACAGTGGCGATTATACTTGCTTGTGCTAGTAAGTCCCCAGTTATATTCTGGGTGGCCGGTTCTCATCACTCAATGGGTGGCTTTTCTCAGAAGAGACCTTCTATCAATTTTACTTTAACCACCAAACAAGGTACTTGCCTGGGAACAAACAGTCCTCCTGGAATTTTACAGACATCTCTGTTTTGAGAGTTTGGCAAGTGACTAAGCTTGGTTCCAGAGAAAATAGCCCTGGGTGGACCTGCCTGGGGAGCATGTAGGAGAGCTCATGCCTTTCTCGTGCGTCAACTTGCTCTGAACATCCATCCAGAATAACATGTGGAGAGAGGGCGTGAGCTGCTTTTGCTGGGAGCCTGAGAACCGAGGGGAGCCTCTCTGGAATGACAGAGACTTGAAAACCAGCTCTGAAATCCGATAGAATAACCTCGCCAGAGACTAAGAGCAATTCCTCCCGACCAGGAGCCCTGTGTCAGACCGCCAGGGTAGGGTGTTAGAGAGAGCAGAGGGCATTGCCTCCAAGTTATTAAAGACCAGACTCTGCATCCTGGATTTCGAGGCGTGTTTGCTCATCATTATTCATCTGGCTGAATCCTGCCCCCCTCCTTTTAGAAAGCCAGATAAATTTCATAACGGAATGAGGCGATTTCATTTTGGCATTGCCTTAGTCTAGTATGATCATGTTCTTCAGCTGGAAAGTAAGTTACACATTCGTAGAATTATGAGATACTAGAACTTGGAAAGAATTTAGAAAACATCAGTTTGAACCCATGGAAGCTGAGACTCAGAGATGAAGTGGTGTGCCCATGAGCAAGCAGCGAGTAGAACCAGAATCGAGGAGTCCTCCCTCTCAGCGCAGATCACCACCCTGTCCTCCTCCCAGACCAGTGAACCTGGATAATCCAGATGTTTCCCTTTATCAGCTGTGGTCCGGAGAGAAAGGGTGGATCTAGGTCAGAAGTGCAATCTCCTAAGCAAACAACCTAGCACTGCTGCAGACGAAATTTATTTTGAAACCTCCTACCATGACAAGCTGCATGACTACCATCATCTGTGTAAAGAAGGTTTAGGCTGCCATTACACATAGTGGAGTTGCATCAAGGACCAAACATGTCCACCCAACCAGTTCTCCTCCTCATCAAGTCTTCCCCAAATAGGCCGTCTCTTATGTGTCATTTCTTCCAAACTATCCCAGAGAGTAAATGAGCTGGGTTAGAAACCAAGACTTTGATGACAAGACTCCATATCTCATTAAACTTTCAACATCTGCGGGCCAGGCACATTCCATTTGGTATGTCGTTTAATCCTCACGACAAACCTCTGGGTTCGATAATAACCATTGTAAATTGAACTCAGAGGCTTGTCTGAATTGAGATGCGCCTTTAGATAAAGCATTTTCATTTCAAGTTTTGTCAGAGGCTTGTTATAATAATAATAACAATTTACAATTGTTATTATCGAACGGAGGAGACTGAGCTGGGGGTTGAATAACTGTCTTCAGATCACACATGTAGTCAGTGGCAAAGCCATGCTGGGTCTTTCTGTCTTCAGTGGCATCAGGTCCATCACACTGAAAATTAACAAACTTATTTATATGTATAAAAGTATATATACTCTCTGCTAAACCACCGCCATGCCTCCATCATGGACACCAGCTAGGTGCAGCCTATCAAGCTGGCCAGGGTCATCGAGGTCCTGGGCAGGACCGGCTCTCAGGGACAGTGCACACAGGTGCACCTGGAATTTATGGATGAGAAGAGCCGCTCCATCACCCGCAGTGCACAAGGGCGACACACTCACCCCGTTGGAGTCACAGCAAGAGGCCCAAAGCTTACGCTGAGCTTGGCTGTGCGCTGGGTCTTGGATATTGGGTTCCACCACCTGACTGATGGGAATGGTGTGTCACGATCTGCTCATTTATTTTATTGTTTGTCTGCCACATGGGAATTGAGATGCACCTTTAAATAAAGCATTTGGGTTTCAAGTTTTAAAAAGACTATATTTATTTATTCATTCACTTATGCATAACACACACACACACACACACACACACACACACACACACGTCTATTTCTAAGCAATGCCCTGAAAAAGTTACTGTACTTTGAATACTCAAAAAAAAAAAAAAAAAAGGCCAGGCGTGGTGGCTCACGCCTGTAATCCCAGCACTTTGGGAGGCTGAGGTGGGTGGATCATGAGGTCAGTCAGGACCAGCCAGGCTGACATGGTGAAACCCCATCTCTAAAAACAAACAAACAAAAGCATACACACACTCCACTGAGCCTTTCCATTAACCTTCCTACCAAAGAGTGCTTCAAACATTGAAATGCGATGGAAGAGTAAAGGTAGCAGATTCTCCACTCTGCCATGCTAGAGTCGCCTCTGGGTTTAAATCCATTTCTAACGAATGGAGCTCCACTCCATTCTGGGTCACACAAATCTGCCCTTTGTGCTCTAGAAAAAAATAATGTCCAAACTTTAAGCTCGTTTAAGATAATAGTAAGTACTATTTAGTAAGTGATTACTGTGTGCCAGACACTATGCTAAGCCTTTTAAATTAATTACCTCCCAATTAATTACAATTACAGGACAGAATTACCATTAGTGGTATCATCCTTTTATTTAGCTGGCTAAATTTCACACAGCCCATGAGAAACAGAGCCAGCTCATCGCCATCATGCCACGGTGACACCCAGCTGCAGAGAGGAGCACGGAAGGAGGGTTTTATTCAGACACTAAGGTGGGCTCGGGAGCGTGACACTGTAGCCCAGCAGCCAGAGGCAGGAGCGCCACCTTGGGCATCCTGTGTCCTTAGTTGTGGAGGTGGGAAGATCCAGTGATGTAAGCTCCAGGAAGAGGTGGCACCATTGCTATGCTGACATGCAGCACCTGGTGGAGTTCCAGGTCTTCTTCCCTGCAACCCTACCCAGAGACATGTAGTTTTACTGGTTTACCCCTTGGTAAGAATTGCCAGAAAGTTCAGATTTACATTTTTAAAAAAAGTGATAAGAGGAATGGTTCCCATCTTATGGTGGATGAAAGTTTCAGCTCTTTTTCCAACCAGGTTGGGAGACTGGATTTGTTTGTATTACCAGCACGAGTCACAGGTATAACAGACTGGTGACTGGCCTCATTTGATTGCTCAAGAGCCTCTTGACTTGTTATCTCATTACCTCTGCACAATGCCTTCCCGGTGCACAGATAAGTCAGTGAGGTCACCATCCCACATGCAGGAGAGTTTTCATTCCACCTCTAGGCTTCCGCTGGGGGTTCTTCTCCCTGCTAATCTCTGTCGTTAGAAGCCTTCCTGACACGCAACGTTGCTCACTCCTTCCTGGTCTACCTTGGCATTTGGTTAGCAGGCTGTTATTTAGCTCATAAGCATTTAAAATAACCTCTTTTGCATGTTTTATTTCCCCTAATTGAGTCAAGCCTTCCCAAGGACATGTCTGATTTATTTGGTTTCCCACCCATAACACATAGTATTCTCTTCCAGCATGTCAGGTTGTCAGTACGGCCTTGTTGACTGACTTTTATTTCCTCTGTTGCTGTTGTGTTGTGTGTGTGTCTAGGTCTCACTCAGTCACCCAGCTGGTGTGCAGTGGTGTAATCATAACTCACTGTAACCTTGAACTCCTGGCCTCAAGTGATTCTTCCCCTCTAGCATAAGGGGAATTTATTTCCTCTGCCCAGCCTTCAACACAAGGGGAATAAATTGCATAAGCAAAAAGGGAGGAGAACAAACAAAAGTCTGGATGTTTCAGCCATCAGGAAAATAAATTTATCTGGGCTTTTTTGTGTAAGTGTCTTGATTGTCAATTGCTTTCACCCAGGTATTAAATTACTTCTGCAAACAAAGAGAACTAGGACTCAAGGAAGGCCTCCTGTGTGCCAGGTTACATTATTTTAACTAATCCTCACAACCACCTTAAATAGCAGTAATTGTTTTCCTCATTGTGAATATTGGGACTCTGGAATATTAAGTAATTTTCCCAAGGCCTTCTATCTAACAAGGGATGAGGTGTGTATTTAAAATTCAGTTTTATTCCAAAGCGTATGATTTTTCACTCAACTACACATCCCCCAGCTTTGCCCCAGGGTTCATTTACCCATCCCTTTCATTCCTTTCCTTTTTATTTGACAGGTTTATCTACAAGTTGCATAACATGGACTCCAGGGAAGCCTGATAATGGCTTCATGGAAAAAGGGAGCAGGGAAGTGGAAAAAAAGAAGCAAATGTTCTGAGCTCCCGCTGTATGCCAGGCAGTTGTTGCTAGATTCTTCATACACGGTCATTTATTTACTCATTTTAATGACCTCATTTTGCAAATATGAAACCTGAGGCTCAGGAAGTCAGTCACATGACTTGCTTAGGGTCCCACAGCAGCAGGTAAGTGATAGAGTCAAAACCTAGCCCCACGGCTGTGTAACATCAAAGCATAAAAATGGAGTTTCCTAGAAAAACACCAAGATTCTACTCAAGTAGTGGGTAGGTTTGTCAGAATCTAGGACTATAGACTACAATATTGTCAGGCCCCTTAGGTAACAAGTAAGTCTGAGTGGAACAAGACTTTAAAGGCCTTGAGCTTCTGACACTGAGGATATGAGGCACTTGTGATGTGGCTGATGAAAACCCATGGGGGAAGCACAAGAGGTCACAGGCTAAAACCACACATCCAGCCACCCGTGAAGGTCTGAGAGCTTGTGAATGTGCTGTTCACATGTCCTGTGTAGTGACAGGAGACCCCAGAAACCCAGGAGTTTCATCGAAGGAGCATATGCTATGTGTAGACTGTCTCTTAGGGAGAAATTTGTAATCTGTTACTAACCACACTTTGGGTATAGAGCAATCTGTGTCAACAACGCACACAATGTCCCAAAAGAAATTATTTTTAGATCAGTGATATTGTGGATACGTGTTTCTTTCTCCGCCCTGCAGTCAACACCACATATTTCCTCAGGGCCCGCCTTCCCCTACTGTCAGTAAGTTGACTCTCCCCGTGACTCCAGGGTTAGGCAGGTAGGTGACTGGGCCCAGCCAATCAGAGCCATATGTTCCCAATCATAGTAAAGTGTCCAGATGAGCCTGTGACCCAATAAGATGCACTGAGACCTTTGCTTAGCCTGCTGGTAAAGAGGCACTCTCTCTTCCCTTCTGAGTTTGAACTCCGCAGGATGTTGGTCTGGAGTTGCTGGTAGCCATCCTACCTCCATGTGGGACTAGAGAACAAACCACCACAGAGAAAAGCAGAAATACACAATGAAGTAGGTCGTGTCCCAATGACATTGTTTGACCCCCTGAATCCAGCCTGACCTGGACTTTTCAGTTCCCCGAGCTAATACATTTCCCCTTCTTGCCGAAGTCAAGGTGAGTCTATTTTTCTATCATTTACAAGAAAAAGAGTCCTGACACAATGGCTTTTCAAAAATTGTCACTCGCCCATGCACCTTGGGAGCCTCCGAGTTAATGAGATTCTGATACGACTTACTGTTTCCATGTCTCTGCTTAACTGTCTCTTTCTTAGTAAGGTCTTTCCTGGCGACTGCATTTTAAATTGTGATTCCTTCCAACCCAGTCATCCTAGCCCCTCTCCCCCATTTGTTGTTGTTGCTGTTGTGTTGTGTGTGTGTCTATGTTGAGTCTGGGTCTCACTCGGTCACCCAGCTGGCGTGCAGTGGTGCAATCATGGCTCACTGTAACCTTGAACTCCTGGCCTCAAGTGATTTTCCTGCTTCAGCTTTCAGACTAGTTGGTAATCCAGGCACGTGCCACCATGCACAGCTGATTTTTGAATGTTTTTGTAGAGATGGGGTCTCACTATGTTGCCCTGGCTGGTCTCAAACTCATGGGTTTGAACAATTCTCCTGCCTCAGCCTCCCAAATTGCTGGGATTACGGGCATAAGCCATTGCACCCCACCCCACTGCCCTTCTTGTTTTTACTTGTCACTGTATGATATGCTACTTATTTTACTTGTTTGTTTTGTTTATTATCTATATCCTGTAAGTAAGTCATAAGGGCAGGAATTTTTTTTTTTTTTTTTTTTTTTTTTTTGAGACAGAGACTCGTGTCACGAAGGCTGGAGTGAAGTGCCATGATCTTGGCTCACTGCAACCTCCACCTCCCAGGTTCAAGCAATTCTCATGCCTCAGCCTCCTGAGTAGCTGGGGTTACAGGCTCCTGCCACCACACCTGGCTAATTTTTGTATTTTTGGTAGAGACAGGCTTTTACCATATTGGCCAGAGTGGTCTCAAACTCCTGACCTCAGGTAATCCATCTGCCTCGGCCTCCCAAAATGCTGGGATTACAGGCATGAGCCACCATGCCCAGCTAATTTTTTGTATTTTTTAGTAGAGACAGGGTTTCACCATGTTGGCCAGTCTGGTCTTGAACTCCTGACATTATGATCCGCCCGCCTTAGCCTCTGAAAGTGCTGGGATTACAGGCGTGAGCCACCGGGCCCGGCCAATTTGCCTTGTTAAGCAATTTGGTTATGGCAGCCTGAGCTGACTAAGATATTACGTACTCTCCCTTTCACATTGGACATATACAAAATGGGAATCTGGACCAGGAAGGGTGGTTCACACCTGTAATCCCAGCACTTTGGGAGGCCAAGGAGAGAGGATTGCTTGAGTCCAGGAGTTCAAGACCAGCCTGGGCAACATAGTGAGACTGGTCTCTATATTTAAAAAAAAAAAAAAAGATTTTTAAGAATGGGAATTTGTATAAAACCATAGTAGAGTGAGAATAAAAAATACCAGCACCAAGGAAAGTGCAGTTTAGCACAGGAGTGTAGGTGAATGGGCAGAGCAAGTGGTTCATAAGGTGATTCCGATTTCTAGAATTGATCTGTGAGTTTAGTTATAAGCTTTGAATTGACCAAGGAAAAGAGAGTGATTATCAGGGTCAGTAAGAGACAGACTCTCATGGCTTAATGTCTATGAGTTGATAAACTCTTAGAGTTCAAGGGTAGCACCAGTTATTTAGCATCATATAAGGAGTAACTACCTGACTCTTTCATTCTGTGACTGGTCCCTTAACAAAACTGCCCAGGTGAATAAGTTCAAAGGAATACTTTGAGCCCTCACAGCAACCATCCAGCTGCCACCTTTTGCTCATCACGCTTAATGAAATGTCACTGGTTTTCCCTTCAAACTGTGGCAACTTTCAAAAAGTAGATTCAATAGCTTTGTCCCATGAGAGTGGTTCCGATTTTTTTAAGAATTAGCACAATGGAGCCCTTTAGGTACTGTGCTGAGTACCGACGAAACTTATCTCTGATCACCACTGCAGCTCACTCTTACCATATGGATCAGCAAGTAGCGCTCAGAGAAGGTAAGTCACTCGCCCACAGACTCCCGGATAATCAGCAAAATAACCGGAGCCCCAGAGCCTCGGTGTTTTCATTCCCAGGTGTTTCTCGCACCTTAGTCATTGATGTACCCCCTTCACAGTCTTTGTCTCATCCTCATAGCCTGGGTTACTGCTTGCTATCTCTCAGCAATTTAACTCACTGTATTTTTACTTAAATAAGTTTTTCCTTAAACAATACAGCTTTCCCTTAAGTAACATTCATTAAATTATGCATTCAACATGCTTGTTATATATATACAGTTAATACAGTTAAAATAATTATGTAACTATTAATTTTTTAATTAAAAAATGTGTGCTACCTAACATATCTGATTTCCAGTTAATGCTGGGCATGTTCAACACTGTTTCCAGAAGTTAAATAAAGTGGATATTGTATTGGACAATAGTATTCGTTGCTATAGTTTTGGATTTTAAAGTAACAAAACCACTCTTCAAGTAAGGATCACCACCTCTCTATGAAGGCAAAACTAAAGAGTAGAGACCCAAAAATATTTCAAACAGCTACAATATTTTCGAAGGAGAAATGGCTAGGCTGGGCGCAGTGGCTCATGCCTATAATCCTAGCCCTTTTGGAGGCCAAGGCGGGCGGATCACTTGAGGTCAGGAGTTCGAGACCAGCCTGGCCAACATGGTGAAATCCTGTCTCAACTAAAAATACAAAAATTAGCCAGGCATAGTGGCAGGTGGCTGTAATCCCAGATACTCAGGAGACTGAGGCAGGAGAATCGCTTGAACCCAGGAGGTGGAGGTTGTAGTAAGCTGAGATCGCACCACAGCACTCCCACCTGGGCTCCAGAGCTAGACTCTGTCTCAAAAAAAAGGCAAAGAAAGGTGGCTCGATTTGCAAGGGTGAGGGGACCAGTCATTTAGATAAATAAGTTTTTGTACTTTAAGTTAAAACAGACATTTCTGGCCGGGCATAGTGGCTCATACCTATAATCACAGCCCTTTGGGATGCCGAGGCGGGCAGATCATCGGAGGTCAGGAGTTCGAGACCAGCCTGGCCAACATGGAGAAACTCCATCTCTACTAAAAATACAAAAATTAGCCGGGCGTGGTGGTGCGCACCTGTAATCACAACTACTTGGGAGGCTGAGGCAGGAGAGTCACTTAAACCCGGGAGGCAGGGGTAGCGGTGAGCTGAGATCCTGCCATTGCAGCTGAGCCTGGGCAACAAGAGTGAAACTCCATCTCAGAAAAAAGACATTTATTGGTCAAATGCGGTGGCTCATGTTTATAATCCCAACACTTTGGGAGACGGAGGCAGGTGGATCACTTGAGGTCAGGAGTTCGAGACCAGCCTGGCCGACAAGGTGAAACCCCATCTCTACTAAAAACACAAAGATTAGCTGGGTGTGGTGGTGTGCACCTGTAATCTCAGCTACTTGGGAAGCTGAGGCAGGAAATCTCTTGAACCCAGGAGGCAGAGGTTGCAGTTAGCGGAGATCGTGCCACTGCACTCCATCCTGGGCAGCAGAGTTAGTGAGACTCTGTCTCAAA
>NW_016107731.1:1834501-1837532 GCF_001604975.1 Cebus imitator | reverse complement strand
AAAAAAAAAAAAGGAAAAATTGCAGCCTTGACATTAGTTTTAAGACCAGGTGCAGTGGCTAACGCCTGTAATCCCAGCACTTTGGAAGGCTGAGGCAGGTGGATCATCAGAAATCGGAAGTTCGAGACCAGCCTAACTAACATGGAGAAACCCTGCCTCTACTAAAAATACAAAAAAATAGCAGGGCATGGTGGTGCAAGCCTGTAATCCCAGCTACTTGGTAGGCTGAGGCAGGAGAATCTGTTGAACTCAGGAGATGGAGGTTGTGGTGAGCTGAGGTCATGCCATTGCACTCCAGCCTGGGCAATAGGAGTGAAACTCCGTCTCAAAAAAAAAAAAGAAAGAAAAGATATGGCCCCTGCCCTCAGGGAGCTTGCAGTCTACTAGAGGAGACAAATCAAAGAATGACAGTGCTGTGTTGTGTGAACACAGGCACAATGGGAGCCCAAGAGAAAAGAAATCAAATCCAGCCTGAGGATGTCCGGAGAAGGAGGCATGAGCTAAGTTTTTAAGGATGAGTGGGAGTTAGTGATGAGGTCATTCCTGGCCCAAGGACTAAATCACACATAAGGAAGCACCTTAATGAGGGGCAATAGAATGGAATTAGGGATCAGGTCGTTCATTATAAACAAGCAATTCAGTGGGGCTTTAAGGGAAGATTGTTGGGGAAAAGAGGCTCAAGATGGTGATGTCCCAAATGACGACAAGCCTAACCAAAGAGTTAATCCTGAGAGCCATAGAAGCTGTCTTCAGGTTTTAAGCGAGATTTGGTATTCTTGTCAGAGGCTGTCAGGAATACCCTGTGAGGGCTGTTCATCTGCACTCCTGGGACTTTCCCTGGATGCATTTGGCACCAGGGCAGCAGCTGCTATCGCTGACTGCTGGAAAACAGGGTCTTGCTGGCATGGAATTCGGGCGACTGTAATTACAGATAATGGGCCTCAATTTGCCTGTCAGGAATTTGCACAGTTGGCTCTATCCCTGGAATTTGAATATTTTACATCCCGCTTTGTACCAGTCAGACAGCAGAAGCAGCAGAAGTCAGTGGGGTTTCTCATCCACTCAGTCAGTGGGCCTTGGATATGACCATGGGGCTCTTGAAACAGTGTCCATTCCCATGGAGTGAGCTTTTCCTAACCAAGCCCACTCCGACAGAAAAGGTTTAGAGTCACTCTCAGGCACCAGGTCTGGGAAGCTAAGGAAGCAGAACTTGCTGTTAAAGTGATCCCATGGCGTTTTCCTGGGGTCCACGGCAGCTTGGAAGGACTGGGTCCACTCACATCCTGCTCTTTAACTCAGGCTGACACACCCTCACCCCTTACTGCCTGCAGCCTATTTTTTAAAAAGAAAGAAAAAAAAAGAAGAGGAAGCATTTGCTTTAATACTATTTTGCCTTTTCCTTCCTTCCTTCCTTCCTTCCTTCTTCCTTCCTTCCTTCCTTCCTTCCTTCTTCCTTCCTTCCTTTTTTCCCTCCCTCCCTCCTTTCTTCCTTCTCTCTCTCTCTTTCTTTCTTTCCTTCCTTCCTTGTTTTTTTCTGACAGGGTATGGCTCTGTTGCCTAGGCTGGAGTGCAGCAGCATGATCTCGGCTCATTGCAGCCTCAACCTCACTGGCTCCAGTGATCCCACACCTCAGCCTCCCAAGTAGCTAGGACTACAGGTGTGCACCACCATGCCCAGCTAATTTTTGTATTTTTAGCAGAGACAGGGTTTCGTCATGTTGCCCAGGTTGGTATCAAACTCCTGAGCTCAAGAGATCCACCTATCTCAGCCTCCCAAGATGCTGGGATTACAGGTGTGAGCCATTGTGCCTGGCCACTCCTGCTTTTGTGCTTTATGGTCCACTCTGGTCAAGAGTCAACAGTTTCATTTATTTATACAGAGATGTTTCACTGTGTTGCCCAGGCTGGGTGTCAAACTTCTGGGCTCAACTGATCCTCTGGCCTCAGCCTCCCAAGTAACTGGGATTACCAGCACACTTCACTGTGTCCAGCTCAATTCTGTTTTCTATCCTTCTGGTTTTGCCATCGGTTCGTGTCCTAGCACTGACTTCCCTATGTACTTATTTAATATTTATTTATATAGTACTCGACCATATTATAAATGCATTACATATATTGACTCAAAATTATTCCTCCTAACACATGTATGTGGTAAGTACAGACAAGGGAGCTATTAAATCCATTTCACAGATGAGAAAGTGAGACAGACAGTACCGGAGCTCAGATCTGAACCAGGTAGTATTGCTCCAAAGTCTATGCTACCCTTGAGCTTGGTATGTTTCAATTTGTCTCTCCTTCACACGAGATAATTCTTTACTAAGCACTTTAATTTGTGCTAGACACTTTCCATGTGCGATCTCCTCTAATCCTCATGGCAACCCAAAGAGATAGACACAGATAAGAGAACCGAGTCATAGTGATTTATGCAACTTGTATGAGATTATTCTTTTAGAAAGTGGGGCGCTGCCAGCAATGAGGGAGCTCTTTATTTTCCGTTCCTACTGCTTCCCCAAATACTTGACTTCTGTTTATTGGCTGATCCTCTCCTATACTGACTGTTTTGAATATTCCTACAGCCTGAGTCAGTCCCTGAGACCCAGCCACCATTGTACTTAGACATTCCCAAGTCTCTACTCAAAGGGAATGTAGAACATTCTGTCACAATTTTCAGAGGAATGAAATTTAAACTTTCAGTCTATTCTGTGAGGTGACATTCTCACTGCTTCAAAGGGTCCCTTAATAAAAATAGCTGTAACAACAGTATTTGCAAGGTATTAATGCTTTTTAATGTGCCAGGTACTTTGTGTAGAATATTTCTAACTATCGTGACAATACTAAATATCATTATTTAGTAAATACTATTATTTAGTAAATATTATTGCTGTTTTACAGATTGGTAAACAGAGTTTCAAAGAGGTTCACATAACTTGTCCATTATCACACAATTATTCAGATATGCTAACCTAAAATCTATACTCTTTCCTTTTTTTTTTTTTTTTTTTTTTTTTTTTTTTTTTTTTTTTTTTTTTTT
>NW_016107731.1:1819289-1834469 GCF_001604975.1 Cebus imitator | reverse complement strand
ATGAAGCTTCGTTCTGTCGCCCAAGCTGGAGTGTGCAATCTTGGCTCACTGCAACCTCTGAGTCCTGGGTTCAAGTGATTCTCTTGCCTCAGCCTCCTGAGTAGCTGGGATTACAGGCAGGCACCACCATGCCTGGCTAATTTTTGTATTTTTAGCAGAGACAGGGTTTCACCCTGTTGGCCAGGCTGATCTCAAACTCCTGACCTCAGGTGATCTACCCGCCTCGGCCTCCCAAAGTGCTGGGATTACAGGCGTGAGCCACCGCACCCAGCCATATTTGTCTACTGTACCTGGCTTCCTGTCATGTGAACAAGATTCAGGACAAGTCTTTCCAAGGGTTTTGAGAAAATATAGAGGGTGGAAGAGAATAGGTTTTTTTTGTTTTTTTTTTTACTTCTTTTCTCTCTACTTTCTATCACCCCTTCTTTCCTTCCTTTTTTCAATTAATAAAAAATGACACAATTAATAACAAAGCTAGCAGACGCCCTAGACTTGGCTCCTTGTCATATTTAAAATCCATGTTCCACCCGTATGCAATTACGATTGCCGACAATAAAGTCCCAACCCAGAATGAATCAGCACAGAGAAAAATCAAAAGAGGGCAGGGCTGGGGCTTGGTGCTCAGAGTTGGCCCCAAAGTTATGAGTCAGAGACATCTCTGAATAACCTCCCTGCCAAATTAATCCCAGGCCAGGGCTTGCCAAGGTGCAGCTGGTTTCACAAACTCCAGTGGACTAAAGTGGACTGCCCTGGGGGAAGAGGGCAGTGCTAATGTGTAATTCCACTCGCAGACTGGGTTGGTGAGTGGAATTATGGTCATTGACCAAACTACCAAACTTCATTCTACTCTGGCAGAAAGTCATAAGGCCAATAGATGGAAAAGCTCCTGTTCAGTCTGCTTATCACTCTATTCAAGAACTCGGGAAAGATGTATATAATGCTTCCAAAATGAAGGGATGTATTTATTCATATTATTAAATAATATCTGTGGCCAGGCGCGGTGGCTCACGCCTGTAATCCTAGCACTTTGGGAGGCCGAGGCAGGTGGATCACGAGATCAAGAGATCGAGACCATCCTGGCCAACATGGTGAAACCCCATCTCTACTAAAAATACAAAAATTAGCTGGCCGTGGTGGTGGGCGCCTGTAATTCCAGCTACTCAGGAGGCTGAGGCAGGAGAATCACTTGAACCCGGGAGGCGGGGCTTGCAGTGAGCCGAAATTGCACCACTGCACTCTGACCTGGTGACAAAGCAAGACTCCGTTTCAAAATAATAATAATAATATCTGCAACATGAACTAACCAAAAATAAAATATCAAAACAATTAGAGCATGCTATACTAAAAACAATGACTGGTTTATAGAGACTTCAGCCAAATAGAAAAGTCTTGTCAAAAGTGTCTCCTTTGTCTGGGTTTGCCCCATCTTCTCTAGGTCAACCTCTTTCTCCAAATCTGAACTTCATGAGTAAACGCAGTGGTCGGGGAGGGTCAGGATGACCTTGTGCTCCAACCTGAGACAGACCTAGGCTCCTGTAGGCTCAATAATTCTGCATTCATTTCTTTCAAAAGACAACCCAGAAATGTTCTTCTCACCCAGATCCTCCTAGAGAAAGAAAAAGGAGTTGTGTGATCAGTGATAATGCTATATAAAAAGAGAACAGGAATTTAGAATCATAAAGACCTGAGACAAGGCCAGGGGTGGTGGCTCATGCCTGTAATCCAGCAGTTTGGGAGGCCGAGGTGGGTGGATCACTCGAGGTCAGAAGTTCGAGACCAGCCAGGCCAATATGGTGAAATCCTGTCTGTATTAAAAATACAAAAAAAATTAGCTGGGCCTGGTGGCAGGCACCTGTAATTCCAGCTACTTGGGAGGCTGAGGCAGGAAAATCACTTGAACCCGGGAGGCAGAGGTTGCCCTGAGCTGAGATCATGCCACTGCACTCCAGCCTGGGCAACAGAGCAAGATTTCATCTCAAAAAAATTAAATAAATAAATAAAGACCTGGAAATGGACTGAGCATGATGGCTCATACCTGTAATCCCAGAACTTTGGGAAGCCAAAGCTGGAGCATCACTTGAGGCCAGGAGTTCCAGACTAGCCCTAGAAAGCATAGCTGAGACCCCAATTCTACCAAAAAAAAATAAAATACAATTAGCTAAGCATGATTACATGCCTGTGGTCCCAACTATTCAGGAGGCTGAAGTGGGAGGATTGCTTGAGCCCAGGAGATTGAGGCTGCCATGAGCCATAATCTCCCTACTGCACTCCAGCCTGTGGGACAGAGTGAGACGCTGTCTCAAAAAAAAAAAAAAAAATATATATATATATATATATATATGGAAATGAGTCCCCTGCTGCGTGGACTTTGGACAGTTTATTCATCTATAAGATGGAGAAAACAAGACTTACACTTTACAATTGTTAAGAAGATTAAATAAGAAAATACATGCTAACGTGCACAGGACAGTGTTTGACTCATGGTTAATTGTAATCTTGGTTGCCCAATCTCCTGGGCTGACCTGAACTCCTTTCTGTATTTGAAAGTCCTTCTGGTCGGGCGCGGTGGCTCATGCCTGTAATCTCAGCACTTTGGGAGGCCGAGGCGGGCAGATCACCTGAGATTGGGAGTTCAAGACCAGCCTGACCAACATGGAGAAACCCTGTCTCTACTAAAAATACAAAATCAGCCGGGCGTGGTGACTGACGCATGCCGATAATCCCAGCTACTTGGGAGGCTGAGGCAGGAGAATCGCTTGAACTCGGGAGGCAGAGGTTGCGGTGAGCTGAGATTGCACCACTGCACTCCAGCCTACACAACAAAAGCAAAACTCCCTCTCAAAAAAAGAGAAAGTCCTTTTGAGAGCTCTAAAGTCATCTACTCTTTCTAACATAGGATTCATTGATCAGAAACTCACAGAAGGGCATTCTGAGACACTGTGTATTCCAGAAACAGAAATGGGCAATTCAATTATTCTTTTATTCAATAAAAATGATTAAGCACTTATTCTGTGTTAGGGACCGAACCAGGAGCTAGAGACAGATAAATGAGCTGTGGATCTCCAATAGAGCGGAACACAGACAAATGACTATTGTTGTGAGATATATGAAGGGAAAAATAGGGTGCTGAGCACATCTCAGGAAGAGCATCCAGATAGGATTCTCAGAAAGGATGTGAGGAGTGTGTGTGTTGCCCTTTGGAAGTAAGGCCTGGTGGGAAGTGGGGCAGATGAGATCCAGAAAGGGAAAGCAGGAGTAGACCCAGTAAAGAAAGAGAGTGAGAATCACTTTACCAGCAGAGGCAACAGCACATGCACAGGCACAAGATAGGAAATCGCCTTTGATTCTGACAGGCAGGCCACACGGATTGTATTGAGGAAGAGGGGGCTGAAACAGAGGCTGGAGAGTTGGACAGAGGTCAGATCACTAAGGGTCTAGGTGGCTAAGCTATGTGATTTCGGTTTAAACATGACATGTATGGAGAATCTTTAAAGGATTCCAAGCAGCCAGGTAACATGATCAGATTAGCTTTTTTTTTTTGAGATGGAGTTTCGCTGTGTCGCCCAGGCGGGAGTCGCACAATCTCGGCTCACTGAAACCTCTGCCTCTTGGGGTCAAGCGATTCTCCTGCCTCAGCCTCCTGAGTAGTGGGCACTACAGGCGACACCCAGGCTGGAGTACAATGGCGTGATCTCAGCTCCCTGCAACCTCTGCTTCCCAGGTTCAAGTGATTCTCCTGCCTTAGCCTCCTGAGTAGCTGGGAATACAGGTGCACACCACCACATCCAGCTAATTTTTGTATTTTTAGTAGAGACAGGGTTTCACCATGTTGACCAGGATGGTCTTGATCTCTTGACCTCTTGATCTGCCCACCTCGGCCTCCCGAAGTGGAGGGATTACAGGTGTGAACCACTGCACCCGGCCAGATTTGACTTATTTTTATGAACTCATGATAATACGCAACTTCCTTTCCTCCATGGAAAGAGAAAGTAACATATTCAAAAATTAAAATTGTCCAAGAACCTCAGGTTAGGTGGAATTTGGTAGGGAGTGGGAAAGGTTGGATTTGAATGGGAATATTGACACTGAGAGTTACTGATTGGCTCTTCTTTTACCTGCAGAACAAAATCAGTGGTACTTATGGTATGAACAGGGGCTTTGGGCTTTTTACCAAATCTGGAGACAGTTATCTTCACTTTGAGAAACGGGTTCCAAGAGGCCCCTCCAAAGTGAGAAAGGCTGTAACCTAACCCTGAAATGTATTAGCAGAAGTAGTTAAGGACCGCAAAGTCTTGCCATTAAGGCACACCAGTGTTTGCCTTCTATTTCTGGCTCCAACCAAAGCTGTCAGCTTCTCACTTTCAAAAGAATTTAGTTTACTTAATGAAAAAAAAATATGATTTTTTCTTTTTTATGTGAGAAGTCTACAGAAAGTGCCCTGAAAATCCAGTGACCTCATTTTTGGTAGCTGGATCATATTTGTGAACATTTGTTTTTCATCACTGTTACTACTTTTGATCAAATTTACTGTCAGGGTTTTTGAATTTCAAGGGCAGTTTGTCTTACCAATCAGGACCCATTTATTGGAGGATCTGTCTCCATAACCTAAATACAACACGCTCACGCATAGTAAAAAATCCAACCATCCCCAGCCACGGGCAAGATTTGGAAGGCAGAACTAGAAAGTGGATGAAAAGAAAAAGCCCTAACTTTTTGTGTTGCAGTCTTTTATTGCCCTCATTCGCTGGACGGCTTTCCTAATGTGACATTTGTCTTGGCTGATGAAGTGTCACATACTAAGCAGGTGATAAGTGGCATAACTGGATGGAAGTATTTAGGAAAGTAAGTCAGAGGCAAGTGACAAGCTGGAATGTGTGTAACTGTCAGCACAGACAGGCCCAGGGCCTGACATAAAAGTTATTTTTCCTCTCTGACTTGGCAAGCTTGCTGAAGTTAGGTTTGGGCTAACTTTTTAAATCAGTCTCTCTCTCTCTCTCTCTCTCTCTCTCTCTCTCTCTCTCTGTGTGTGTGTGTGTGTGTGTGTGTGTGTGTGTGTGTGTGTGTTATGACTGCCATTTTTCTATTGCTGAATACCTGCAGAAGAAAATCAGAAGACAGTGTTGTACTTAAAATGCAAAGGAGGGGTCAGGCATGGTGGCTCACGCCTGTAATCCCAGCACTTTGGGAGGCTAAGGCAGGCGGATCGCCTGAGGTCAGGAGTTCAAGACCAGCCTGGTCGACATGGTGAAACCCCGACTCTACTAAAAATACAGAATTAGTTGGGCATGGTGGTGCATGTCTGTGATCCTGGCTACTCGGGGTGCTGAGGCAGGAGAATCGCTTGAACCTGGGAGGCAGAGGTTGTGGTGAACCGAGATTGCGCCATTGCACTACAGCTTGGGCAACAAAAGCAAAACTTCGTCTCAAAAAATTATAATAATAAAATAAAATAAATAAAATGCAAAACGGGGCCAGGCACAGTGGCAAGTCACCTGTAATCCCAGCATTTTGGGAGGCCGAGGTACGCAGATCACTAGATGTCAGGAGTTTGAGACCAGCCCGGCCAACAATGATGAAACCCTGTCTCTACTAAAAATACAAAAATTAGCCAGGCGTGGTGGTGTGCACCTGTAGTCCTAGCTACTCAGGAGGCTGAGGCAAGAGAATCACTTAAACCTGGGAAGCGGAGGTCGCAGGGAGCCAAGATCGCGCCATTGCACTCCAACCTGGGTGTCACAGTGAGAATTAAAATAAAACTAAAGGGAAAGATAGAGATCTTTAGAAGAAAAAAACAAAGAGAAGTAGATTTCCAAATAGACCTGATATGCCCTTCAAGAGACCAGCTACAAACAGCTAAAGAGTGTCTTGTGTCATAAGCTTTGTCCCTAAGGTATGCTGAGGCCAAGTCCTCCCCACATGGAGCTCAGCTGGGAATTATCCACCCACTGGGGTCTGTAGGTCAAGACTAAGTGCATTAGCAGAAAGTGTTTTCAAGCTGATGTGACAGAGACCCATCAAATCTGAATCAAAACCAGAAACGCGAAAGAAAACAAAATTAAGTAGCTCTTTCATAAACCTCAGTGAGGTTTTACAAATTGAGACACAGATGTGAAATGTTAAAAACGTTCTCCCAGTGCCTTTTTCAGACTGAACGAGTTTCTGCATTAGGCAGTTTTGGCATTTGCAAAGTGCTTGCTTTGTGTGAAAGGCAGTGAATGTGAGGATACAGTGGTAGAAGAGAGCAGTGAAGGACCAGCCTCTAGCCTGTCTGTTTCCAGACATCGTGGGCTAGCGCTCTACCTAACTGTGAAAGCAGCTCCCGAATAAAAGTGGGACTCGGCACTACATTCCTGTAAGTTGGTGACTGATTGGCCTCTTCCCAATAAATCAACAGTGGGCTTCATGGAGGTGGTGTTCTTGAGCCAGCCTTTAAGGTGTGTGGAATTTGCCAGGCAGAGATGCTGTGAACGGATCTTCTAGGTAGAGGGAAGCATATGAACAGGGGCAGGACAGAAGGAAACAAGAGAACACGTTCTGGGCACAGAGAGCTAGAGTCAGAAGAACGTGGCATCATTCTGGATACTTGGGGCAGGGCGGATGTAGGTGTCAGAGGTTGTTGACCCAAGAGGTGACTTTTACTGAAGAATGGAACATAGGAAAAGGAATGGATTTGGGAGGGAAGGTGATTCAGAAGGGCATCTGTTGGTTTTGCCTGCCTAGCATTCATCCTATTTGCTTCTGGCCACAGTATGCTAATTTTCTTCTAAGCATAGGGCCTTTCCCACTTTCTCAATTCATGTCGTTGGGTGTAACTGACACTCTCGTTGGCTCAGTGGGCGAACACATGACCTGGGCCTAACTCATCAGAAAATTTTATATTTCAGGCTTTTGGGCATGGCTCTATAATTTTCATAAGAATTGCTTATTAATTCATATATAATAGTGGGAGGATAGAAATTCAAGCTATGCCTGCATTGTAATTTATGTAAAATTAGGAAATCGTTGAAGGATAGGGGAATGATAAAGATTATGGGGGAGCATTTTTTTATTGAGACAGAGTCTCACTCTGTTGCCCAGGCTGGAGTATGGTGGCTTAATCTTGGCTCACTGCAATCTCCACCTTCCAGCTTCAAGCAGTTCTCCTGCCTCAGCCTCCCAAGTAGCTGGGATTACAGGCATGCACCACCATGCCTGGCTAATTTTTGCATTTTTGGTAGAGATGGGGTTTCACCATTTTAGTCAGGCCAATCTCAAACTCCTGACCTCAAGCAGTTCACCCACCTCAGCCTACCAAAGTGCTGGGATTACAGGCATGAGCCACTGCACCCGGCCAAGGACAAATACTTCTTCAGTGACCTCCCTGCAGTGCTACAGTGACTTATGGATGGATATATGATCAAAGCTGAGCCAGTGAGACAGCCCTGAGAGTTCTGATGCAGTAGTAGAAAGTTTAATACAGTTGCTGCCTACAGTAATGTTGGTAGTAGACTTTGCTTTGTTTAGAGACAGGGTCACTCTCTTGCCCTGGCTGGAGTGCAGTGGTGCCATCTCAGCTCACTGCAACCTCTGCCTCCCGGGTTCAAGCAATTCTACTGCCTCAGCCTCCCATGTAGCTGGGACTACAGGCAAACACCACCACGCCTGGCTAAGTTTTGCACTCTATAGAGACAGGTTTTCACTATGTTGGCCAGGCTGGTCTCAAACTCCTGGCCTCAAGTGATCTACTCACTTCGGCCTCCCAAAGTGCTGGGATTACATGCGTGAGCTACCACGCCCAGCCAGTAGTAGACTTTTGATAAAAGATACGGGAACTCTCATTTCATTTTGGGGTGATAAAATGGGGAGCTGAAGCTTCTGATGATCATCTTGTCACTATGTGAAAAGAGGTTTCTGAGAAGGAAATTAAGACAGGAGAACAGAACCAGGAGAAGCCAATGGGGAGAGACAAAGGAGGTGATGGGACAGACGGATTCCCAATGAGATAACTGGGTCATCTGGAACCAGACCCGCTTGAAAACTTTCTCTGGACTTAAATTTTTCTTTTGCTTTTTTTCCTGGAACCAGTGGACTAAAAGTGTTAATGAATACGAAGATGTTTGTTTAGGGCATATATATTTAAGTTACTGGAAGTCATTGAGGCAGTCAAAAAAGTAGAATTAGTGCTCTGAATACTATATCGAGGGCCCTGAGCACTAAGATAAATATTTGAGAGCCATTCACATGATTAAAACCATAATAAGAGCCAATATTTAACATTTTTTGCTTTGTGCCAGATATTGTTCTAAGGAGCTTTATATGTATTCTCTCCACTTCACAGGAACCATGTGAGTTAAATACTTTCACTATTTCTATTGTACAGATAAGGACACTAACAGACACACAGGAGAGGTTTAGTAATTTCCTGTGGTGGTCAGACTCCAAGATGGTCCCAATGAGATCTGCTTCCTGGTATCTCACGTCTTTACTTCATTCTCTCCCCTTGAGTGTGGACCGGACTTTTAGTGAACTTCCTTCTAATGAATGGAGTAAGGCTGAAGTGATGGTGTGTGACTTGGAAACTAGATCATAAATACAGTGGCTTCTAGTCTCATTTCTCTCTCTCGCCTCTTTCTCTCAGATCACTCACGCTGGCAGAAGCCATGTTGTAATCAGCTCATCAGGTAAGAAACTGAAGGCTCCTTAAGTCAGGGGAGTAAGCTTGAAGCGGATCTTCCAATTGCAGTCAAGTCTTCGGAAACTAGAACTTACCTGACAGTTTCACTGCCTCCTCATGAGAGACCCGGAACCACACCACAAAGCCATTCCCGATTTCTGGTCCTCAGAAACTGTGTGAAATAACAAATGTTTATTTGTTGTTGTTGTTGTTTTTTATATTCCAGTAATGGCTATAAGCAAGTTTGTTTGTTAAGTTTGTTTGTTTTAAGCTGGTAAATTTGCTGGCAATACACAGCAGTAGATAAGCAGTGCAGATTTTTGTAGCAAGGGTGGGTGCTGATGCAGTAAACATCCAAATGTTGGAATTGCTTTGGAATCAGTGAGTAGAAGCTGGAAAAGCTGTAAGGATTTTGAAGAGGGTAATAGTGAAAACTTCAAGTGTCTTGACCACACGATTAGTAGAATTGTGGACTTCAAGGAGCCTGCCAGTGAGGACAGCCATTTTCTCCTTAAGGGAAAATTGATGAAAATCTTATTGGAAATTAGATAAAAGGGGATTTTTGACGCAGTAGCAGAAAGGTTAGCATTGCTGCTGCCTACGGTAATGTGGGTGGTAGGAAATGTGCCTAAGGAACTGAGAGATCAAGTTAAGGAGATTTCTAGTCTTTCCCCATCACCTTCTTGGTTCTACTTCCTTCTGTCTTGGTTTCTTTCTCAGAAAGTTCTTCCCTCATAGTGACAAGATGACCATTAGAACCTTCAGGCCCCCATTCTACCAGCTCTCTACTCTACTGCCAGTGGAATGAGAGTTTCTGTTTTCCAATATGTTTATCAAAAGTCTCAGGGCTGTCTTTTATTGGCTCAGCTTCGATCACATGTTCATCACTCCAGATACCACTTGGTTTCTTTACGCTTCTTATAGAAAAACACAAGAGAAAAGAATCAGCTATCCTAATGGAAGGATTTTTTTCTTTTCTTTACTTTCTTTTTTTGAGACAGAGTCTCTCTCTGTCACCCAGGCTGGAGTGCAGTGGCATGATCTGGGCTCACTGCAACCTCCACCTCCCAGGTTCAAGCGATTCTCCTGCCCCAGCCTCCCAAGTAGCTAGGATAATAGGCACGTGCCCCAATGCCTGGCTAATTTTTTGTATTTTTTAGTAAAGACAGGGTTTCACCATGTTAGCCAGGATAGTCTCGATCTCCTGACCTAGTGATCTACCTGCCTCGGCCTCCCAAAGTGCTGGGATTACAGGTGGGTGGATCACGAGGTCAGGAGTTTGAGACCAGCCTGGCCAACATGGTAAAATCCATCTCTACTAAAAATACAAAAACTAGCCAGGTATGGTGGCAGGCACATGTAATCCCAGCTACTCAGGAGGCTGAGGCAAGAGAATGGTTTGAATACAGGAGGCGGAGGTTGCACTGAGCCGAGATCACTCCACTACACTTTAGCCTGGGTGATAGAGTGAGACTCAGTCTCAAAAAGAAAAAAAATTCCTAGACTATCTAAATGGCAAGTGATATTAAAATTTTTGGGGCAGACACAGTGGCTCACACCTATAATCCCAGGGAGGCCGAAGTGAGCAGACTGCTTGAGCTCAGGAGTTCAAGACCAGTCTGTTCAACAGCTGAAATCCTGTCTCTACCAAAAAAAAAAAAAAAAAATTATCCAGGTATGGTGGCACGCACCTGTACTCCTAGCTACTTGGGAGGCTGAGGTGGGAGGATGACTTGAACTCAGGAGATGGAGGTTGTAGTGAGCCAATATTGTGCCACTGCACTCCAGCCTGGATGACAGAACATGTCTTTTTTTTTTTTTCCATTTATTTATTTTATTGCATTTTAGGTTTTGGGGTATATGTGAAGAACATGCAAGATTGTTGCATAGGTACACACGTGGCAGTGTGATTTGCCGCCTTCCTCCCCATCACCTACATCTGGCATCTCTCCCCTTGCTATCTCTCCCCAACTCCCCACCCCCCACTGTCCCTCCCCTATTTCCCCCCAACTGACACCAGTGTGTAGTGCTCCCCTCCCTGTGTCCATGTGTTCTCATTGTTCAACACCCGCCTATGAGTGGGAACATGTGGTGTTTGATCTGCTCTTCTGTCAGTTTGCTGAGAATAATGGTTTCCAGGTTCATCCATGTCCCTACAAAGGACACAAACTCATCGTTTTTGATGACTGCATAATATTCCATGGTGTATATGTGCCATATTTCCCTGTCCAGTCTATCGTCGATGGGCATTTGGGTTGGTTCCAGGTCTTTGCTACTGTAAACAGTGCTGCAATGAACATTCGTGTGCACGTGTCCTTATAGTAGAACGATTTATAATCCTTTGGATATATACCCAGTAATGGGATTGCTGGGTCAAATGGAATTTCTATTTCTAGGTCCTTGAGGAATCGCCACACTGTCTTCCACAATGGTTGAACTAATTTACACTCCCACCAACAGTGTAAAAGTGTTCCTATTTCTCCACATCCTCTCCAGCATCTGTTGTCTCTAGATTTTTTAATGATCACCATTCTAACTGGCGTGAGATGGTATCTCAATGCGGTTTTCATTTGCATTTCTCTGATGACCAGTGATGATGAGCATTTTTTCATGTTTGTTGGCCTCATGTGTGTCTTCTTTTGTAAAGTGTCTGTTCATATCCTTTGCCCACTTTTGAATGGGCTTGTTTGTTTTTTTCTTGTAAATCTGTTTTTGTTCTTTGTAAATTCTGGATATCAGCCCTTTGTTAGATGGGTAAACTGCAAAAATTTTTTCCTATTCTGTTGGTTGCCGATTCACTCTAATGACTGTTTCTTTTGCCGTGCAGAAGCTGTGGAGTTTGATTAGGTCCCATTTGTCTATTTTGGCTTTTGTTGTCAATGCTTTTGGTGTTTTGGTCGTGAAGCCCTTGCCTACGCCTATGTCCTGAATGGTTTTGCCAAGATTTTCTTCTAGGGTTTTTATGGTTTAGGTCTTATGCTTAAGTCTTTAATCCATCTGGAGTTAATTTTAGTGTAAAGTGTCAGAAAGGGGTCCAGTTTCTGCTTTTTGCACATGGCTAGCCAGTTTTCCCAACACCATTTATTAAACAGGGAATCCTTTCCCCATTGCTTGTTTTTGTCTGGTTTGTCAAAGATCAGATGGTTGTAGATGTGTTGTGTTGCCTCCGAGACCTCTGTTCTGCTCCATTGGTCTATATCTCTGTTTTGGTACCAGTACCATGCTGTTTTGATTACTGTAGACTTGTAGTATAGTTTGAAGTCTGGTAGTGTGATGCCTCCTGCTTTGTTCTTTTTGCTTAGAATTGACTTGGCTATGCGGGCTCTCTTTTGGTCCCATATGAAGTTTAAGGTGTTTTTTTCCAGTTCTGTGAAGAAGGTCGTTGGTAGTTTGACATGGATAGTGTTGAATCTGTAAATTACTTTGGACAGTATGGCCATTTTCATGATACTGATTCTTCCTAACCATGAACATGGAATGTTTCTCCATCTGTTTGTGTCCTCTCTTATTTCGTTGAGCAGTGGCTTGTAGTTCTCCTTGAAGAGGTCCTTTACGTTCCTTGTTAGTTGTATTCCTACGTATTTTATTCTCTTTGTAGCAATTGTGAATGGCAGTTCATTCTTGATTTGGCTTTCTTTAAGTCTGTTATTGGTGTATAGGAATGCTTGTGATTTTTGCACATTGATTTTGTATCCTGAGACTTTGTTGAAGTTGCTTATCAGTTTCAGGAGATTTTGGGCTGAGACGATGGGGTCTTCTAGATATACAATCATGTTGTCTGCAAATAGAGATAATTTGACTTCCTCCTTTCCTATTTGAATACCCTTTATTTCTTTTTCTTGCCTGATTGCTCTGGCTAGAACATGTCTTGAAGAGAAAAAGAAGAATTTTTTAATGGCTTCTGAAGAAAGCTCAAATCCAGGGTACTGCTAGGAAAACATGGTGCATAGATAAAGTCAAGGGTTTATCTATAAATCCATGGTTAAAACTTCAGAAAGCTTGAAAGTAGAGCCTTACAGTACTTTTTAGTCAAACAAAAAGCCTCTTAGGATTGTAAAGGTGTGGTGAACAGATCCTCTTGATCAACTATTCGTTGGGGCTTCTAAGCGGTTTAAGAGTGTTGTCTCAACTGGGCTATGCTGGCTCACACCTTTAACCCCAGCGTTTTGGGAGGCCAAGGCAGGAGGATCACTTGAGCCCAGGAGTTTGAGACCAGCCTGGGCAACATAGCAAGACCCTGTCCCTACACAAATTTAAAAATTAGCTGGGTGTAGTAGTGCCTATTTGTAGTCCTAGCTATTCAGGAAGCTGAGGTGAGAAGATGGCTTGAACTCAGGAGGTTGAACCTGAAGTGAACCATGATTGTGCCACTGCATTTCAGTCTGAGTTACAGAGTGAGGGCCTGTCCCAAAAGAAAAAAAAAATTGTTGTCTATCAACAGAAACCCAAAGTAGAGAATTGCTTATATCAAAGACACTTGCAAGTATGACTTTAATAATATGGACCCCCAATAAGATTCATAAGAAATCCATTACATGTTTGAAATAATTATATAAGCAGAAACATCACCATCTTAGATTGAAAGAGGAAGAGACAGTACAAAATGAAAAGAGGTCTTTGGATTCTCAAATTCAACAAGAAAGAAGCAGGCTTGGCTGGGTGCAGTGGCTCACGCCTGTAATCCTAGCACTTTGGGAGGCCGAGGTGGATGGATCACCTGAGGTCAGGAGTTCAAGACCAGCCTGGTCATCATGGTAAAACAGAATCAAAAAAAAAAAAAAAAAGATTTTTATAATAAAAATTTAAAAAGAAAAAGAAAAAAGCAGGCTAAGAAAACGACTCTATTGCAAACACACATTACCTGTCATTAAAAAGGCAAGATAACTCAGAAGAGGGAACCAAGAGCTAAAAGAATCACTCCTGGGAAGAACTAGGACTGAGTTCTAATCAAGGAACTCACAATACTTCTCCAGATAAATTAAGAATTGCTATGAACCACCATGGCTGGTCCACAGCAACAATGCCTTTATGTTCCCCATTTCCACGCTTTTTGAACAGGAATGTCTATAGTGATTATCTTGTGCCTGTTTCCCCATTGTATATTGAGTGTGTGTGTGTGTGTATATGTGTGTTTGTAGGGGGTACAATACTTACCTATTTCACAGAGCTCATAGGTTTAATGATTAAGAAGAACTGGCCGGGCAAAGTGGCTTATGCCTGTAATCCCAGCACTTTGGGAGGCCAAGGTGGGCAAATCACATGGTCAAAAGATCGAGACCATCCTGGCCAACATGGTGAAACTTCATCTCTACTAAAAATACAAAAATTAGCTGGGCATGGTGGCATGCACCTGTAGTCCCAGCTACCGAGGAGCCTGAGGCAGGAGAATCACTTGAACCCAGGAGGCGGAGGTTGCAGTGAGTCAAGATCGTGCCACTGCACTCCAGCCTGGTGACAGAGGGACTTCATCACAAACAAACAAACAAACAAACAAAACAAAAAAAAACAACCCACTATATATAAGGGCTATATCCACAGCTGGACCTCATTTTGGTTATGAGATTTTGGACTTTGGGCTGATATTATAACGGGCTGAGATTTTTGAAGGTCTTGGGAGGCGGTGAGTATTTTTTACATGTGGGAAGATGAATCATTGAGGGGCCAGAGAATAGATTGTTATAGTTAGCCTCCAAGATGGACCCCGATGCTCCCCACCTCTTAGAATTCAGTCTTTTGTGTAATCCCCTCTTAAGTGTGAACTGAGCCTAGTGACTAGCTTCTAATGAAAAGAATAAGGCAGAAGTGTTGGTATACAACTTAAAGACTATGTCAGAAATGTAATGTTGCTTCTGCTCTCCCTTTCAGTGTCTCTGTCTGTCTCTTTATCTCTCTCTCATCACTCAGTCTGAGCAGGCATGGCCTCCCAAAGTGCTGGGATTACAGGCTTGAGCCACGGTGCCTGGCCTCTAAGACAAATTTTATCTATAATGATAGTAAGCAATTCAGACCCAGCATGATGGCTCATGATTGTAATCTCAGCACTTTGGGAGGCCAAAGCAGGAGGATCACTTCAGTCCAGAAGTTCAAGACCAGCCTGGGCAACATAGGGAGACCTTGTCTCTATAAAAAAATTTTAAAAAGAAAAAAAACTAGCTGGGCATGGTGGCACATGCCTGTCATCCCAGCTACTCAAGAGGCTGAGGTGGAGATTGCTTGAGCCTGGGAGGTCAAGGCTGCAGTGAGCTATGATCATGTCATTGCATCTAGCCTGGGCAACAGAATGAGACTCTGTCTCAAAAAAGACAGAAATGGCCCGGCACAGTAGCTCACACCTGTAATCCCAGCATTTTGGGAGGCCAAGGTGGGTAGATCACCTGAAGTCATGAGTTTGAGACCAGCCTGACTAACATGGTGAAATCCCACCGTTACTAAAAATACAAAATTAGCTGGGCGTGGTGGCACATGCCTGTAATCCCATCTACTTGGGAGGCTGAGGCAGGAGCATTGCTTGAACCCGGGAGGTGAAG
>NW_016107731.1:1812540-1819194 GCF_001604975.1 Cebus imitator | reverse complement strand
AAAAAAAAAGACAGAAATAGGGCTGGGTGTGGTTGGTGACTCATGCCTGTAATCCCAGCACTTTGGGAGACTGAGGCTGGCAGGTCACCTGAGGTCAAGAGTTGGAGTTCAGCCTGGTCAACATCGAGAACCTCGTCTCTACTAAAAATACAAAAATTAGCTGGGCGTGGTGGTGCATGCCTGAAATCCCAGCTACTTGGGAGCCTGAGGCGGGAGAATGTTTGAACCTGGGAGGTGGAGGTTGCGCTGAGCTCAGATTGCACCACTGCACTCCAACCTGGGCAACAAAGTGAGACTCCATCTTAAAAAAGAAAGACAGAAATCTCTCTCTCTCTATAGAGAGAGAGATAGACAGATATAGATGTAGCTCTCTCTACACAGAGAGAGAGAGAGTGAGAGAGAGAAACAGAAAGAAATAAAAAGGAAATTAGCATTGCCTAGGAACATGGAGGTAGGGGTGGGGATTGTGGGCAGGAGCATATGAAAACTTGTGGAGACCTCAGAAATGTTCTTTCGTATTTATTGGGATGGTTACACATTTGTCACACTCATTGAATTGTACGCTTAAAATCGGCATATTTATTCAAGGTATATTTTACCTTAATAAGACAGATTTTAAGAAAAGAGGGCAAGTGGAATCAGTAGGCTAAAAAGTATGATGGCAAAGGCAAGAAGATAGATGGGACAGTGTCCTAAGAATGTATGTGGGTCAAGGATTTCATACTCTTTTTAAGATAAGAGAGACTTGAATAAGCTTGAAGGGAGACTATAAGGACTAGAGATGTAATCCAGAAAGCTTAAACTGGAAAGAAAAATTCTGATGGGGCTGAAATAAATGATGTTAAGCAGGGAGTTTAGTTAGATCATGAAATACTTCCTGGGGAAGACAGGTTAAAGAGATTTTAGGCACTCAGTTCTACTGTCCTCAGTAATATAGGTCTCTTTACATGCCCAAAGTTCAAGGCTTTGAGTGGGAACTTCGGTTTAGATAGATTAGAAGTTTCATGTAGTTTTTGTGAGTTGTCTCTGGAAGTCAATTACGACTGAATTATCTGCGAAAGTGTTTAGTATTATTCTGTAAGCAAAAGGGAGCTATTGAAGTCTTTTAAGGAGGGAAGTGAAAAGTCAGGGCTGTACTTTCAGGAAAATCATTCTGTTATAAGAGAGGACTATAGACTAGTTAGGAGTTACCAGAGGCAGGGAAACCAGTTAGAAGAATATTTCAATCCTTCGATCAAAAGTTGGTGAATGAGCCCAACAGAAGTAGGAATGGGAAACTTGACCTTGGTTTGTTGAAGAGATTGTTGCAGAATGAAAAGCCAGCATGTTGGAAACGGCTGCATGGGATTGAGGGAGTGGGAAAGCAGAAAACAGAGCAGATGAGGGAGAGAAGGCTATCTCACTTTAAGAGCCAAGTTTGTGGTCTAGCAGGCAATTCAGTGAAGAGGTGCTTGTAGTGAGTGGGAATGCAGAGTGGAACCTAGTAGGAGTAATCTGATCAAGCTGAGAACAAGATTTAGGAAGCATACATTTTCCTTTTTTTGGTGGGGGGATGGAGTTTTGCTCTTGTTGCTCAGGCTGGAGTGCAATGGTGTGATCTCGGCTTACTGCAACCTCCGCCTCCCAGGTACAAGCGATTCTCCTGTTTCAGCCTTCCAAGTAGCTCAGATTACAAGCATGCGCCACCACATCCGACTAATTTTTTTGTATTTAATAGAGACAGGGTTTCACCATGTTAGTCAGGCTGGTCTCGAACTCCTGACCTCAGGTGATCCACCCGCCTCGGCCTCCCAAAGTGCTGGGATTACAGGCATGAGCTACCGTACCCGGGCTTATTTTCCTTTCTTAACTAAGAAATCACCTCTTGGTTTGGACTAAGAGTCCCTTTTGAAACAAATGATACTGTGGGTGTCTTAGCCCAAGCTGCTATTACAAAATACCACAGATTTGGTGGGGTAAACAACAGCCATTTATTTCTCATTCTGGATGTTGAAAAGTCTAAGGTCAAGGTGCTAGCAGATTCACTCCTTGGTGAAGGCCTGCTTTCTTGCTTGCAAATGGCCACCCTTTCCTTGTTTTCTTATGTAGCAGAGAGAGGAGCCTTCAGTGTTCCCTGTTTGTTTTTGAGACGGAGGCTCGCTGTGTCACCCAGGCTGGAGTGCAGTGGTGCAATCTCGGCTCACTGCAACTTCTGCCTCCCAGGTTCAAGAGATTCTCTTGCCTCAGTCTCCGGAGTTGCTGGGATTATAGGTGCACACCATCATGCCTGGCTAATTTTTGTATTTTTAGTAGAGACGGGGTTTCACCATGTTGGCCAGGCTGGTCTCGAACTCCTGACCTCAAGTGATCTGCCTGACTCAGCCTCCCAAATTTCTGGGATTACAGACGTGAACCACCAGGCCCAGCCTGGTGTTTCTTCTTCTTCTTCTAAGGGCATCAATCCCATCATGGGAGCTCCACCTTCATGACCTCATCTAAACCTAATTATTTCCCAAAAGCCCTACCTGCTTATATCATCACACGGGGGGGTTAGGGCTTCAACATATGAGTTTTGGAGAGGACACACACATTTATTCCATTAACAGTGGGTAAATGGTAAATGGTGCTTCAGAATCAATAATGCCTACCTGTTCTTTCTGGAAGATGAGTTGAATGGGTTCAGGCAGTGTTTCTCAAAAATGTGTCCTTAATGGGATGTGATATATTAACATGTTTTCCGAGGGCAACTGGTGTCATGGTCAAATAAGTCTGAGAAATACAGGATTAAGCAAAGCCAAAGAGCTGGGGCTTTTTAAATGCAGGACTTCTCAGAGCCTTAATATGTAATGCTACTATGCACAGTGAGTCTTCAAGAGGACAGAAATATAAACTGTAGTATTTCTTATATTCATTTAAACAGACAATGCTTTTTCTAAGGAATTAATACTCCAAGAGAAGCACTTTAAGAAAAACTGAACTAAACTGTGCCAAAACTGCAGTTATTTTTAACAGTTGTACATGAATAAGGACATCTTTCCTTTAATATTGAAAATTCCATACAGTTTTGGAAAAAAAGTTCTATTACTAATGAGGAAAAATGTTTACGAAGTTCTGCCCAAGAAAAGCTGAGCTTAGGCCTCACATGAGTTGTTGGAGTCCATTTCCATTAATTAGTGTTTAGGGCTCAAAAACATGGTATTTCTCTAACTCCAGCTTCAGAAACGTACCATTATAAATAATTGGGGATAATTATGAGAGCAGCTGAATAAACTGGAAAAGGCTAGGCATAAAGAGAAAAGCCATAGGAGGAAATGTGCAGTACTTGAGCTGGCCCATAAATCTCTCTGGAGGCAGAAAAACAGCCCCCATCTTCTCCAAGCTGGAGCCCGCATTTAAAGTCAATACCACATGAAACCTAACCAAATCAAAATAATGTTACCCTGAAAAGTGACTCTGGTTTTCCTTTTTTTTTTTTTTTTTTTTTTTTTTGATGGTTTTTTGCTCTTGTTACCCAGGCTGGAGTGCAATGGCGCGATCTCGGCTCACCGCAACCTCCGCCTCTGTGTCTGTGGACCTGAGGTGTCACTTTCTCCTTTTAGGCTTCAGTTTCTTCATCTTTTTGTTTGCTTGTTTTTTTTTTATGAGACAGAGTCTTACTCTGTCTCCAGGCTCCAGGCTGGAGTGCGGTGGCATGATCTTGGCTCACTGCAACCTCCGCCTCCCAGGTTCAAGCAATTCTCCAGCCTCAGACTCCCGGGTAGCTGGGACTACAGGTGCATGCCACCATGCCCAGCTAATTTTTTTGGTATTTTTAGTAGAGACGGGTTTCACCATGTTGGCCAGGATGATATCGATCTCTTGACCTCGTGATCTGCCCACCTCGGCCTCCCAAAGTGCTGGGATTACAGGCTTGAGCCACGGTGCCTGGCTGACTCTGGTTTTCTTTTGCAGTTATTAGGAGAGAATCTCTGGACCTTTTCATGCCCTGAAAATTAAATCCCTCGACTCCAGACTAAGAAATATGGCAATAACTTTGTTTAGGGCAGGGTGGTCCCTTAATCCTGAGGCATTTGTGAGTCCTTCCTTCCTATCAATCCAGCGCCCCTCACCCTTCTACCACTGGAAACCTAATGACTTTAGGAGCTTAATTTGGTCCCATGAGCAGCCTTCAAGCAAACCTTTTGCTGGGAAGGTCATTATGGAGAAAAGCAAGGGTTTCAGAAATGAAATAAATTGTTCTATCAATGAGCAGTACATCTGGCATTTATTCATTAAAGGCTGGGGAGCCTCTGGGGGCAGGAGGCTGAGTGGCTGCCTCATCTATTGAGAAGTCAGTACATGACAATATGCACTTTTTGTTGAAAATTCTCTATTACAATTTTGGCAAGGCACATGTTTCCCTGCATTTGTCAAATATTAATTTTTCTGCATAATCAGATCTACTCCTAGACTGCAGGGGAAGTGGAGGAGGGAGTTAAGGTGGGCAGAGCAATGTGCACTGTACCAGGCAACGTGCTCGGGGTTATACGCAGGTTGCTTCATGTATTTGTTATAATGTGGCTATTGGGTGGGAGTGATCCCTTATAGACAAAGAATTTGAGCATCCGTGATCCAGACTTAGCTCTGACTGCTTCTAAACTCTTTGTTTCATATAAGAAGAACTTAAATTAGAGAAGTTAGGCACTCTGATGCCCTGACAACAGGGACGTAAATCAAAAATCAGCGCAACTGCTTTGGAAGACTGCTTGCAATGAATATGCGTCAAGGTCCCTAAAATGTTAATTCGTAGTATCTGACCTGGTAATAATCATAATGATAAATGCCATTTACTGCACATTTACCTGCAATTCAGCATATAACACTAAGCCATTTCTCTGTTTGGTTTGTGCCTGTAGAATTCCTGAAATGTACTCTCAACAAGGAATTGGTTGCTTAAACACTGTCTACTGAACGCCTACTCTGTAGACAGGCTGAAGAGGTAGGTTCGTAGTTCCAAGTACAGAGGGGAGGAGGAGGTGAGAGAACCCAAAAGAGGGAAATCGTATTCAAGTACTATCCTAACTTTGTTTTGGCAACTTTCCTTTAGTTTTCCTGTCTTGAATGATAAGCGGTGCCAATCAGTCGCTATGTGACTTGGAGCAAATCACTTAATCTGTGCAAAAGAGATTCCTTGTTACTTGTAAAAAGAGGGTAATAGTGCTAGCCTGGGGTTGTGACGAATAAATAGATAATGCAAGTGCAGAGGTGGGTGCAGGAATTTTGGCTTTAGGAACATATTGAGCTTTGGAAGGAATTGCTAGATAGAGGCTCGTATCAGAAACAAACAGCCTCACCTTTGCTGTTTAGTACACACTAGCCATTAGCCACACATGGCTTTTGAGCACTTGAAATGTGGCTAGACTGAATTGAAATGTGTAAGTGTAAAATACACACTGGGTTATTTTGAAGACTTAGCATAATGGATAGAATGTAAAAATACCCCATTAATAAATTTTACCTTTTACTTTATTTATTTATTTAGAGACGGAGTCTCACTCTGTCACCCAGGCTGGAGTGCTGTGGCACCATCTCGGCTCACTGAAACGTCCGCCTTCTGGGTTCAGGTAATTCTTCTGCCTCAGCCTCCCAAGTAGCTGAGATTACAGGTGCCTGCCACCACGCCTGGCTAATTTTTGTATTTTTAGTAGAGACGGGGTTTCCCTATCTTGGCCAAGCTGGTCTTGAACTCCTGACCTTGTGATCCACCCACCTAGGCCTCCCAAAGCGCGGGGATTACAGGCATGAGGCACTGACCGCACCCAGCCTTCTTTTTTACTTTTTAAATGTGACTGCTGGAAAATTCTAATGCATACATATAGCTCATATATATAACATTGGGCTTGCCATTGAGGAGGTAAGGTTCCCTGTGCCCCCAAGAAGGAAAAATTCAGCTCTAGACTGCAAAACCTTCTGCCTGGAGCCAGGTTTCTCTTAGATTCCCCTCTTCCCGTCCATCCTCATCCCCAGCTTAAATCCAGCCTCGACATATGGTGTAAGGTGATCTTTCTATTACAAGATGAAAATCTGCTCTCGTTACTGTTCTACTGCTTCATACTTTTTGTTTCCTTTTTACCTTTCAGAATAAGGGCCACGCTCCTTAGCATAGCCGTGTACCAGGCCATTCATGACCTGGCTTCCACTCCCTGCCCTCAGCTTCACCTCCCGCCCCATTTCTTCTGTGTGTTGTATTTGTAATACCTCCGAGTCTTCGAATGTGCTCTTCCCTTTGCTGGAAAGGTCATTCTACTGTCTATGCACACACCCCAGTCTCCTGCACTACCCCACTGTTCTTTATCTGCCTGATTGTGTTCCAAGACCCAGCTTATTTGTCTCATCTTTTCTAAACTTTCATCCTTTAACTAGAAGAAATACTCTCTAACTGGGTGCAGTGGCTTACTCCTGTAATCCCAGCACTTTGGGAGGCCAAGGTGGGCAGATCACGGGGTCAGGAGATCGAGACCATCCTGGCCAATATGAAAATTAGCCAGGCATGGTGGCATGTGCCTGTAGTCCCAGCTACTCAGGAGGCGGAGGCAGGGGAATCGCTTGAACCCAGGCAGTGGAGGATGCCATGAGTCGAGATCATGTCACTGCACTCCAGCCTGGGTGACAGAGCAAGACTCCATCTCCAAAAAA
>NW_016107731.1:1810656-1812524 GCF_001604975.1 Cebus imitator | reverse complement strand
TTCCCCCTAACACTCTGCATTTGCCTCTTTAAAGGCACGCACACGTTTGATTTCTTCCTGGTTTGCCTGCCTGTTTCCTTCAATTGACCGTGAGTTTCTCAGACAGTAACCTCTTTTCCACCAATAACCCTAGGACCATGACTAATGTCTGGCACACAGTAAACTCTCAATAGAAATTTGTCAGGGAATTGACCAGGGATCATCAGCTCATGGGAGGTGTGGCGATTAGAACTCTTCTGGATGCAAGTGACAGAAACCTCCACTTGGCCAGGCTTTATTGGTCTACAGGATCGAAAAGCCTACATTGCTAGATTCAGCAGTTAAACTAATGTCACTAAGACATTGTTTTTCTTCATTTCTGTTTACTTTCCACTGTTCCAGTTCCATTCTAAAGGTTCTTTCCTTATGGTGACAAGATGGCTGACAGGCATATCCTTCCAGATTCCATTTAAAGGAGACAAATATTCCAGTCAAGCAAGACCCTAGTTCCAGCAGAGGGTAGAATTTACTTTTGTTACCCCTGATTGACCTATTTGGGATCATGTGTCCAACTCCGAAGTCGTCACTGTTGCCCGTGGATAGGACACATCAGGAGAGTCTGGTCTGGATTCCACGCTGAGGCCATGGAGTTGGGGCTGCGGTAGAGCTAGCTGGCTTCGCACCAAGCAAGGAGCTGAGGGTGGACGCTCGGAAAACCTGATCAGGGCACGCCTTCTATCACAAAAGCAATACAACGTCCACTGCTGTGAAGGAACACTGGGATACATTTGTACTAGTGCTTCTGTTATCAAAGTGGACATTTAGACAGCGTGAGTTTCAAGAGAAATTTATGGTCTTTTAACTGTGTTAATTTTGTTTTTTCTTTGCTTTGGCATTGCCAGGAAATCTCTGCAAAATGGGATTTATTCTTGTAATATTTTTAGGTATTATATAGAACCTGTGTAAATCAGTTGGGAAAAGATAAGTCAATGGAGAGATAGTTCAGAGATATAAAACCCTACCACTGCTTAATAATGCATTTTTTCTGGCTTGTAAACTTCTCGAGAACATGAGAAAATGATTAAACCTGCGACCTCTTTCCATGAAATGGGGCACACCGTGTAGAAATATTTGATACACCTTGGAATAACAAGTCGTTAGTATCAGGGACACTCAGTTTGAAGCCTCCTTACAGAAGCTCCTTCTGTACAAATTCACTAATGCAAAACATTTATGGAGTCCATACTGTAACCAGATATTATTAGAGGGGCAGGAGAGAGGGGAAAACACAACAGACTTCAGGGAGCTTACATTATAGTGGGAAGAGCCAATAAACACCCAAGATAAATAAGGTTCTTTCCAATTGAGATAAATGCTATGAATAAAACTGAGTAATATGCAAGAGAGGGACTAGATGAGAGTGAGTTACTTTAGGGAGGGTGACCAAGGATTTCCCCAAGGAGGATCATTGAATGGAGGCCTGAGTGATGAGACGACATCAGCCATGCAGGTAACAATTTAGGAATCCCCAAAGAGGACAGAGGGCTCAGCCGTTTGGGGAATTTAGGGTTGACGCTTGCCTTCAAAGTCGCGTTTCAGGCTAGGCATGGTGGCTCATGCCTGTAATCCCAGCACTTTGGGAGGCAGAGGTGGGCAGATCGCCTGAGGTCAGGAGTTCAAGACCAGCATAGCCAATATGGTGAAACCCTCCCTGTGTCCACTAAAGATACAAAAACTAGCCGGGCATGGTGGTGCAAGCCTGTAATCCCAGCTACTTGGGGGGCTGAGGCAGGAAAATCACTGGAACCTTGGAAGCAGAGGTTGCAGTGAGCTGAGATCGCAACACTGCCCTCCAGCCTGGGCAACAGAGTGAGATTCTCTCAAAAAAA
>NW_016107731.1:1799982-1809491 GCF_001604975.1 Cebus imitator | reverse complement strand
AAAAAAAAAAAAAAAAAAAAAGTGAGCACCAGAGCTCAACATTAGGAGCATTTCTGAGATTTGGAGCTATTCAACAATGGGAGTTTTTGTTACACACATCAGGTATTCACAGTAACCTTTCTCAGGTATTTGGTCACTGCTGTGAGCCTGCCCGCATCAGTGTTTCCCAAATGGCAGTCCTTGGCATTCTTTTTTTTGGGTGGGGGGTATAGCCTGTACCAGATTTTTAAGAGCTGACATTAAAAATACATGTTTAAAACGTGTAAAGTTACCAGCTGTGGAAAAAAAAAAAAAAAAAAAAAGAAAAACAATAAAACGTGTAAATTGCACTAGATATATTTTTCATTTATGTATATACTTTTGTTATCCACCACCCAGGTCAAAATACAGAACCAGCACCCCAGAGGGTTCTCTCCTCCTTCTCCTTGAAGTGTACTTCAAGAAGAATTTTCACTTAACACTTTTTTTGAAGTACACTTTTTTTTTTTTTGCCACTTTTTATTTGACATTAATGAAACAATGGCTTGACGTCATAGGCATTCCCCTCCTAATGAGCACTACCACACTTAACTATTTGAAAAAAGAAGTTTCTTCGTTTACCAACTAACATATTCTCCTCGGCCACAGTTAGTACACGGACCACATTTTGTTTCTCAAAGCAACCGGATGATTTCTGAGGTCCTTTGCAGCTCGAACTCGGAATGACTTTGTGGTTATCGAGTAGCCAAAAGTTCACGGGATGCACTGTCACAATCGTGATTCCGCCATAGCACCGTGCATCCATGCAACACTTGTTTAATACCTAGCAGGGACTCTGCTAGGCTGTGGACGCAGAAGACTAAACCCCACTTCCTGATTTGAAGTGGGGGAAATAGAGGAGTAAATCATTTCAGGATGTGTGGTTAAGTGCTACAGTTCAGGTAACCACCGGCACCCAGAGGAAGGGCGGTTTCTGGAGACAGGGCGGAGAGGAGACCGTGGGTGGGCATGTCCCAGAGCAGCCTCAGCCAGCCACCCCACTTTGATCACTTTGCCGCCAGCAATAGCGGCGGTCAACCTCAGCCTCCCTTAGCAACCTGCGCGCCCCGCCCAGGAGCCTTACTATTGGTCTCGTGGAGCGGGATGGGCAGCTCTGCCGTGCAATCCCAGCTCGCAGCCCTTGGCTCCGCGTGTATTCACTGGAGGACTCTCGGGCTTTACCGCCCTCCCGCGTGCCCCGCCCACCCCGGGCAGCCTGCGGCGCATGCGCGGGCGGGCTGGGTCTGTGTGCTGGGGAGCGCGGAGCCGGAGCAGCTGTGGAGAAGCGCTTGGGCTCCGCCGAGACCGTCGTGTCCACTGCTCGTCTCGGTCGCCACCGCTTTAGCCGCCGCCACCGGTGGAGCGGCCGCCTATTGTCTTTCTCCGTGGCGAAGGTGAGGAGCTGTCCCAGCTCGGCCCGCGGGGGAGCCCCGGGAGCCGCACGGTGAGAGCTCAACTTAGTTGGCGGAGTTGGGGGAAGTTTTGATTTGAGGAGGGGTCCGGGTGCGAAGCGCCGCCCCTCCCCTGCGGCCGCTCGGTGTGGCGGGCCTCGGCGGAGGGGCGGGGGCTGCGGGGGGCTTTGGGGGCTGGCGGGACGGACGGGTTGCCTGGCGGCGCCGGGACCTCTGCTCTGCGGACCCCTCCTCCCTTCGCATCACTCTTCTCCCGCATTGTCTGTTCGGGGCTCGGCGTGCCTCCCACCGCGCAGCGCCACTTCGGTCCGTCGCCGCTTTCCGGGTCGGAGACGCGCTCGGCCGCGGAGGCCCCCTCAGGCGCCCCGCCCCCAGTGAGGCCCCGAACCCCTTGGCCCGGGTCCCCGGGTCGGCGCCGCGGGGGCGGGCCCACTCCTCCCCTGGGGCTGGCCGCCGAGGTGTGGAGTCCGCGCCGCGAACAAGTGCTGCGGGCGCGAGGGAGCGGTTCCCCGGGGCCGACCCGGGCGTAAACACGTCGGGCC
Organism: Cebus imitator; assembly: GCF_001604975.1. Lineage (NCBI taxonomy): Eukaryota > Metazoa > Chordata > Mammalia > Primates > Cebidae > Cebus > Cebus imitator. The sequence continues at coordinate 1,807,519 of NW_016107731.1, read as the reverse complement.
GCGCCCGCCTGCCGGGGCCGTTCTGCGCCTTCTCGGGGGCGCGGCCGGGCTGAAACCGCGCTGGTCGGAGGCGAGCGGCCCAGGAGACCTGTGCGGTCCCCACGCGCTCTGGGACCCGTGCAGCCGACTGAACTTGCAGCTATATCTTGAGAGCAAACAAAACAAAACATTTTTTTTTTTGTAAATATGGCTCACTGCCATTTTTTTTTTTTTTTTTTTTTTTGCAAAGCCAAGCAGTATGTGAAGTTGAAAAAAGGAAAAACCCTCAAACTCCCCCCCCCACCTTTTTTTTTTAAAATCAAGAAAGGGGGTAGATAGGTTTGTTTTGTTTTGGAAGTTCTTACAGCCGAGTGATACCGTCACGTTTAATTTTCTAGGTCCTGCTGTGAACTCAGGAATTCGCAGTGAAAGTTGGATTGAGCGTTATTTTGGTGTTCATTCTTTGCTGTGACACTCTTTAATGAAGTTATTTGGAGACTTTATTGCTTCAGTACAGTAAAAACCAGTGTGCCTTTTTTGTTGTTGTTACTCGCCCGCACCCCCTCTCCCCCCCCCCCACACAACTGTTTTATTTTTCGAAGAAGCAGTTTATTCAGTTTTTCTAAACCGTTGGATTGCCCACATGAGGACAAAGGGTGCAGTTCTTAAAAGGTCATTATTGGCAAGTTTGTGAAGGAGTTGACATCAGTTGAGATAAATCAGTGTTCCTGTTCTTGTGTTCCGTCGTGGACTCTTGGGGATTTGCAGGCTGTGTTAAATACAGTACAAGTCTTGTCAAGTTTTGGGTGCTCGTATTCCACTGAATTTGGTTCTTGTGGCTTATGAGATGAACATAATTGTTTGAGTTTCCCAGATGAAACTAGCTGAAATGTCTGTCATTCATAGTGGAAGAAAACGTCCAGAGTGTCATTTATCGTTAACTTCCGTTGTGTTCCTTTACCACCTGCTAAATGAAAAAGAAAAATTTGAGAAATACTGTGTCAGGTTGCTTTGAGTGATTTCCCATTCTAAGTGAGTCATGTGGAGAAGCCTTCCTGGGCTTCTCTGGTGGGCTTTGTGTTATAGAACTGACTTTCTTCATCTGATGAAGCTAAAGACAAATTTTCTTCAGGCACAGGCATTGCACTTTTAAAACTATAGTCAGTTTTAGGATTCAGAATACTCGCTTGATGGCGTCCCTTCCTGGTTGTGTGGTTGTGTGTGTGTGTGTGTGTGTGTGTGTGTGTGTGTGTGATTGTGGAGGAGGGGGTTGACAGGTTGGAAGGGATTGTTAGGAAGGGAGACATTGTGTAAACAAGTACTACTTAACGTAATGTCACGAGTACACCAGTTGCTTTCTTTCTCTGGGCTGTGATGGCGTGTTATACTGTAGATCCAATTGTTTTAGGATTTCTCACACTTCATCTGCCTTGACTAAATGGTAACTGCACACATACTGTGAGTGGACTCCTCCTCTAGCCCTTTAACTCCTTGAGGACTGTGATAGACCTTATTTAGCTTTGTACCCTCTTTGTCAGTAAAGAGTCTTAACATACTGCAGGCACAGTATGTATTTGAATTGGGTGAATTATTTTTACTGCGTAGTGGTAGGTAGCGCACGTAGGAGAGAGCCACTAACTCTGGGGACTTGTCCAAAATGGCAATTAACTTGGGGCTTTGTGATGAAATTTATTTTAAAACGATTTCTAACCTTTTAAAAAATCTGTTGGTTACTTTTTGAAAAGAAGTGGGGCTTAACTAGTGCTCTAAGGATTTCAACAAGAGATTCCGATTTGGAAATCCCACCCCGCCTTGGGTGAAATTATTATGTTTTTAGAGCCGGAGTATCACTGTTTCCCAGTTGTGTCTAACTCCTGGACCCAAGCCATCCTCCCACCTCAGCCTCCCACAGTGTTGGAATTACAGGCGTGAGACACGCCACCCAGCTGGTGAAATTATTAAAATTGTTGGACAACTCCTGTCACAACTCTCCTTCCATTGGGAAATTGGAAAAAGAGAAATTTTAGAAAAAAGTACACGCTTTGGAGCTAGGTAGAGTTCAGATCCACATGGTTCTATAGACCAGTTGCATAGCCTGTCAGCGTCAGTTTCCTACTTCCTAAGGGTTAGTGACATGCTTTGCAGTGTTCTCAGGAATAAACAAAACTATCTGAGGTACTTACTACAGTACCTAACACGAAGTAGGTAGCTATTTCCTCGTAGCTGTAATGATAATAATTGTGATACGTTTTTACATGACTTAAGCATTCTTGAAAGCCTGATGCTTCTAAGTATAGAGGTTTAGCGATTTCTTCCATAAATAAGGGGCCCTGAGACTTGTGAGTCTTATCCAAATGCATTTCTCAAAGGTGCCAGATGAACTGAAGGATAATGGAAACAATAGTGAGTTTATCTTCTCAGTCACCTGTTAGTCTTCCTTTGAGAGTGGGACTTGCAGAGTGGCTTGGTAGGGTAGAGTTCTTTGTGACTGTGGTATTCAGGAAATGGTGAGAGATGGATTGTTTTCAGTACATCAGTAATAAAAGGATATGAGTTAGTTCCAACCTTCTTTCCTTTTTTTACCTTAGTCTTGAAAAATAGTTAAGTATGGATTATGTCTGTATTTCTCAGACTTGTTTAAGGTAGAACTGGACTGGATGTTAACAGTGTTAGTTCAGTACAGAGACATGAGCAAGTCACTCCCTTCCCTTTCAAGATAACACTTTAAAGGTGCCACTGTTTACAGAAAAAAGCAGTGATTTAAATCAGTTATACTAGCACAGTTTAGAATATTTACAGTACCAGATGGAGTGGATACATTCTAGAAATAATTACCTGTTAAGGACATTTCTGTATATTTTATTCCATCTTTCCATTAGTTTTTGTATGAAGAGGTTATAGTGAACCTTTAAAAATTATATTTGATTACACTTACAGATTGAGGATAAACCTTTAAAAATTATATTTGATCAGACAGATTGAGGGTAAAAACATTAAAAATTATATTTGAACAAACTTACAGATTGAGGGTAAACCTTTAAATCTTATATCTGATCACACTTTGAGATTGAGGGTAAAAGCATTCCTGACAAAGCTAGGCGAAGAAACTTGGACTCTTGATGTTCCCTTCATTTAAAGTTAACATCTAGCACTTGAATAGACTTGGTTATTACTGATGGGGACAGGCATCCATTTGGAAGTAGCTTCCCCCTCTCACTCTGTTTCCCAGGTTAGGCTGTCTTACTGCTGTAAATGGGGAGAGAAGAGAAAGCCGTTGGTGGAAGAAAGTTTGTTTCATGGCCTGGCACAGTGGCTCACGCCTGTAATTGCAGCATTTTGGGAGGCCGAGGTGGGCGGATCACTTGAGGTCAGGAGTTCAAGACCAGCCTGGTCAGCATGGCGAAACCCCGTCTCTGCTGAAAATACAAAAATTAGCCAGGCGTTGTGACAGGTGGTGTAATCCCTGCTACTCGGGAGGCTGAGGCAGGAAAATCGCTTCAGCTTGGGAGGTGAAGGTTGCAGTGAGCTGAGTTCAAGCCACTGCACTCCAGCCTATGTGACAGGGTGTGACTCTGTCTCAAAAAAGAAAAAAAAAAAGTAAGTTTTTTCATGCATCTGTCCTCATATTTATAGTTTTCTAGTCCACCTGTGAGTCGATTGTGACGTTATAAATAGAAGATGAATGGTTTTTGTCAGACTTTGCTGAGAGGATGGACCTGGTACTGAAATACTGTGATTGTGTGAACATTTCTGTGGGGCAGTGCTGTGTTCAGTGCCTGGGGAAGGTGGATATCAGTGTGTTTGTATGATATGGATGCTAGGGTGGGAGAGAAGGAAAAGGTATAAGGTTTTTACCATTGATGTCACTCTTCTATGGCTACTTTGGTGCTATAGTGGCAGAGCTGTGTAGCTACAACAGAGACCGTGTGATCCACAAAGCAGAAAATATTTACTGTCTGGACTTTTACAGAAGTTTGCTGACCCTTTTTCTGCGTAACCAACCGCAGCTATTTATATCAAGAAAGATTAACATTCATTCTATGATATTACTCATTACCTATTCAGTTTTCTCTATTTGTTCCCCAAATATTTTTTATAGTTGATTAAAAAAAATTTTGGGCTGGGTGCCATGGCTCACATCTGTAATCCCAGCACTTTGGGAGGCTGAGGCAGGTGGATCATGAGGTCAGGAGATCGAGACCATCCTGGCCAACATGGTGAAACCGTCTCTACTAAAAATACAAAAATTAGCCAGGCGTGGTGGTACGTGCCTGTAGTCCCAGCTACTTGGGAGGCTGAGGTGGAAGAATCACTTGAACCTGGGAGGTAGAGATTGCAGTGAGCTGAGATTGCGCCACTGCGCTCCAGCCTGGCGACAGAGCAAGACTCCGTCTCAAAGGACTGGGTAAAATTCAGGTTCACTCAGCACATCATTATGTCTCTTTAGTCTCTATTTTATCATTCTTTATTCAGATGTATAGTTTACATTCACTAAAATTCAGCCATTTTAGTGTAACATTCTGTGAGTTTTGACACATGTATGCATTCATATAACCACTGCTTCAAATAGGACTTCATCCTCCAAAATTCTTCTGAGCCCTTTTGTAGTCAGCCTGTTCTCTACTCCTAGACTCTGGAAATTGCTAATCTGTTTTCTGCCTCCATGGCTTTTTGCCTTTTCAAGAATGTTGTAAAAATGAAATAATACAGAATATAGTCTTTTCATTCATTTGCCCAATGACTAATGATATTAAGCATCTTTTCATCTGATTATTTGTCATTCTTTGATGTCTATTCAAAATCTTTTGCTCAAAAAAATGAGTTTTTGTATATACTCTGGGATCAAATATATAATTTGCAAATATTCTCCTAGTCTGTTTTTACTTGCCTTAGTAATGTCTTTTTGTTTGTTTTGAGATGGAGTTTTGCTCTGTCACCCAGGCTGGAGTACAGTGGCACGATCCTGGCCCACTGCAACCTCTGCCCCCTGGGCTCAAGTGATTCTCCTACCTCAGCCTCATGAGTAGCAGGGATTACAGGCATGCACCACCATGTCCAGCTAATTTTGTATTTTTAGTAGAGATGGCGTTTCTCCATGTTTAGTCAGGCTGGCCTTGAACTCCTGACGTCAGGTGATCCTCCCGCCTTGGCCTCCCAAGGTGCTGGGATTACAGGCATGAGCCACTGTGCCTAGCTGAAGTTTTATTTATTTTTTTTTTAGAGGTGGAGTCTCCCTCTGTCACCCAGTCTGGAGTGCAATGGCGTGATCTTGGATCACTGCAACCTCTGCCTCCCTGGTTCAAGTGATTCTCCTGCCTCAGCCTCCCAAGTAGCTGGGATTACAGGCACCCACCACCATCATGCCTGGCTAATTTTTATATTTTTAGTAGAGATGAGACTTCACCTTGTTGGCCAGGCTGTTTTCAAACTCCTAACCTCAAGTGATCTGCCCACCTTGGCAGATTAATTAAAGAAATGAATTGCTGTGATGATGAACAAGAGAAGGATCACTGTAATCTATTATTTTCTGTTCCCCATTGGGGAGCGTTCCAGTGAAAACCAGAAAACCTGCTAGACAAATTCTAAAAGAGCTGTAACACGTGTGATCTGGTGTTTTTGTATAGAAATGCTTTCTTTTGTGTTTTTGTTTCTTAGCATATATGCTTTATGTTACAAGTTGTAGTGATTGAGTGGGTAGAGTGTGGCTCTTTAAGGTGCATTTGCTGTTTATTTACCATGCAGCTTTAGGTAAGTTATTTGTCTCTGAAATCCAACCTTCTCTTTTCTCTTTTGACAAATGGTTATAGGACATACCTTGTAGGGTTGTTAATTTTGTTTGTTTGCTAATTTTTTCAAATATTGAGTACCTTTTGTCTGTCAGGCCTAGGTAATGGGGATTCAGTGACATCTGTAGTTGCTGCCCTCATGTATTTTTACAGTGTGCATGCTTGGCTTACTACTCATTGTGAGACGACATCCTATTGAGGGAAGTAGAAAATAAGTGAGTGAACAAACAATTGCTGTGATGCCTGGTGGTGATAATTCCAGGAAGGATATAAAGAGTATTAGCAGAGACTGGGGAGGTCAAATAAGGCCTTACTGAGGAGATGAGATTTGAACAGAGACCTGAAGAAAAGGGAGCAAGCCACATGAAGATTCAGAGAAAGTGGGTTTGGAAGGAACATCAAGTGCAAAGGACCTGAGGTGGGAGAATGAACAGGGAGCCTAGTGTGGCTGGAATGTGAGAAAGAGCGGTAGGAGATGAAGTTTGTATGTGTAGCCATAGACTAGACCAGATCAAATAGGCTCTTAAGCATGGTGGGAAACAGCTGAAGGATTTCAGCAAGGCATGACAAGAGGTGATGTAGGCTTTAAAATTTTTACACTGTGCATAGGGAGCAGTAGTGGAAACGGAGAGCCTGAGAGATGTGCAGTAGTTCAGGCTGGAGAAGGTGGTGGTTTGGATTAGGGTGGTAGCAGCGAAAGTGGTGGGGAGTGGTTTAAATCCATATGCACTTTGAAAGTAGAACTGATAGGATTACTTACAGATTGGAAAAAGGTTCTAAAAAGAAAGAAATTAAGGGTGATTCCTAGGTGTTTTACGTTCACAACTGGGTAAATGGGGAAGATGTGGAATCAGTTTGCTGAGAGGTTGTAATTGTGATTTCCCTGTTGACATGCTGAGTTTGAGGTCTGTGAAATTGTTAACTGAAGGTATCAGTAAGCACTTGGATATACAGTTCCGGAGTTCAGTGATGGTCTGAACTGGGTGTATGAATTAGAGAATTGCAGATAGAGAAGGGAGAACGGGAGGTTTTAGTGGGAATTAGGGATATATAAAGCTCCTGGCACATAAAAGCGCTCATGGCATAGTAGATAATACTCATGACAATCATAAAACAACCACCACTATGTGTAATAACTAAAGGAAGGCCAGGTGTGAGTGAAGGAAGGTGGTAGTGACCTAAAACAATTATCTTGCATATTATCTCAGAATTAGTTAGGACTCCGAACATACTGAAAACTTTTCTTCTCTGAGCATGATAAAAATATTAGTGAAGTCTATTTTCCATTTGTAGTCTCTAAGGATATTGGTGATAGTGGAGAGATAACGTTTTAATGTGATGCAAAGGTATTATTTGAATGTACTTCACATACACATACATGAGGAGGCTACTGCAAAGTAGGTGAGAGTAACTTTTAATCTTCTGATTTTCTGCAGTGTGTATATTTGTCTTAATTTTTGTTTTCTTTAAGACAGGGTCTCACTCCATTGCCCAGGCTGGAGTGTAGTGGCACAGTCTTGGCTCACTGTGGCCTCTGCCTTCTGGGCTCAAGCGATTCTCCCACCTTAGACTCTGGAGCAGCTGGGACCCCCGGTGTGTGCCACCACACATAGCTAATTTTTGTACTTTTTGTAGAGATGGGGTTTTGCCATGTTGCCCAGGCTGTTCCTGAACTTGTAGACTCAGGCTGTCCACCTCAGCCTCCCAGAGTGCTGGGATCATAGGTGCGAGCCACTGCACCTGGCCCCCTTATTCTTTTTTTTTTTTTTTTT
>NW_016107731.1:1793536-1799288 GCF_001604975.1 Cebus imitator | reverse complement strand
TTTTGTATTTTTAGTAGAGACGGGGTTTCACCGTGTTGACCAGGATGGTCTTGATCTCTTGACCTCGTGATCCACCCGCCTCGGCCTCCCACAGTGCTGGGATTACAGGCTTGAGCCACTGCGCCCGGCCTATTCTTATTTTTAATAAAATGAGTTAATATTTTTTGAGGTTGTGCTCAGTTGGTGAGTTTCTAGGGTAATGTTTTTCATTTGTGTATGGTTGCTGATATTCACTTCTTTTACTATGTATATAGTCTGTTGTCTTAAAAATTTGAGCCCTTAATAATCTTAATCATAGATGGGAATCAGTTAAGAGTAATTTTTTTTTGGCTTGTTTTAAAGAGATGAGGTTTTGCTGTGTTGCCTAGGCTGGACTTGAACTCTTGGGTTTAAGTGATCCTCCCATCCCAGCCTTCCTCGTTGCTATGACTACAGGCATACCCCACTGCACCTGGCTCTGGGTGGTTTTGATAGGAGTCCATAGCAGTTCCTGGAAAAATTGTTAGCACATGCTCTTCCCACCAGGCTAATTGTGGCGCCATTTTGTTGAAAAGGTACTTTATGTTGCATTGTGGCGGGCAGATCTCTTCAGAAAAATTGAACTGAGCGTGAAGTTGTTTTGTTTTAACATCTGAATTATACCATCAACAGTAACTTAGATTTTTTAGAAGTATTCATTTTCCCAGGTGATAACTGTGTAAAGGTGGTGGATGTGACAGGGGCTTTTACAAATTTGACGTTTTGTGTAATTCATGAATCACTTCTAAAAATATACCCTATGACCTCGGTGGTATCTGTAAATCTGTAACCCTTGTCTTATTTGAGTTCAGCGTTGTCTAAGTGGGTATGTTTCTGGAGTGGGAGAAGGGAAGTCTGTTGCAACTTTGTATGGCAATAATTTCTTTTACCTTTAACAAGCTGGAAGAAAATGGTTTTAGGTTGCTTTGTACACAGAGTGTACAACATCCTCTTGGATGCTTTTCACACAGCTGCTGGGCTCAGAATACAAAGGAACTATAGATGAGACTTCACAGTTTGGGAGTTAATTTGCGGAAAAAAAATATGGTAACGAGTTGGGAAGTAGAGTTCTAAGTGTTCATTTGATCACATGAAGCCGTGGGGGCTGGCTAAGGTGCTTCCTCTCTTCAAGGATTAAAGGCATGCATGGGTCAGTGGGCAGTAATAGCCAAAGCTTTTGCTTGAGCACTCCTGCCAAAATAGTGCTGTGTGTATCCTTAGAGCATAGAATAGTGTGTATGTCCAGTCTAGAGAGGTCTTTTGAGGTCATTAAATTGATTAAATTTAAAAGTGTTTTAAATGAACACTAAAGCGTTTTCGAAAAAGTAGTTACTTAAGGGAAGAAAAAACTTTGGTGTGTTTACCTACATATTATGTTTATTTACATTCTCTTTTTTTTGAGGGGACGGAGTTTCACTGTTGTTGCTCAGGCTGGAGTACAGTGGCGCAGTCTTGGCCACAGCTGCCTCAGCCTCCCAGGGTCAAGCGATTCTCCTGCCGCAGCCTCCCGAGTAGCTGGCATTACAGGCATGCGCCACCACACCCAGCTAATTTTGTATTTTTAGTAGAGACAGGGTTTCTCCATGTTGGTCAGGCTGGTCTTGATCTCCTGACCTCAGGTGATCCACCTGCCTAGGCCTCTCAAAGTGCTGGGATTATAGGCGTGAGCCACTGCCCCCGGCCCATTTACATTCTCTTAATTCCTTACAATAACCCTGTAAAATAGATATTATTCTCTCTCCCTTTTTTGATGAAAAAACTAGGGTTTAGAGATTTAAGTTTGCTTCTCTCAAGTCAGTGAACTAAAACTTTCATCTGGGACATTGTGACTATAAACATACTCTAGTTTTATTACATATGCCTTAAGTCACATTTTTTCACGTTGATATAATTATATCCAAAGTAGCCAGCTTAAAATTCCAGCTTGTTCTTGTTGTAAATAGAATATCATTGTGGTCTGCTCTTACAGTTTTCCTAGAATTCTTAGAAACGTGGTAGGCTTCCATGTTTGTGCCTTGAAAGTAGCAGAAACTTGCCAGTAGAATTGTATTTCCCTTCATATACAGAGGCTTTGTGGATGGACATTAATAATTAACATTTACACATTTGTTCACATCTTCAAAGTGTTTTACAAACATTTAATTAGTTCATGTGTTACCTATATGGGAAGTTGAAAAACCAGTTTTTTTAGGTTCATTTTAGTAGTACTGCAGTGTTGGGGGAAAAGGAGTAAGCAAGCCGTCAGTAAGAAAAATACAGGTATGCACCGTGCAGTTCAGATCATCTTTTCTTACACCCTCTAACTTTTGGCCCAGTTTGGCTCATGTCAAACATGTTTTTTGAGTGCATATATTCTGTATATTGCCAGGGAGTGGATTATGTGGACCCAGCAAAAGACACAGGGTGGTGTGGTTGGGGAAAGACCTGGGTAATAGTAATGCAGCTTTCTCTTCCTTACACTAGTCCCTTAAATGTGAATTGTCCTTAATTCATCCTTTTGAGCATTTTCAAGGCCAGGTTATCATTGGAGCACAGACTCTGGCAAATGAATTGAGCATGCATGTTAATTTCTGGGGAGAAAATTGTTTATTTTTCACTCCTGACTTAGGAAATAGTAAGTCAGTAACTAGATACTTTGCTAATTTTCTTTCTACTGTTTGTCACCTGATTGCATCTCCTCTCCTCCCATCCTTTGGCAAAATGACTTTAACTTGGCAAGGTTTGTAGTTGGAAGGAGACACGAGTCCCAGTTGAGCTGGGTTCTGTCACATCGTTGACTGTGTGACCTTGAGCAGGTTACTGCTTTTCTTTTGCCCTTGAGTTCTTTTGTTCTGTGAAATGGTATTTGCTGACTCACCTTTCACTGAGTCCTAGAAGAATGGCCCGAGAAAGATATAAAACTTAGTTAGGCCCTTGGACATGAAATGGGACAGAGGATATTTTCACATTGGTGAGCATTCTTCAGAGTTGCACTGCTTCCTTTTCCACTTTGCTTGGAGAACCTAATTAATTTTCTTACTATTGTTGCCAACCTTATTACTATAAACATTTTTTTGTTTTTCTAATACAGTGCAGTAAATAGAACTACTTGATGAATAGTGTGTCTGGGTAATTTCCTAAGACAGGACATGCAAGCTCCTTTTCATCATTGCTTATAGCCCATTGTTCAGAGGAACTGTTCATTGTTCAGAGGAATCTTTGTCTAGATGACCTTGCCAGAGAAACTTAGTATGTGATGGCAGAAAGGAGAAGAATTGTGAGAGCTTGGCATGTATACTTAATTAAATATTTATCATGAATGAGAATCTGTTCTTTTAATGGGGGAGTATAAGAATGGCCCCGAACTTTTGCCTCCATCCAATAGTGTTGTTTTTCAAGACTTTTTTTTTTTTTTCTGTCCCTTTCCTTTCTTCTTGAAATCTGAAAATTTAAAGGTGGGATGAGTTGGCGGTGGCTGTTGAACCTCTTTGTAACATTAAATACACCCAGGTTTAAACTTGCTGTTCTGCCAAGATTTATGGTAATTTGGAAGGAATATTGTACAGCTGGACCTTGAGTAACACTATATGTGAACTGTGAATAATTGAGATTGGCTTAGTTCAATAGTTAAAGCTACTCTTTTATTTGAAAGAATGCCTGAAGGTAATGTTTATCTATCTTTCTGAAAAATACTTTTTTGTTAGGACAAATTATGTGTGTAAGACAAGATAGAAGTTTCTTTTGGAAACCTAGCTGGTTTCCAAGCAATCTAATAAATGATTGTTTTTCCTATTTAGATTAGGGATTCGAGTTATACAGTTTTTGGTTAACTCTTGGATTTTTTTCATTTAAAAAAAAATTTTTTTTTTTTTTTTTTTTGAGACTGAGTTTTGCCCTGTCACGCAGGCTGGAGGGCAATGGCACGATCTCAGCTCACTGCAACCTCCCCCTCCTGGGTTCAAGCGATTCTCCTGCCTCAGCCTCCCGAGTATCTGAGATTACAGGCACCTGCCACCACGCCCGGCTAATTTTTGTATATTTATTAGACACAGGTTTTTGCCTGGTCTTCAGCTCCTCATCTCAGGTGATCCACCTGCCTCGGCCTCCCAAAGTGCTGGGATTACAGGCGTTAACCACTGCACCCGGCCTGATTTTTCCTTATTGTCTTTGCCCAGTGTTCATTTCCTTTCCCTGATTAATTTAGTAGGATGTACTGTCATATTGCCCCCTGAATAGACGGGGTAAGGTAATATCACATGTTTATCTTTCCTCCTAGATTATAAACTTCTTGAGGGCAGATTTTATCTGCTTTGTTTATTGCTGTATCCCCATCAACAATGGCATATAATAGTTGTTTCTCAGGAAATATTTGGGTTGCTGGAAGGATAAATGAATTTTTGACTTTGTATATATACACACATATACACACGTAGATGTTAAATCCATCCTGTTGCGAATAAACAGATTTTTTCTTTTCTAGCATCAGTTTTAGTTTGATTTTGGTCAGTTTTAAAGCATTCATTTTGGGAAAAGAGAAGACACCATGTTAAATGGAAGGTTGGTGTTGACTGAGTTCAGTGGTAAAATTTATACAGCTGTTGTCTGGTTTTTTGTCCTTGGTCCACATAGTGCTCTGTCACTTTACAGTTTAACCTCTTCAGCAACTTCATCATTGGCATATGGATCGTTGACCTAAGAATGTGGGTATATGAGGGCTGGCCTAATTAAAAAACAAAATTATAATTGTAAATCGTGTTCAAAATAGAAGAGTAGAATTGACTCTTATATACCCATTACCCAGATTCTAGCAAGATTTTGCTGTGCCCTGAATACTTTAAAAAATAACAAGTTTGTTTTGATATAATTCATATACCATAAAATTCACCTATGCTTTACTTTAATATGTTCATCCTATTTGTCCTGAAAGTTACTACCAACTTTTTTTTTTTTTTAGTGATTTTTAAATGGTATTTTTACTCCAATGTATAATACTGTAAAGCATGAAATGTCTCTGTAAAACAAGGCATGATATATTTCCAGGATATGAAACAGGCAACTTTAACTCAAAGCAAATGAGTGCTGAGCAGCCTGTTTTCCTCTCAGCAGAGTAATTGCAGAAATAGGACTGTAAACCTTCTATTAAGTACTTTCGTATGAAATTTGAGGTTTCTGTCAAATTAGACATGGAAAATTAAACAAAGCTGCACAAATTACTGATCTGTGCAGTTTTTGAGTCCTCTCATATGTTAGACTTTTTTTTTTTTTTAAGATGACTGTTTCTTTTAAGTACCAACACAGGAATGTTACGATTTATACGAAATTATTTTTGTTTTTCTGTCAGTAGTTTTTTTTTAACCCCCATTGAATGTAGTAATTTCCCCCCCCCAGGATTATTTTTTAACTCATGCATTCCCAAGTGTTTTGATTTTTGTGAAAGAAAACACTTTTTAAGGTAATTGAATACCTCCATCAATCTTGTACTTCCTAAATAATTCATTTGGCAACGTATATAAAAATAGTGTTGATATGTTAAAAGCTTTCATCTGAAGGCCCGAGAACAATCGATACATTGTTTTTCACAGCCCTTTTTGTAAATACTATGTCCTAAGTGCATAGATTCTTTGAAATACTCCTCTTTTACCCCCTCTGTGGTAAAGAATTATTTTGGCTGCTTTGCCAAAAGTGCTTGTGGCAGTCTAAAGATGACCACTTTATTTTTTTTATTTATTTTTATTTTTTATTTTTTTTTTTTTTT
>NW_016107731.1:1773775-1793416 GCF_001604975.1 Cebus imitator | reverse complement strand
TTTAGTAGAGACGGGGTTTCACTATGTTGACCAGGATGGTCTCGATCTCTTGACCTCGTGATCCACCCACCTCGGCCTCCCAAAGTGCTGGGATTACAGGCTTGAGCCACCACGCCCGGCCTAAGATGACCACTTTAATAGTTAGCTCACTAGAATGTGTGCCCATAAATGGAGAGTTTTCTTCCTGAACTCAAATAAAGGTAATGGTTCATCTGTGAGATATGTCGGGACTGAAATACTAATTCAGAAGGAAAATTGTGTTTATTCTCTCCCCTTAGCCTTGATGCATGTTGAAATCTGCAGGGACAAGTTCACTAATACAATAGCTACCATCTATTGGGAACCATTATTGATCTATTGGTAGCTATTACTGATGTAAGTGTCTTATGTATGTCAGGTCTCCTCTCTGCAAGGAAGGTATTTTTATGATTTTGAAAAGGAAATTGAGGCCCAGAGAAATTAATTAGCTAATTTTATGTGTACTTCATTAAACATTTTATTTAAGGCCTGTTGTATGGCAGGCACACTACTGGGTGCCAGGGATTGAGGAATAAACAAAATAAGATGTAGCCCCTGCCCTTAAAGCACTCATGATTTTGTCTCTTGATTGATAATATAATGACAATAATAGTGATAATCGCCATCATTATTACTTTCCATGTGCCAAGTTTAGTAACCATTACTCTACAAACTCTTATCTCATTTTAATCCTGGTAACTCTAATCCTCACAAAATGTGTCAGTATCCACATTTTATGGATGAGGAGGCAGACGCCCAGAGAGGCTCAACTTGCTCAGGGTCACACAGTTAGTATGTGGCTGAGTTCTTTCTTAAACATGGATCTTACTTTAGAGCTCATATTCTTCTCAACTTTCCTCATTCTAGTAGGAGTTGAAATGAGTAATTATGTGAAAGGGACATTGTGAGCTATGATTTTGGCAGAACTTTATGTAACTTTGACTTTGCCAGTAGATTTATTTTTATGGTTAACTTTCTACTTTATAATCTCTTATTCTAGGAGTCATCAGTTCGTTTTCATGATTTATGAAAGACATTTTTAAGAAGTCTAATTTTTGCCGGGCACAGTGGCTCATGCCTGTAAATCCCAGCACTTTGGGAGGCTGAGGTGGGCGGATCATAAGGTCAAGAGATCGAGTCCAGCATGACCAACATGGAGAAACCCTGTCTCTACTCAAAATAAAAAAATAGCTAGGCAGGGTGGTGTGCGCCTGTAGTACCAACTACTTGAGAGGTGGAGGTTGCAGTGACCCCAGATGGCACCACTGTACTCCATCCTGGTAACAGAGCAAGACTCTGTCTCAAAAAAAAAGGAAAAAGGTCTTATTTTTTGTTACAACAGTGATGTGCAGTCTCTTGAAATTCAGAAACTATAGTCCCAAAAAAGGACACATAAATAACACTACCTAGAGAAAATTGTTTGGTATAATTTTTCTTTCCAAACTTGAAAACTTGTAGAGAGGGAGAGAGAGTGTGTATGTCTATATGTGCATATATGCATATATACAAGCCGTATGTGGCATATTTTATGTACCATTGAGCATAAACAGATTATAAAACATTTCATCAGTATACCTTTATATGAATTTTTTTTTTTTTTTTTTTTTTTTTTATTTTTTTTTTTTTTTTTTTTTTTTTTTTTGGAGAGAGAGAGTCTCGCTCTGTTGCCCAGGTCGGAGTACAGTGGCGCAGTCTCTGCTCACTGCAACCTCTGCCTCCCAGTTTCGAGTGACTCTTCTGCCTCAGCCTCCTGAGTAGTGGGGATTACAGGCACGTGCCACCACGCCCAGCTGATTTTTGTATTTTTAGTTGAGATGGGGTTTCACCATGTTGACCAGGCTGGTCTTGAACTCCTGACCTCAAGTGATCCGCCCGTTTTGGCCTCCCAAATTGCTGGGATTACAGGCATGAACCACTGCACCCAGCCACCTTTATATGATTTTAAGTAACTGACATAATTATTTAATGACTATATAATATTTGTTTGTATGGATTTAAATTTATCTTCAGTTCACTCTCTATTATTTGAATATTTAGGTTGCATATCTTTTTTTCCCCTTCACCCTTCCTCCTGCCTCTTTCCTTTATGCTATTATAAACATTGCTTTGAAGAACAACCTTGTGCATACATCTGTGTGTCCTTGTTTACATTGTTCTCACAGAGAAATGGAATTGTTAGGACAAATAGTGTACATTTCAACAGCTGTTCATAGATACTGTCAAATTGTCTACAGAAAGCTTATGTCATTTATACTTCTACTGGCAGAATATGACAGTGTCTATTTACTATTTCTTTATAACCTTTAGAAAACACATTTTTAAAGTTTTAAATGCCATAAGAAAATTACGAATAGAATTACTGGATTACTGGCAACCAAAGAAAAGAATGAAAGAACTCTGTATTTCTAAAAGGATATGAAGAAATTCATGAAGCATTGTTATTGCTCTTTTAAGTGCTGAAAGTTAATCTAAGATGACTTCTCAATATTAATGACACATGGAGGAAACTTTCAAATAGAGTCACTGATGTGTTCCTTCCTCTCATTCTTAGTTGTCAGTCCAAATTAACTCCAGCAATAAAACAGGGAAGTATTTGAGATAAGATTTAGAGATGGTAGGGAGTAAGGTCTACTTCTACGCAAAGAGCTCTGTGAAAGATGATCTGTGGCTGTTCTTTTGCGTATCTAAATGCATATTAGAATTAATGTTAGAGCTTTTTTATTTATTTTATTATTACTATTTTTTTTCTAGAGAAGGAGTCTCACTATGTTGACCAGGCTGGTCTCAAACTCTTGGCCTCAAGTGATCCTCCACCTGGGCCTCCCAAAGTGCTGGGATTCCAGGCATGACCCACTGGACCTGACTCACAGCTTTTAGTTCTTGGCCAGGCATGGTGGTTCATACTTCTCATCTCAGCACTTTAAGAGGTTGAGGTGGGAAGATAGCTTGAGGCCAGGAGTTTGGGATCAGCCTGGGCAACATAGTGAGACCCTGTCTCTACAAAATAAAAATTAAAAATTAGCTGGCTGATGATGCATGCCTGTAGTTGTAGCTACCTGAGAGGCTGAGGCAGAAGGATCACTTGAACCCAGGAGTTAGGGGTTACAGAGAGTTATGATCACCCAGTTACTCCAGCCTGGGTGACAGATCAAGACCCTGTCTCTGAAAAAAAAAAAAATTAAAAAAGTTTAGTCCCAAAAGTACAAATAACGTATAATCTACGTATGTTCCCCAAGTCACAGTGACATGTTGACATCATGGTTTAGATAACCAAGAAAACAAGCAAATTAAACATTGGAACCATGTTCTTGACTTTAATATAGGCAGACACTTTTCTCTGAGCCATAGATGAGTTAAGTGGTCTCAGCTATAATAATAAATTTCAATCAGTAAATTTCAATCATAATATTTGTGAAGGTTTTCTGTACTATAAGTAGGAAGAGCCACTTGTATAGGAAGTTATAAGTCAGGTAGGTGTGTAAGGTAGTCTCCTGGCACTGTTGCTACACCAGTGTGTCTTTGTTTTGTTGGACATTCTTGGATTATCTTGTTGATTTTCAGCCTGTTTTCTGGTTACAGAGAAATAGCTGATTGATTAAAATTTAGTATACATATATATATATTTTTTGAAACAGTCTTACTCTGTTGTCCAGGCTGGGGTGCAGTGGCATGATCTCAGCTCACTGCAGCCTCTGCGTCCTAGGTTCAAGCAATTCTGCCTCAGTTTCCCAAGTAGCTGAGACCACAGTTGTGTGCCATCATGCCCGGCTTATTTTTGTATTTTTAGTGGAGATGGCTTTACCATGTTGGCCAACCTGGTCTCAAACTCCTGACCTCAAGTGATTCACCCGCCTTGACCTCCCAAAGTGCTGGGTTTATAGACGTAAGCCACCATGCCCGGACTACTATATCACTAGAAGTAGAAATTTGATTCAGGATGGTTCTATAATAAAGTCTTGGAACATGTAGATAGTTAATTCAGATGTGGGAGGGCGTCTCTCGTCTTGAAACCACCCAGTTTTTTATGTAGTATACCTGATTGTTGAATTGTTTAGTTGCGTTATGAATTCCAGATGTTACTTTATTTTGGTAAGGGACCCTGTGTGGAATTTTGAGGACATCCTCTCTGCCAACCTGAATTGATCAGAATTTTTATAGGCCTCCCAAAGGACCTCTGTTTTGGAAATCTTTTGGGGGCAAGGCCAGCTCTGTTTTGCTTTCTGTTACAACTGCATTGTTTGGGCTTAAATCTCAGAAGTGTGCCATTCTGCTTTTTTCCTGTTTCCTTCCCCTGGTAACTTGAGTTATAATGAACTGTTTACCAAAGAAGCTAGTCATTTTTGACTAAGTATTCTCTTGACAAACTGCCCCTTTGTGGTCGCAGAAAAGAGAGAAATAACGGTAGGTCAACCAAGAAATAGGATCATGGCATCTCACGTTTCAGAGGATTCTTCCTTAGGTCTCACTACTTTCTTTCCTGTCTTAGGAATCTGGGATAAACAATTAGCTCGGCAAATCAGTGGTAGGAATTAAGTGTTTCTGTGCATTTTCTTCTGGGACATATGACAATAATAATGGGGAACAAAATAATAAGAGAATGAGTAACAAGACAGTAATAAGGATGCCGGATTAAAAATAAGGAGGTGGAAACTCACTGACTGGTAGAAATGTAAAGGATACGTTGTGATGTAGAGCATTCTGTAGCTGAGAAAAACTTGTTAGTGAACAAACACTGGATTAGGATTCATTAAATTTGGGTTCTAGGCTTAGTTTGCTGCCAACAACCTTTTGAAGTGGGGTGGGCGAGTCACTTAGCCCACCCCACCTCAGTTCTGCCGTCAAAAATGAAATGGCTAGACTTACCAGGTTTTTGTTTGGTTCTTTGTTGTGCTTTCTCCAAAAGGTGTCCTCAAGTCCTGGAAATCCTTGGAATTACATGAAGGGCCCAAATGGGATTGGGGAGGGGATGGAAAAGAGAGCAAGTGGTGCTACACAGAGTTGTTCCACTTCTCTGAGTTTCCTGTATTGTTTCCCTCGAAGACATTTCCATTCTCAAAAAATCAGTTTGGAAACATGTGGATGGGAAAATATCTTGAAAGTGCCTTCTGGTGCCTAGGATTTGGTGTTCATGAATCTCCATCTGTTGGTTGGATGTCTTCGTTCTTGGTCTCTTTCAGGGTTAGGGAAATACTGGCTCACCGTGAAGGAACTGTATAATACAGTGGATGATTGTGGTATCTGACTACATGGCTGTGTCCTGATGTTAACTGCCCATGAGATATTTCTCAACTAGCAATTATAAATTACTTTTTGTCTGTCCCCTAACTTGGGAAATCCTGAATAAAAAGATACACATAATCATATTCCTTGCTTATCAAAACCTATTTATCCTGACTGCCCCCTCCCCCCGTTTTGTTTTTTTTTTTTTTTTGAGCACGCACTTTGTAGCATTTTATCTGCATTGTCTCAACCCTGGGATGATACTGTGAAGTAGCTGGAGTTAGCGCTACCATAAGTGGTAGTTGAGGGTTACTAAAATTCAAGCTTGGCTAAACTCCCACAGCCAGGAAGTGCAAGAGCTGGAATTTGAAACTAGGATTGTGTTTCTAAAATGTGTGCATTTTTTATTATGTTCACTTGCCGTTCTTTTTTTTTTTTTTTTAAAGATGGGGTTTCACCATGTTGGTCAGGCTGGTCTTGAACTCCCAACCTCAGGTGATCCACCCACCTTCGCCTCCAAAGTGCTTGGATTGCAGGCATGAGCCACCACGCCTGGCCTCACCTGCCTTTCCTAAAGTTACAGGACTTTTGAAGCTGTGAGATGTTTTTAATGGCACTGCCATTACTCATGTTTTTCATTAATGAAGTCTGGTAATTTAAGTGATTAGCAACTTTCATTGTTCTTAACTGCTTGTTATGTCAAGGACTCTTAATAGGGCAGAAATGATTTGATCATATGTATACATTATTCCTTATCTGTTATGTCCTCATAAGTAAGGAAAAAATGAAGAATTTATCAGATTAGAGCAGAATGAAATAGGCTATATTTTCTTTAACGGTTGGAAATTATTCCTAAAAGAATAATAGATATAAAAAAATCTAAAATAGGTGATGCTAAATTTCTTAGAGTCAGTGACCATATGGATTAGATTGTTTTTTTCTTTTTTTGGAAGAAAGCTAAGCCTTGAAGCAGAGATTAGGTTGT
Source organism: Cebus imitator (assembly GCF_001604975.1). NCBI lineage: Eukaryota > Metazoa > Chordata > Mammalia > Primates > Cebidae > Cebus > Cebus imitator. Next base: position 1,787,193 of record NW_016107731.1, on the reverse strand, counting down.
TTTATGATCATTGTGGTGCTAACTTTGATGCCCTAAGAACAGATTTACCATGTGGTACCTACTGTAAAAAGATTGGGCATTTTCTTCTTCAAAACATAATTTATTGCTGGATGCTGTAAAAATACCAAAATGTGATGGGCATTAGTGCTACTCACTATAATTTCTAGTTCTCCTTCTTTTTGCATGTGGAATATCACTTTTCCCAGCCTCTTTCAAGATGGCATGGTCTTGTCCCAGCACTTTGGGAGGCCAAGGCAGGTGGGTCACCTGAGGTCAGGAATTGGAGACCAGCCTGATCAACATGGTAAAACCTTGTCTCTATTAAAAATACAAAAATTAGCCAGGTGTGGTGGCGCATGCCTGTCATCCCAGCTTCTGGGAAGGTTGAGACAGGAGAATCACTTCAACTCGGGAGGTGGAGGTTGCAGTGAGCTGAGCTTGTGCAATTACACCCAACCTGGGCAACAAGAGTGAAACTCCGTCTCAAAAACAAACAAAAGATGTGAAATCCTCTGTTTCCTTGCTTTTGGGACTTGGAAGCACTAGTAGGTATGACAGTACCACATGATTAAATCAGGTTGGAATACTGCTCCCAGACTTGAGGGATAGCTGCCCCAGAGAGTTCCCTGGAGCCATAGTGATCTTTGAGTGAGTGAAGAGTAAACTTCATTGTGTTAACTTCTGATACCTTCTGGTTGTTGTTACCATTGTACAGCCTAGCTTATCCTGACTTACACACATCGTCAGAAATCATTAGTGTAAAAGATTTTTAAGGAGAGGGACCGACCAGGATTGAAACATAATTACCTTGGATGCAGATGAGGTCAATAGCATAGTTAAGGGCAGGTTTTCTCTTTTAGCTGTCACCTGTTTTATGTTCTGTCAGTTTATTCTTCTTTTAGTTTAGCTTTGGTCATGTCATGGCCCCATTTAAAAATAGTAGTTCCTCATGGCCCACAGAATAAAATCTGAGTAAGGCCTGCCACGGTTTGGTTCTGCAACAGCATGCTTTAAAAACTGTTCTCTCACCATGGTGATTTGTTTACAACATGTGCCTTTACCCATTCACGCATTTGAGAAACATTGATTACTTTGTATGACAATGTGGAGTAGACCCTAGGGACACACAGAATGTTCCTTCTCATCTGTTCATTTCCGATTATGCCTTAGCTTTTCAAGCTGAGCCTTGAAGGGTATTTCCTGCATTAAACCCTGCTTCGTTCTCACAGTTATAAGCTGTCTCTTTGACCTCTCACGCTTTTCTGGCACACTGTTTCCTATCCTGGTTGTAAAGTTATATGTTTTATAGAACATTCCCTTTACTGGGCTAGTGTCACACCTTTGTATCTTTGGTACCTAGCTCCCAGCATAGTACCTAGCTCCTAGTAATCTTTACTGAATGATTGGCTATTAGATGTGGCTGTGTTGAAAAGCTAGTAATTTGCCTTTGTTTGACAAATTGTTAGTGTTTTTAAAGTTATTTTGCTTTCCTTGCTTGCACTTACCTCCTTCTCTAGCTATTATCGTTGTGTGTGTTCATTCTTAGTATTCAGTAGGGCCTATGTGGCAGTGGTGTTTTTTTTTTTTTCTTTTTTTTTCCATAAACTGTATCTGGAATGCTGTATCCTAGCGCACTCTGATGAGCTTTCTTTACTATTGTTTAAAGTCTGTTTTGTGTTTTTAAGATCCATTGTGAAGTTTCTTTTCTTTTTTATTATTTATTTATTTATTTTATTTATTTATTTATTTAAAAGATGGGGTTTCACCATATTGATCAGGCTGGTCTCGAACTCCTGACCTCAGGTGATCCACCCACCTCAGCCTCCCAAGTGCTGGGATTACAGGCGTGAGCCACCGTGCCTGACATCATTGTGAACGTTTCTTAATGTGACTTACAAATCTAGAGCTTATGAATAGATGTGTCGTGTTTTAAACGATTCAGACTTAGTTTTGTCTTGGTGTTTCGCTGTTTCCTACTGATGGTTTCCTGAAGGATTTGTGCCTTTGAATGAGAGTTCTGAACTGATACTCTGGTTTCTCTTCAGATTGTATAAGTCTTTCCCCTTTTACTAAAGAGTTTTGAACCACCCAGTTTAAAAGACCCAGATTCTAGTTTGGTTTGGCCTCTAGCTCACTACTGGGACAAGTCCTAACGTGTATGATAAATTATATTGTTTGAGGAGAACGATGGCAAGGAAAACCTGGCTGCTCCACCGCCCCCCCCCGACCCCCCGCAAGTGGAAAACTGCTTGGGGCATCCTAAAGTAGCCAAAAGGCGTATGTGTATCATACACCGGTTAAAACAATTATTTAGCACGGGATATGTGACTCTGCCCCCGTGGCTCCCTCATGGAGAATACTTTCTAGTTTGTCTTTGATCAGTGGTAAGCAGGCACCAGCTGCCTACCTAGTTTAATCTTGGTTGTATGAGAAAACACAGAACACCTGTTTGTTAATAATAATCACCTGTTCAGAGAAAATAAGTACGTAGGTCAGCATTAGCTCGAGACTCTGAGCCTGGAATGCTGTCAGTTCTCTGAAGCTCTCAGTTGGGAAGGCCGTTGGTCCCTGGATAGTCCCACTTTACTCTTCTATATGTGTGTCTGCTTCTTAATTCCTTCAGCACTGCCTGGGTGGGGTCTCTACAGTGGAGCTGGTTTCAGTAGCTCACTTTGTTAACTTTGGTTGTGAACTTTATATCCACAAAATAAATTAGTTAGACAAAAATCCGTGATTCACATACCGATTTTACTTTGGATTGGGTAAGTTATTTCAATTCTAATCTAGTGTGGATAGAAAAATTGGATACAGAATTCTGGCAGAGTTGGCAGAGGATGAAGGAAACTTTATTGAGTGCTTACTATGTGCTAGATGCTATTTATTTGCTTTAGTCACTAACCTGTGAAGGAGATTTTATCTCTATGTTTTAGTTACAGAAATATGAGATACAAAGAAGCTGGATCCAGAACTTTGGCCAAAGTCAATTCTATTCCAAAGCCAAGGTTCTTTTTGTTGCAATTTGGAAGCAGTTCCAGACTTTTCTAATAGAGTAGCCATTAGAACAAATGAAAGGTATTATATGTGTCTCTTGAAGAAAGTACTCTTTAGCTGTCGTAGTTCAGTGATGATCATAGCTCACCTAGAACTCCTGGGCTCAAGCAGACCTCTTGCTTCAGCTTCTTGAATAGCTAGATCTACAGGCATGTGCCACCATGCCCAATAAATTTTCATTTTGTAGAGACAGGGTCTCAATACGTTGCCTAGGCTGGTTTCAAACTCCTGGCCTTAAGCAATCCTCCTGCCTTGGCCACCCAAAGTGCTGGATTACAGGCGTGAGCCACTGAGCCAGACCAGAATACTCTTAAGATACAAAAGAAAGTGACTGGATAAATAATTTTTTTGGATCATTCGTTAAGACTGCGCACCCACAGCAGTGCAGTAATTCCCATTGTGCCTTTAAGTGTGCTTTACCATCCTGAGTGAAGGGACCATGATTAAAATTCCCTTGGCATTCTATGGTTTTATGATTGTGAGTTCAAGTCTTGCTCTCAACTGATTTTTGTGGCCTTGGACTAGAAATAGACTTTTTGCCTTTTGAGCTGCAGTTCCCTTGTGTGTAAAATGGGAGTAGTAGTACTTACTTAATACACCATGTTGCTCATCGTTGAACACATAGTATGTGTTAAGCATTTTTTTTTTTTGTCTGTGGTTGTACCTATAACTGGGGAGAATTTTTTCCTTTAAGCGTAGATCACTTATGGTATAGGACATTGGAAGGTAGAAGAAGAGGTACTATATACAGCAGTTACTGACCTTTCCAGTCTGCATTCCTATTTAGAAATAGTTATGATATTTGTGTTACTGTTTTAGGAGACATGAATTGGCTAATAACTTGTTGGCAATATTTCTTACCTAATTTTTGTAAATGTAATTAGATTTCATAACTTTGTGTAAGCAGAGCATAGATATTGAGAGAAAAATGCATAATAAAGCTAATTTGATGGTTTCTAGGGGCAGATTTACTGAGATTCCTTTCAGCAGACGTTTGAAACAGCATATTATAGGCTAGGCCCTGAAAGAACCAAGGGAGAGTAAAGCGCAGTCCTGGGTCACAAAGAGTGTATCTCTGGAGAATAAGATCTTGGGATTTTTTTGTCCTGCTCACAAATCAGAAAGAATACATTTTATGCCAGTAACAAGTAGATAAGCTCATTGAAGAAATGTTTAAGCAGAAGGAATGTGCACCAGCCACTAGGAATGCAAAGATAATTGGAGGGTAGTGAGAGAGATGGAAATCTGTGGTGTCTCAGTGTTACAGTACCGACTTCGTGGAACACAGAGTTCTCTAAGGAACACAGATGAGGGATGAGGGTGGGACGTTTGTGCTGGGTCTTTTTTTTTTCCTGAGTTGGAGTCTTGCTCTGTCTCCCAGGCCGGAGTACAGTGGCGTGATCTGGGCTCACTGCAACCTCTCCCTCCTGGGTTCAAGAGATTGTCTTGTTTCAGCCTCCTGAGTAGCTGCTACTACAGGAATGCACCACCATGCCTGGCTAATTTGTTTTTTTTTTTTTAGGCTAGTCGGGTGAAGCAGTGGGAGTGGAGAAGGAACAAAAAAACCTGTAACTGGTTGTGATCAATTAGTTGTAAACACCACTGCACTCAGAGCAGCCGCCCGACTAATTTTTTTAATGTCTGTGCATTTTTAGTAGACAGGGTTTCACCACGTTGGCCAGGCCTCCAACTCGTGACCTCAGGTGATCCACCTGCTTTGTCCTCCCAAAGTGCTAGGATCACAGGCATGAGCCACCACACAGGCTGCTGGGCGAATGAGAGTGCACTGAGGGGCATGATTCATTCTGGCATGGGAGAGGAGTTGGCTTCCTGGAAGTGGTAATGTTTGAGTTTGGTGTAGATTACCTTGTTCAAAGTGGTTCTTGATCTTGCCCACAGTCAGTCCATTTATTCTTCTAGAAAGTACCAACTGCTTACTACATGCCAATAATCGATATTTTAAGAATATTAAACAATGTTAATTTTGGCAAAATATACCATAAAATTTTCCATCTTAACCATTTATCATCTTAACCATTTTTAAGTGTAGAGGCAGTGTCACTAAGGTACATTCACAGTGTCATGCAACTATCACCACTGTCCATTTCCATAACTCTTTTCATGTTGCAGAACTGAAATTTTGTACCCATGAAACAGTAACACTATTTCTCCCTCCTCCTTTTCCTGGCAAATACTTTGTTTCTATGAATTTGACTATTCTAGGTACTTTATGTAAACGATATCACAATAAAGTGTTTTGTGTTCTTGTGACTGGCTTCACTGAGCACGTCATTAGAATTTATCCATGTAGCATGTGTCAATGTATTTCCTTTTAAAGGCAGAATAATCCATTGTATGTATATACCACATTTTGTTCATCCATCCACCAGTGGACACTAGAGTTGTTTCCACATATGGGTCGTTGTGAATGATGTTGCTTTGACTGTGGATGTGCAGATATCTTTTCAAGTCCCTGCTTTTTGTTCTTTGGCGTGTGGACCCACAGGTGGAATTGCTGGATCATATGGTAATTCTATTTTTAACTTTTTGAGGGGCTGCCATACTGTTTTCCATGGTGGCTGCATCATTTTACATTTCTAACAGCAGTGCACAAGTGTTCCAGTTTCTCTGCAACCTCACCAACACTTGCTGTTTTCTGTTTTTGTGATAAGTCATCTTACAGCGTGTGAAGTGGTATCTCACTGTGGTTTTGATTTGCATTTTTCTAGTAATTAGTGATGTGAGCATCTTTTCATGTGGTTATTGGCCATTCGTATATCTTCTTTGGAGAAATATCTGTTCAAATCCTTTGCCCATTAAAAATTTCCTTTGCCTAGGCTGGAGTATAGTGGTGCGATCTCTGCCCACTGTAACCGCCGCCTCCCAGGTTCAGGTGATTCTCCTGCCTCAGCCTCCCTAGTAGCTGGAATTACAGGTGCCCACCACCACACCTAGCTAATTTTTTGTGTTTTTAACGGAGACAGGTTTCACCATATTGGCCAGGCTGGTCTTGAACTCCTGACCTCAGGTGATCTGCCTGCCTTGGCCTCCCAAAGTGCTGGGATTATGGGCATGAGCCATGGTGCCTGGCCAATTGCCCATTTTTAAAATTGGTTGTAGGAATTCTTTATGTATTCTAAATAGTCCCTCATCAGATGAGAGTTGCTGACATTCTCTCCCATTCTGTGGGTTGCCTTTTCACTCTGTTGGTTCTGTTCTTTGATGCAGCCAGTAGTTTTTTAATGAACCTTAAATTATAAGGGACATTGTTGCTTTTATAATTTATTGAGTTCAAATGAAGTAATTTGTTTTCCCGATTTTCCTTTAGAGGAGTATGATATGATTTTAGAATTTGAAAGAGGGTTGGTATTCACTTTTTCTGAAATTTTACTTTCTCGGTAGGATTTACTGACCTAATAACTCTTGAGTAATGTCTCCTTCCTTTCTTTTTTATGGCCCTCAGGTGTGGTTATAAGAATAAGCATCATGACCATGATGTCGCTGGGCTGGTCATTCATCACCAGCTGTCCAGTTAAAAGCAAGTCTGGTCATACCTGCTTTTGTGTACCATGTCTTAACAGTTGTAGTTGTCTTGGGGCTGTCTCCCTACTCAGGCCCTTCTTTTCAACTTTCACCTGGGTCATGAGTAGGTCTTCTGCTTCAGGTTTCTCTTACTTTTCCTGCATGCTGTTTAGATTGGCCTTTCCAAAACATCTCAGAAATTTGAATTTATTTCAGGGGCTTTGTGATGCTTTTAGGATCAGATTCACAATACTAAGCTTGGCATTCCAACTCCTACTTAGACCTTAACCCCCTTTTCCAATTTTTTTCTTTCCTAATCATTGTTATATTGGTGGTGTTAGTCAAGGCATTTTATCTTCCTTAGGCTGGGGTAGGTTGCCTGACAGCTGGGACATTTCTCCTCTGTGACTCATCTGATTTACCCTCTGTCACCTGGAGGTGCCTGTGCTGTGCCCTCTGCTTGGAATGCTGTCATCTCTTTAACTTGCCTGGTTTTTCAGAGCCTAACTCAAATCCCTTTTCTCCTCGCATCCTTCTCTAGCTGATCCAGCCCATAGAGATCATTTTCCTTTCACAGAATGATGTTGGCATTTATTTTCTGTGCTACTTCATTGGGCAATTGATTGTAAATGGCTGTGTGTTGTGTTAGCTTTTTGTGTGTTTAAAAAAAAAAAGTTTGGGCTGGGCGTGGTGGCTCACGCCTGTGATCCAAGCACTTTGGAGGCCAAGGCGAGCGGGTCACCTGATGTCGGGAGTTCAATACCAGCCTGACCAGCATGGTGAAACCCCGTCTTTAAAAAAAAAAAAAAGTTCTGCCCCCTTAGTTTCTTGCAGTAGTAATCATGACTTGTACTCTATACAGGTTCTGTACATGTGGGTAATGGATGTATCTTCATTGATCCTGTAACATTGGTTCTCCAAGTGTAGACAATAGACTGTTGGACATTCCTGAGACCCTTTTGAGTCTGTGAAGTCAACACATGAAAACATTATTTACCTTTTTATAGTGTTCAGACATTTGACCTGATAGTGCATAGTGCAAAAGCAACAATGGGCGAAGCTGCTGATGCCTTAGAATCAGTCAAGACAGTGGACTACACTGAACTCCAGTAGTCACGGTATTCATTACAGTCACGTACTGTGAGTGAAACATAATGCCAGTTCCACTTAATGTCCTTGAAGAAGTAGTGAACATCATTACTTTTATGAAATCTCAACTTTTGAGTACGCATTTAAGTGTGTGAAGGAAAGGGGAGGATGCACAGAGGAGCTCTGCACATGGAAGTGCTGTGGTTGTCTGGAGGAAGAGCTCTCCTGTGATTGACTTCGGGGTGAACAAATTGCTTTTTAAATGAAACTCCATTTTTATTTGAAGGGAGGACTGTGATAAGCTGTGGTTATCCAGAAATTGGCTGTTTGGCAGATAGTTACTGAAATAAAGTAAGACTTTTACTTCAGGGAAGTAATGGACCGTAGTTGTTGCTAGTGATAAAATTTGAGTTTGGAAGTGAAAATCAAGAGTTTTGGAAAACACGAATTCGCCATCATGAGCTTGATAGCTTTTCAGTATTTAAAAGCTTTATGAGTATAGAAATGATATTAACAAATGGGATTTTTTGATACTGTATAATGAAAGTATCTACATTTGGAAGATCTGCGTAACTCAAGGAACCAGTATTTTCACAAATGATCAGTGTATGATGTTACAGCAAAATCATGCTTGGGTAAAAGATTCAAAGTGAAAGATCAATGACTTTTAATGTAACAGAGTACAAAACGGTCATTGATAGGGTCTCAGGTTTTACATTGCGACTAACCCTTCAAGAAACTACCACTTGTCAAATTTTGGTGCAACATGGAAAAAGAATATTAACAACCATCCAAAAAGACTATTAAAATACTACTTCTTTTTCAAATTGTGTATCTATGTGAGGAAAAATTTTTAAAGTATACTTCCCAAGCAGTGTAACAGTTTGAATGCAGCAGCAGACATGAGAATCCAGCTGTCTTCTATTAAGCCAGACATTTAAATTTGCCAAAATGTAAAACAGTGCCACGTTTTTATTTGTTTTGTTTTGGAAAACAGTTATTTTTCATAAAAATGTTTATTTCATGTGTAATGAGTTCATTGAATTTTAAAATGAATTAATATTTTATAAATTTTTCCATTTTAATTTCTGATACAATGAAGTACCAGGAAATATAACCCACATACAAAAGTTCTTTGGGACCCTCAAGTTTTGGGAGTAAAAAGAAGGGATCCCAGGCAACCAACAACTTCCAGACAGCTGATTACAGCTTATAGTGGATTGAAAAAACTGATTCTCATGAAATACTTTAGTTTCTTGCTTACTTGAAAATCTTTATAGAAACAGCACAAAGGAAAATAATTTGTTTCTACTTTTACTATATTGAGTTACGGTTGTTGGGCACTATATATATGCCTGACACTGCACCGAACACCGTACCCATATTATTTCCTCTAACCTTTACCTTATCCTTCAACGTATTTATTATCTTAGTTTTACAAATCAGGGGCCTAAGGCACCGGCAGGTTAAGTAATTGGCCCAAGCTTCTTCAAGAGGTAAGTAGTAGAGCCAAGTTTTAGACTTAGTTTTAAGTTGAAATTGAAAGCCCGAGCTTTTTGCCATGATCTGCTGCCTCACAGAAAAGTTTGTAAGTCAGCACTGTTTACGCACTACAAATTGATCGTTAGGGAAAGTGCAGAATGCTGTTGTCTGAAGATTGCTGATGCAAGGTTGAGCAGTGGCTCAGGATCCTGCTCATGCTTTCTTTTTATCCCAGACCACATAGTTTTGTACTGCTTGGTGAAACTGGATCTTTAGAAGGTGGTTCTTTGAGAACTTTAGAACAGGTGATAACTGGAAGACCATGGGCTTAATTACTAGTAGTTAGTATGCGAATCTAGCTCAAGGTTGGAGAAATTTTCAGGATCGCTTTACTTCAGTTGTCATTGCTCACTTATGCTAGTTCTTTCATGTAGGGGTATAGAGACCTTAGATTGTCGGAAAGTGTTATTTTGAATCAGAAAGGAGTTTTCCCATTGGGAGAAAAGGAAATGGGGGTGGAGTTGAAGTCAGGTGAAGGTGAAAATAGCACCATTTCTCTGATCCCAGGCTTTTGGGTTATTGTGCTGCAAGCATTGGGTGACTGAAAAAGCAAACGTTGAAAGTACAGATTCAGAGAGGGGAAGTGACTCGACCCAGGCACCCTGCACAGGACCCTGCACAGGACCGTATGTTACCACGGTTTCAGCTCTGGATGGTGAGATTGCAGTGTGTTCTCAGGCCCTTGTTGCTATTCTTAGCACACTTGTTTCTGCTTGATGGGTTTGTTGATTGAGAGCACCTGAGAAGCACTTAAATTCACAGTATCCCACATGCCTGAGTAACTCAACTTTATATTACTTAGACAGCTACTTTAAAATTGTCTTGGTACATTTATTTTGAAATGTATATGAACAGCTTTATTTACGTTATCCATTATACTCCTCTATTAAGGAATATATGTATATGTTAATGGTACTTTGTGATACTCATTCAACTTTGATTGTTTTCTCCAGCCTTTTTTACCACCTCAGTGAAAATGGAGATGAGAGTACCTGTGTTAGCCTGAAAAGCAGAGAAAAAAGGTGTAATTCTTTTCAAGTTTTTCATCTTGTTTAACTGACGTGTTATTCCCAGGTTCTTCTCCAACCTTCATACTGTGTCGTGAAACCAGGCTTCATTTTGCTTCCTGTTGTGGTCTGTGTATAATTGGTACTTGTCTTTCAGATTTGCATTCTGTAAGCAGGCTTTGACAGAGGGGCAAATTTAAACTGTTGTAAAGATTGCCTGTTCATTTCTAATAAGTGTTTTGCAGTGGAATTGAATTGCTAATTGTGTGAAGGGGTTTTGAAAATGAAAAAAAAAAAAAAAGGGGGGGGTGAATATGACCATCTTGCTTTCTTTTTTTCCCTTCAGAACTAGTCAGTGGCTTTTTATTCCAGTGATACTTAATAAGATTTCTACCCCTCATAAAAATGAGGGGTAGTGAGATGTAGATGATACATAGAATGAAGATGGGAAAAAGCTCTTAGTATTAATACATATGATACAGGTACAGAGTGTTCGTTTATGTATATAATTTGAAAAGGGTGAGGGTGCTCCAAAATAAGATAAGTTGGTCAACTCCATGTTTTGTTAATTCTTAGGTCAGAGTGCATTCTGGTGTGGATGCATTCCTAAGGTGAATGGTTAATTTGTTCTTGTTTCTTTTTCAAAGCCTCTTTGAGCAAATGACAAACTGAGAAGATGTCCTAACTCTAAGGATAGACCATTGACATTTGCCTGAGGCCTTTTCTTGTCTGGCCTTCACATTGTATTTGAGAAGTATATGACTAGATGTGACTAACATGCTCTGGGGAGGAGGGTTAGTCTTCTGTTTTCTGAAATGGATTCTGGGATTGTTTTGTGCAATTGGTGCTTTAGGATGGGAGAAAAATCACCTAAGTGTAACTTCACAGTGTGAGGAAGTGTGACCTGTCAGCTGTTTTGGCTGGGCCATCTGGTGTTGGAGTGGTTTGTTTCTTAAATTTTGCTTTCAGGTTTGGGGTGTAGTGAAGTTACTCTAGAAATTCATAATTTTTCTTTAATTAGTAATAGTGTCCCAGGAATTTCAAAGGGAAATGCTTTAAAAAAAAAAAAATGAGACGTGTATGTTGATGATTAGCTTCTGAAAAGTAATGGGAGGTTTATGAGAGAGGTGGTGGCCTCAAAAACCAGTGGTTCAGTATGCATAATTCTTTTCTTGAGCTCGGATTTCGTGGATCAAGGCAGATTTGCAAATAGAAGAATAATGGGTTGGCATGGTAAATGTCAATGGGAAGATTTGAACGAAGTGAGATGGGAGCACAGCAGGGCAGAGCAACTATTTGCTTTGAGGAGTTGAGGAGGGAAGGACATGTCTAAAATTTCGAGAGCATTAAAGAACAGGTTATTTTATAATTTGAGTTTATCATACTATGTATTTGCATAAATGGACACATAATCTTTAGTCTAAACACCTATTCATTGTGCAGTTTATAGTTAGCATTGTGCTAGGTTCTTGGGGAAGAAGTTAAAAAATAAACTGTCCTATTTCAGTACTTTCTTGGGAGTGGGACTACTTTGTAAACAGTTTGAGAAACATTTTGTTCAAGACTCAGTTGTGGGTAGCCAGGTACTGTGGTGGAGTGGTGCTTCTGTTAATTCTGTTTTTATCCCTTCCTTCTGGTAAGCCACTTTAGAAAATCATTCATTTCGTTAATGTAAAGTCACACTTTATACCTCTATCCAGTAATATTGGTAACTGCAGTAGACATGACTGGTAAACTCGGTAATTTGGGGGACTTCAGTGGTCAATGAGTATGCCTAAGGTACTTAATTTCTTCCATGGCTAACTAGTTTTTAGTGGGGAAACGGAAATTTGAGAGAAGCTGGATAATTTTCTCTAGCTTGCAAGGTGTGTTAAGTATTGAATCACATCTCTTATAATTATGGGAATTTTGGTGTATGTTTGAAAGTCAGAGATAGTGTTAAGGTTATTCTGCTGAAAACTGACCCATCTGAAACCCAGTTCACTCCATTCCACTCCCAGCAAGGCTGTAGTTTCCCTATCATGGTTCATTTCTCTTTTTCTCTGCGCATTAAAATGTAGCAAATTTTGGGGGTTCTTGTACACATGTGCTCCTTTAAAATTGTTTTGTAAGGTGTAGGCTGGCCTGTTGACAAATGTTTATAGGATTGGCATTTGTTATTTGGTAGAGTTTGAGATATTAGAGTAATATAAATGTGCTATGCTTCAAAATGAAATACGGGATTTTATTCACTAGTTTGTCTTTGTTTCATTCCTTTCCAGAAGAAAATTAATGCTTACCCTGAAAAGCTGATTTTTTTGCAATAAGTTTCCCTTAAAAGCTTGCTAGCATAGGAACAAAAGGTCACTTTTTTCTTTGCCTTTTATTGTTTTCTGATTGATATTAAATTTTGGATTGATACTACAAATACTAATAGCTATCCTAGGCAGGAGCCAGGCTTTCTTTAATATATACCAGATGAGCTTCCAGTAGTTTTTGGACTTGTAGATTTTAGAAACCTCACTTTTGGGGGTGGGTGGGATTTTGACTTCACTGCTTTTTCTTTGTCTTACTTTAATATTGGTATGTATGACCAAAGGAATCCCTCTGGTATTCACTCGTCCTTTTTGGTAGAATTGAAATAGCATATGAACAATAGGCATTTAAGTTAGAAAATAATGGTTTATGTAAAAATTAACCAGAAATTACTGGAATATATTATTGGCCAAGGTTGGGGAGTCAGGTTAATCAGTACGATTAATGGGTATTAGTAAGGAATGGAAGTGTTGCAATGTAATGACAAGTCATTAATTGTTAAAAGAACACTATTGTTAGCCCATTGATAAACTTTGTGAGATACTTGAGAGCAGAGTTTGTGATCTTTCTTTTGCTGATTAAACCTGACTGCCATTTTGCTATTTTCTGCTTCGTTCCAACCATGATGTTCTAAGTGCTTGTTAATCCTTACCAGCAGCCAGTGAAGATGACATTACTCTCGTTTTACAGCTGTGGAAATGAAGCTTATATGTTAAGCAGCTGATGAGGCAGCACAAAACCAAGACGTTATTAGTATTGGTAGTTGAACTTAGATTTGTCTGGCTCCAGTCTGGTACTGTCCAGTAGAAGAATAATGTCAGCCACTAGGTAACTTAAAATTTCCTAGTTGCTACATTAAAGGAAAAGGTAATTTTAATATTTTTTTAAATTCTATATGTAAGTTAATTTTAA
>NW_016107731.1:1769865-1773651 GCF_001604975.1 Cebus imitator | reverse complement strand
CTCCTGGGTTCAGGCAATTCTCCTGCCTCAGCCTCCTGAGTAGCTGGGACTACAGGCACGCGCCACCATGCCCAGCTAATTTTTTGTAGTTTTAGTAGAGACGGGGTTTCACCATGTTACCAGGATGGTCTTGATCTCTTGACCTCGTGATCCACCCACCTCGGCCTCCCAAAGTGCTGGGATTACAGGCTTGAGCCACTGCGCCCGGCCTTACATTATCTTTTTATAGCATCTTTCTTTATTATTATTCTGAGAGAGGATCTGTCTCCGTTGCCCAGGCTGGAGTGCAGTAGTGGGGTCATAGCTCACTGCAGCCTCAATTACCTGGGCTCAAGGGACCCTCCTGCCTCAGCCTCCAGAGTAGCTGGGACTACAGGTGTGGGACACTGGGCCTGTCTAATTACTATTATTTTTTTTTGTAGAGACAGGGTCTCCTTTTGTTGCCCAGGCAGGTCTCTACCTCCTAGGCTCCAGACAGTCTTCCCAAAGTGCTGGGATTACAGGTGTGAGCCACCATGCCTGGCCTTTTGTGCCATCTTTAAGGTCAGTGTGTGTATTTTAGATTTATAGCACATCTCAATTTAGGCTAGCCACATTTCTTCAAGTTGAAATGTGGCTAGCCCGAATTGAGACTGTGGCTAGTGGCCCTGTTGTGGGATTGTGTAGCCCTGATGCCTGTGCAGTGGCCAATACTCCATTTTGCTTCTCTTAAGTTTATAAGCAGTAAGGAACCAAGACTTCAGCATCAACCCAGGTTTTGCATGTTGTTGAATTATTTAAGCTTGTAGCACATAATTAGAGTCACTAGTTTAATAAAATCACTCATTACAAAATGTGATAAAGTAGCCGTGTCATAATGCAGATATTTGATTGTCTTTCCCATATTTAGAAATTTTATTTCTCTGAACAGGAGATGATGTAGGTTAAAATAAACTAGTTAAGTAGTATTTAAAAGGCAAATAATTGCACTTAGCCTAGAGATTATAATCGGCCGGGTGCGGTGGCTCAAGCCTGTAATCCCAGCACTTTGGGAGGCCGAGGCGGGTGGATCACGAGGTCAAGAGATCGAGACCACCCTGGTCAACATGGTAAAACCCCGTCTCTACTAAAAATACAAAAATTAGCTGGGCATGGTGGTGCGTGCCTGTAATCCCAGCTACTCAGGAGGCTGAGGCAGGAGAATTGCCTGAACCCAGGAGGCGGAGGTTGCGGTGAGCCGAGATCACGCCATTGCACTCCAGCCTGGGTAACATGAGTGAAACTCCGTCTCAAAAAAAAAAAAAAAAAAAGTGGGATACAATCACATAGTTATCATTAATTATAAAGACCACAATTAGCCAAGATAACTTTAACCACAAAAAGGAGACAGTTGAAATATAGTACATGGATTTAAGTGTAGATAATTCAGCAGTCTGTTTATAGTACCTGCTCTGTGCTGGGCATTGTTTAGATGTTCAGATACTAAATAAGAAATGGATCCTGTGCTCAAGGATGCCACCCTTAAGGGTTTAATTAGGACCATTATTTCCAGAATAGGATTTTTTTCCCATCTGATTTGAGTTTTGAAGAAAAATTTTGTGGTGATGGGAAGAGTCTACATATATTTTTGAACATTTCACAGTGAACACTATTTGCTTTGAGTATAATGTTTGTCTCATCATAGGATTCGTAAAGTTTTCAAACAACCTTGCAAGTATTTTGCAAACTTCTTTGTATGCATTAAGAAAAAGTATGGGAAAAAAAAAGTATGGTTTTGAGATTTGATTATGGCAGCCTCAGGACCACTTTGTAAAATGCTCTCCTTTTGACATTCTGTGAGTTGCCATTATGTTGTCCCATTTCTATTCCTGGTATTGACTCATTGATCATGTTGATGAACTTGATCTGCATTTTCGACTGAGCCTTTGTACAATAACATGGCCCCTGATACATTTGTGTATCAGTCTGGGAAACTATTGTATGTCACTATTGAACTGGCTATTATTATGTATAGGATTGCTTACTCGCAAGGTAGATGCAAATATAGTTGCTAATCATTTAAGAATAAAAGGCTCTTGGTATTCTAGTTTTTGGGTTGAGGAGGGAGAGTAAAAATTTTCCATGTTTACCGAGTTTTTTTGTTGGGGGTGGAGAGGGAATGGAGAGAAATAATTTAGCAGCATTTATTTGTTATAAAATAATGACAGCTTTGTCTGAGTGGGTGTTGAAATTAAAAAAATGACAGCTTTTTGAAAAAGCTTGAAAGCTAGTATATGCCTTTGGTCAATAGTAATCAACATACGTATGTCATCTATTCTGTTGATAAGTGTCAATGCCTAAGGGTGTAAAGTAGGGCAAAGAGAAGGAAAACTGTGTACCTAATTTTCTCTGTAAGGCTGTAGAGAATGAAGAGGGTGAGAGAAAGAAGGCACCCCTTTCTTACTCTTCTGTCATTTCTAGTGTCTGAATCTGACTTTCTTTTTAGTGTTCAAACAGCAGGAATGGGTTCAAGATGTAGACTGTTCTCATTTCATTTGTATGGTAATCTGCAAAATAGGTTTTTGGGAAACCTGGCTCATAACTTTGGATAGGATTGATGGCTTTCTTAGCCCAGTCTGTTCATTCATCTTTGGAGTTGATTCCTTACCTTTCCTGCTTGAAAAGAATGGATGCAGGGTATGGTATTATTCTGAAAGCCTGTTACTCAATATGAAGCAATCAGTTGACAATGTCTTGAGATAGAAAAGACAAATACACATTGAAAGTTGATACTTAAAACTCTTACCCTAATTGGGATTTGGAGGAGGAGTACTACCATATTGCACCAGAGAATAATGCTAGAAAATTTTACTAAGGATAAAAATGAAAGGACCATTTTTGAAGGAGGTCAAGAGCTAGCTATTTTATGTGAGGGAAATTATCTGAATGGGATGGAATTATAGGGAAAGGAAGCTGAAATAATAAAAGAGAACTTCCGCCAGTATTTTCTTAAATGTGGTATATTTTTTATTGGAAAAAAATTGAAAAGGACTACATTAAAAATGAGAATACTTGACTGGCTGAAGTAGGAGGACTGCTTGAGTCTAGGAGTTTGAGGCCAGCCTGGGTAACATAGCAAGACCATACCTGTCTTTCAAAAAAAAAAAAAAAAAAGTTGTAATTCTTCTTTTTAAGGGGTTCTGGTTCATTCCTAGTCGTAGTTGAGGACAGTTGAATTATGTGGAGGTCTGAGAACTATTTCCAATATATAGACTCTTATTAAACAAAGGTACAGATGGATGATGACTTAGAAATGCAGGTGGTGATTTTGTTTCATGCCTGGTTTCTCAAGTTTTAGAAAATGGTGACAGTCTCAGAGAAAATAAGTCCAAGGCACAAAGAATTAAATTAAGGGAGAATGTTGCTTTAGATTACTTTTGAGTTCTTGTGGTGTACTAGGGATTCTTAAAGGGTCGGCAAAGCAAAAACTAAAAATAGATGGAAGCTTATCTGCACATTTGAACTTGTGGAACAGCTGGAGTGGGTCTCTCACTCCCTTACGCCTCCCAACTGAATAATTCTCCCTGTCTGGTTATTTGCTTTATTGAGGAAAGTCTTCACTGGCTCTCATGATGTTTTTGAGAAAGATATTAAAGGGGCTTGAATTAGAGCACAGGAAGTGAAATAAATGACAGGAAACATTTGCTCATTTCTGGGACTGTCAGAGTGAAAGCACAATATTTGATTTGAGAGATTTCAGGACAGTAGCAAATGTTTTGTGTGTGTGTGTGTGTGTGTGTGTGTGTGTGTGTGTGTGTGTGTGTGTGT
>NW_016107731.1:1753718-1769844 GCF_001604975.1 Cebus imitator | reverse complement strand
TTTTTTTTCCTTTGCCTTTCTATCTAATATTCACTGTCGAGATTTTCGTAATGTAATTTGAAGAAGCAAGGACATTTCATCCTCGGTTAATGAGTTACAACCCTTCACAGGTCCAAGAAGGGTCACGGAAGAGACCTTTTTTTTTTGTTTTCCTGTCACGCAAAATTTATTTTCCCACTTGCTGTTTTTCAGTTTGTATGCGTTGTTAAACAACTGCACTTCCCCCTTGTTGCATTAGGAACATTTGCAGTTTGCTTTCTAGTGTCACCATTCTTGCTCCATAAGGGAGGTCTCTGCTCTACCTCCCATATATCCAGTACCCAGAACTCACTGCCTGGCACTGAAGTAGGTGCTCCAGTACATGTCAGCATGGTGTATGTTCTATGACTGGAACCCCTCCAAGTCATCCATCAGGGTTGGAATCGATTTCTTCCAAGACTCCTGTTAATATTGATATTTTGATGTTCTTCCATGAATTTTGAATGTTCTTAATGGCATCTAGAATGGTGAATCCTTTATAGAAGATTTTCACTTAACTTTGCCCAGATTCATCAGAGAATGGATGGCAGGTTCACACTTATGAATTAGTTTCTTAAATAATAAGACTTGAAAGTCAGACTTACTTCTGGATCAGTGGGCTGAAGACAGCAAGTGTATTAGCAAGCATGAAAACAATGTTAATCTCCTTGTTCATTATCAGAGCTCTTGGGTGACCCCAGTGCATTGTCAGTGAGCAGGAACCTTTTTTTCTTTTCTGGGCAGTAGGTCTCAACAGTGACCTTAAAATAGTCATTAAACCATGCTATAAACAGATGTTCTGTCCAGGCTTTGTTGTTCTAGTTACAGAAGCGAAGAGTAGACTTAGCATAATTCTTAAAGGCTCTAGAATTTTTAGAATGGTAAATGAGCATTGGCTTCATCTTAAAGTTGTCAGCTGTACTAGCCTCTAACAAGAGAGTTAGCTTGTCCTTTCAGGTTTTGAAGCCTGGCGTTGACTTTTCCTTTCTAGCTATGGAAGTCCTAGATGGTGTCGTCTTCCAGTATAAGGCTGTTTTGTCTACATTGAAAGTCTGTTGTTCAGTGTAGCTACTTTCATCAGTTGTCTAGATTATCTGGATAACTTGCTGCAGCTTCTGGGTCAGCACTTGCTGCTTCATAGTGCACTTTTATGTTACGGAGATAGCTTTTTGTCTTTAAACCTCACAAATCAGCCTCTGCCAGCTGCTAGCTTTTCTTCTGCAGCTTCTTCACCTGTCTCAGCCTTCACAGAACTGAAGAGATTATTTAGGGCCTTGCTCTGGATTAGCCTTTTGTTTAAGGGAATGTTGTGGCTGGCTTGATCTTCTATCCAGACCACTTAAACTTTCATATTATTAATAGCAATAAAGCTATTGTGCTTTCTTACCATTTACGTGCTCACTGGAATAGCACTTTTAATTTCCTTCAAGAACCTTTCCTTTGCATTCACAACTTGGCTGTTTGTTGCAAGAGGCCTAACTTTCTGCCTGTCTCAGCTTTTGACATGCCTTCCTTGCTAAGCTTAATCATTTCTAGCTTTTGAGTTAAAGTGAGAGATGTGTAATTCTTCCTTTCACTTGAACCCTTAGAAGCCATCGTGAGGTTATTCATTGGTCTCAATTTCAGTATTACTGTGTCTTAGGGAATAGGGAGACCCAAGAAGAGGGAGAGAGGGTAGCAGCAAATTGGTTGAGCGGTCGGAACATACACAACATTTGTTTAGTTTGCTGGCTTTTGTGGGCACAGTTAGTAGTGGTGCCCCAAAACAATAATAGTAACATAAAATAACAATCATCACAGATTACCATAACAGATAGAATAATGAGGATGTTCGAAATATTGTGAGCATTACCAAAATGTGATGCAGAGGCATGAAGAGAGCCACATGTGTTTTGGAAAAATGGTGCTGATAGACTTGCTTGATGTAGGGTTGCCACAAACCTTGAGTCTGTTAAAAATAGATATCTTTGAAGTGTAATAAAGTGAAATGCATTAAAATGATATATGCCTGTATTCAGGTCCATTATTTATTTTTATTGTGATTACCTTTTTGTTGTGTATAAAAGGCCTGGTTATAAATTGTAATTTTCTAGTTGTGTTTAAATTATATAAGATAAAACATTTTGGTTCTTGAAAACAGCTTTGGGAATGTCAGACTAATTTTTCAATTTAAGGAAGTCCTCTAAGAACTTAAAATAGAGGCCAGTCCTGGTGGCTCATGCCTGTAATCCCAGCACTTTGGGAGGCCGAGGTAGGCAGATCACTTGAGATCAGGAGTTCAAGGCCAGCCTGGCCAACATGGTGAAACCTCGTTTCTACCAAAAATATAAAAAATTAGCTGGCATGGTGGCATGTCCCTGTAATCCTAGCTACTCAGGAGGCCGAGGCAGGAGAATCATTTGAACCCGGGAGGTGGAGGTTGCAATGAGCCGAGTTTTCCCACTGCACTCCTGCCTGGGCAACACAGTGAGACTCCACCTCAAAAAAAAAAAAAAAAAAAAAAAAAGAAAAAACCTTAGAACAGATAGGACAGTCAGAACATACACAACATTTTTTTAGTTTGCTGTCTTTTGTGGGCACAGTTAGTAGTGGTGCCCCAAAACAATTATGATAGAAACATAGAAGATCAATTTTGTTCAGTTGATTGATGAGGAATTTGAGGGCCAAAGAGGCAGATCTGATAATTATCCGCATTCCATTCCAGTAGGAATTGGGGCAAGGCTTTGGAAAGTACTGATACGAATTAGTGGGATAGATAAGTTTTCTTGAGCAGATGAGGTTTTTGATTTTTAAAAACAGCCCAAAAGAGATTCGGAAAAAAGACTGGTTTAACAAAAAAAAAAAAAAAAAAAAAAAAAAAAAAAATTTTAAAAAAAAAAAAAAAAAAAAAAAAAAAAAGATATGATCATCAGATTGCGAAGTATTTGTTCTGTGTGAAGAAAGAAAATAAGAGACCTCTATAAAGTAATGTATTTCTAAGGCTGTTTTTTGAAGATTCTTATAAAAAAGAAGCTCCAAAAATACTTGAGTACAATTCATCCAAAAGAACTTTGCATAGGATAATCCTTGGTTCATTATATAACATCCAGTTTTGGCTCTTAATCAGGATTTACATGTTATTGAAATATTCTTTGAAATATTTTGTATTGGTTTAGCCTATCAATACTAATGGGTCCCTCACTTACTCTAAATGTAGGGTGTCACTATATTACCAGACCTTGAGTTATTAAGCCAAGTGCTAATTAGGAAAGTTGACAAAGAAGCAGTGTTGAGCTGCTGGGGCAAGAACTCAGTCATCTCCCATTGTGTACGAGTGAGCCTTTACTGTTCAGTGGGCTCTGTGATTACTGTCAAGGATCATCTAAAAACAAAAACAGGTAGAAATTTAAGAGAATGAACGTATGTGTGTATGCAAATTCACCTGAATATTGAGGTGGCACAATCTGTGAAATCTTTGCATTTTGATTTTTTTGTTGTTGTTGTAACTGACACATTTGCGCATATTTAAAGTGCATTTTCACATGTGGTCTTAGGATGAAGGAAACAAAATAATCATAAAAATGTAAAGGACAGAAAATGTTCTTAGTTCTCAGTGTCATTCAGGAAAACCTTGGTGGAAGATGGTATGTGATAGTTGTTGAGGTTTATTTGTCCAGCACAGTTTCTACTCAGCTACTTTGTCATTTAAGATCCTAAGTAGGCCGGGCGCGGTGGCTCAAGCCTGTAATCCCAGCACTTTGGGAGGCCGAGGTGGGTGGATCACGAGGTCAAGAGATCGAGACCATCCTGGTCAACATGGTGAAACCCCGTCTCTACTAAAAATACAAAAAATTAGCTGGGCATGGTGGCGCGTGCCTGTAATCCCAGCTACTCAGGAGGCTGAGGCAGGAGAATTGCCTGAACCCAGGAGGCGGAGGTTGCGGTGAGCCGAGATCACGCCATTGCACTCCAGCCTGGGTAACAAGAGCGAAACTCTGTCTCAAAGATCCTAAGTAGAGAGAGATTCTAGCCACTACCCTATCTCTATCTGCAGTTTTTTAAAAGTGCACTGCGACTTATTTTCTGATGATATCCTTTCCTTCATAAACGTCTCTGAAGAATTACTTCCATGTAATTCTTGTGGCCGTCATTTGTATATAGTCCTGTTGGCTAGAGGTTTTAAGTTGTACATGTCTGAAGTACTGTTTCCACACAACCTCCTTAGTATTGTTTTCTGGTTTATAGGAATTGAAGCCTTGTTCTAATTTGTCCAGGCCTTCTGTGTGTATTCTGCTTTCATAGGAATAAACAACAGTAGTTACTAGAAATTTTGAGGTTTGTTCTTCTCCTAGTGCATGATGTTTTGAGAGGCCTGTGTTATCTTACATGCTTGATAGAGCACTTTTACTGTGGGAGTATGAGTGGTGTGCAAATCCATTGACTCCTAGGCAAGTTTGTAGCTGTGTGTGTGTGTGTGTGTGTGTGTGTATGTGCACGTGTGCACATACACATACACATTTTAAAATAAAATGTTAACCATGTATGTTTGCTAAATGCTAGACTGTAGATTTAAAACTGGAAGAAACCATTGGAATCATCTTGTCAATTTTGTTCATTTGATTGATGAGGAATTTGAGGGCCAAAGAGGCAAATCTGATAAGGCCAATTATAGAATTCCAAAGACCTGCATTTGGGTCTAGAAAACCAGTTATGCAAATATAGATGAAGGAAGTCTTGGTTTAAGTGGAGTATTAGTTGAGCATAATAAGCTTATGTTAGTCATAAGTTATGTGGCTGTCAGTTGCTAAATTGATCTTGAATTACAGTAGTGAAAGTCTGTCAAGTCAAGGAGAAATGGGTGGGTTCTTGGAGAAGGCGAAAACAGCAGAATATATGAAGTATCGTGTGTGTTTAGTTCTGGATCACCAATTTTCAGAGGAACATTGACAAATTGGAGCTTACTATCCAACTTACACTCCTGAGAAATATTTGAAACCATAAGCCCCCACCAGGTTCTCCAGGTGCTCACTATATCTGACTTCAAGTGTTGTTCCTGGTCACATGAACAAGTCTGGCATTTTGCCTGTTTTCCTTAATGTAATTCTCTTGCTCTTCCTCCTGTGTAAAGATCACAGTAAAACCTTTACTTTCCTAGAAGCCTGATCAGGCCATGGTACACTGATTGATTGATTGATTGAGATGGAGACTGTGCAGTGGCGCGATCTCGGCTCACTTCAACCTCTGCCTCAGCCTCCCGAGTAGCTGGGATTACAGGCATGCACCACCATGCCTGGCTAATTTTGTATTTTTAGTAGAGATGGGTTTCTCCATGTTGGTCAGGCTGTTCTCAAACTCCCGACCTCAGGTGATCCGCTCGCCTTGGCTTCTCAAAGTGGTGGGATTTACAGGCCACCTTGGCCAGCCATCCCCTTATTTAAAGCTGTGAAGGCTGGAAGCTGTTTCCCAGACTTTTTGCAAAATTTGGCCTGGAGCCTCGGTAAGAATACATTTTCTCCTTGTTTTTCAGAGTGGCTGAGGGGTTTACATGATCAGTTGTTATTTATGCTATTAATGCCTTGTTTCTAAAAAGGACATAAAAATTCATGGCCTTAAGATTGCTTGTGGCTTTCCTGTGATCTTGCATATCAGAGAAGGTAGTGGTGGGTAGTACTACGGGTTGCCTACAGGAAAAACAAAAACAACCCCTAGAAAGCGCAGGGTGAAAAACGGTATTAGAATGACCATCCACTCCTTTTCTACTAGGTAATCATTATTTTCATTGTCTTACCCTCTGAGTTTCCACCTGAAGAGGAAGGGAACTAACCTTTATTGAATACTTAGGATGTGCCAGACAATGAACAAGTGCTTTACAATGTAGATTTTGTTTTCCCTTACCTTAAATAGTGTGTTCTTATCCCACTGACAGATGAAGAAACTGTGGCATATGAATAAAGTAATGTTATATAGCTAGTGGAACTGGAATTTGAATTCAAAATCTTGACCGAAAAGATCTTGTATGACTTTTATGACTGCAAAAGACAAATTATATTACTCTTATTTAGAATGGCCTAACTACTATGATTTTTCTTCCTAATTATTTACCTGTGTACCTCTTAGGCCCCTTATCTGTTTTCCCTAGCATGTTTTCAGGCCCCTTATCCTTTTTCCCTAGCATGTTTTCATGAGTTCTTAATTATCTTGAGTTTTTAGTTTGCAATCATGTGCTTCTTCTCACAGTATTCTCACATAATGTTTTCCTTCTTCCCTTATGAGACTAATGGTCCATCTGGGAGGTGTTTTTAGGCTAGGGAAGAGTCAGAGGGAGGCCAGACTGCCTCTGCAGCAAGAGAAGTAATTCTCTAAACTGTTGCTTAAAATTCTATTTTCATCGGACTAATTTTCTGTATTGGTTGAATATCTACTATAGTACTCTTTGTTGATGTGATTTGGTCCTAGGTACCTAAGAAAATAGTAACCTCTCTCTGGACCCCAGGAAATTTAGGTTTGAGAGTTAAAGTGTGCACATAATTGGTGGGTATGTTAAGTGTCGCAAGGGCATAGATAATCCAACTAACCAACCAAAACTAAGCCATTGACTGTTCAGAATGGGGAGGAGAGCACAGATCTGCATACTTATTACAGGGAGGCTATTCTGAGTCCTGGCTCTGGATGAGAATATCCTGGAGAGATTTTAAATCAGTAGGTCTGGGGTGGGGCAGCTATCTATTATGCTGATATGCACTAGAATTTATGCTATCAAGGAGAATCTTATTTCCTTAGTTCTCCAAAACATGTTTGTTTTTATCTTTTGAGTATTCCGTTGCATTTTCTCCTATACTTTACCCTGAAATGGGAATAATGGAACTTGGGTGCCCATTGGCTCTATTACCGTGTCTAGATAGTAGATCTGTGAATATAATCTTGAATGGATTTAGGCAGAATGTCTGATATGGAAGTAATTGAGTCTGTCTTGGAATTAATTGTAGAATCTAGTAAAATAGGCTTTATTTATTTGCCTATCTTTTGGACCAAATTTTTGTATTTAATAGAGCGCCGCCTCATATTCTGTAAAGTTTCATGAATATGGACCCGGTAATTTAAATCCATATTTTGGAGGCACACTGGGGTGAAGTTTATCCTTAATGAGGGCACCGTTGTTTAGCGTGATGGTCTAATTACATGTTTTAATCATTGTTTAATCCAGCCTCTTCTTGGAAGTGTTTTATTGGCTCCTACTTTCAAGTTATTATCTGCCTTATAGCAGTAAAAATTTTAGTTAACGTGTCATTAAATTATCTCTCCTAAGCAGTTAGAAATTAGTTGAAGTTACAAACACTGTTAGCTGTATAGAAATAGGCTGACAGTTTCTCTTCAATTGTGGAGAGAGATTATGTGACTCAGAATCTTTCCCATCAGGGGAATGTGAGTGATTTCAACGCCAGGGGCTTCGGGTGGATTTGCTTCTTAAATGCTATGTGTTGGACTTCACTGAACCGCCTGTACAGCTAGGCTGTCTTGAAGTTTTAGTTATTCCTGCTCTTGTGCTTGCAGTGATACTGTGGTGTTTTTCTGCCTTTCGTTCTGTTTTAACATGTCAGTTACTCTTTCATCTAGGCTTCTTCATTCTTACCCTGATCATTATGCGTAACAACTAGCATTTGAATCCATACCATATACCAGGCATCATGTTTGATGGCCTTCTGTACATTAGCCTAATATTTACAATACCTGTGTGAGTAGGTATTAAAAGCAAAGCTTTGAGGGTTTAAATACTTGCACTAGGCCAAAGAGCTAACAAATGAAAGATCTCAGATTCAAATCCATGCATGCTTCCAGAACCTGTGTTTTTAAATTTTGTCTGTTGCCTCAGGACCAGGCCAGATCATCATCCTCAGTTTTCTTTTCCTTATCAAGTTGGTAAGAGGTAAAGGTCATCATGAAAGACCAGTTAGCATTTTAAAAAATAATCACTGTGGCCGGGCGTGGTGGCTCATGCCTGTAATCCCAGCACTTTGGGAGGCCATGGTGGGTGGATCATGAGTTCAGGAGCTCAAGACCAGCCTGGCCAAGATGATGAGACCCTGTCTACTAAAATTAGCTGGGCACAGTGACAAGCGCCTGTAATCTTAGCTACTTGGGTGACTGAGGCAGGAGTATCACTTGAACGTGGGTGGCGGTGGTGGCAGTGGTTGTGGTGAGCTGAGATAGTGCTCTTGCACTCCAGCCTGTGTGACAGCGTGAGAGTCTGTCTCAAAAAAAAAAAAAAAAAAAAAAAAAAAAAAAATCTCTGCTGCATTGTGATTCCAGGGAATGGAATAACCATAAATGTATTACTTCTCAGATGTTCACAGTGATGGTGTACAGGCTCATGTTCGCTCTAGGACAAGCAACATTATAACATTGTTTAGAAGCCTGATTTGTTATAGATTGAGGAACAAGTTGTATCAGAAAAATCTAAAATACCCCATTGTTTATGCCAATACAGTGATTATGAACTTACGCTGGAAGCTGAACTCTTTACATTCATACTTTAGTTCTTCAGCTCTGTGACTCTAGGCAAATTACTTATACTCCCCACACCTCAGTTTTCTCATGGGTAAAACAAGGGTAGTGCCTACTGTCTTTTTCATAGAGATTTTATAAGGATGAAATAAGACAATATGAAGTACTTAGCAGGGTGTCATATATATATACTAAGCTTCAAATGTTGCTTTACTATCTTGAGCTAATAGGAAAATCATGGAGGTATTAAATTGAGAGTTAATATAAAAGCTTTGAGGTGGAAGAATGGTCAGGTGATCAGGTGCTGGTTACCTTGCCCCTTAGTGTTTAGCTGACTTGTGTTTGTGGTCCTAAAGTCAACTCTTACCAGCTTTTAGGTGTAACTTCAGGATGTAGGTAAAAATCCTAAATTCTGAAATATTTTAAAACATTTTAAGGCGGTTTACATTTTACAATATTCTTGCTTGTAGGCAGTATGAAACTCAATTAGCAGATTGACTATATGATATAATTTGAAAGATACAGTTGTGTGTCCTTACGTGTTTTTATTTATTTGGAGAGGTGCAGGCAAAAGAAATGTCAGTTGGTACAGTTACGGATCCAAATGAAGAGTTGCTGTAGTTGTGCAGATCAGAGATTGGGTGTATGAAAAAGCAGCCTAAATTTCATTGGGAAGCTGTTTAGAACACTGGGGTTTTATTTTTTTGAGTAGTGAATGTTACATATCAGATTTGTTCTCATTTCTTCCTTTTCAGGAGAATATGTACTTTAAGAACAACGGGAGAATATGTACTTTAAGAACAACGGCAAATAGCTTTCTCTGTTAGTTATTTCAACTCAATTCTAACCACATTCTTAACTTAGCCTAACTCTTTATTTTGCCTGCAAAATCCTCCCCACTTTATCTTCTATAAAAATGTATTTTTCCTTCAATGAGGGGGGAATGCAAGCTAACATATTTATTTTGGACTATCTTTTTACCCCAGTATTTTCCTAACCCCTTGAGCTCTGTTCATGCCTCTGCCAGTCTTAACAAAAAAGTTGATTCATTTTGAGGATAGCTGAAACATTTGTTTATGGAGATAGTGGTTTGTAAGATATGGGAGAATTCTACTGAATTCCCTCTCAGGGCACATTCAGTAGTAGCCTGCCGGTGATAAAGATTACTATTGAGATGTCTTTACTATTCTGGGAAAGTTTTAAAGTTTACAAGGAGAATGTTAAAATTTACTTCAGTATATAAACCTGGAAAAACTTTACTTTGCTATCTGAAAAAGATCTAAGTAGATACAGGCCTCATTATACCACTCAATTTTCATTCACTTTGCAAAATTGACTTTATTAAGCTAATATAATACAAGGTGAAAAAAAATGATCCATGATTCCAGCAGTATCGCTATGGCCTAAGTGCCATCATTTTGAGTCATATTTACTACAAAAGGGCAGAAAACAGTAAGGGAGGTTTTTGGCAGATTTCTAACCGCTTTGTTTACTTTGGTTAATAGCTTGCTGTCATATTTTTTGAAAGGTGGTGGTGGTGGTGGGATTGTCTGCTGTCTCCTCTCTGCCACCTCGCAAGTATATAGGTGATCATTAAAATTTGGAAAATACAGAAAAGAAAAAAATACACAACCTCATTACCTTGAGATACTTAACATTTTAGGTTTCTTTTTTCTCCTCTCTTACATGATTTTAAAAATAGTTTTTAAAACATTAGATTATATACCATTGTTTTCTCCTCCTTTTTCCCTGTAACACTGTGTTCTTCTGTACAGTTCTTTTTTTTTTTTTTTTTTTTAAAGTACTGTTAAGGGATGACATAATTATGTTCTTTGGAGCTATCCCATTGAACCAGTTCTCTGTTGTTACACAGCAAGGTACCCCCTCCAGAACAACTTGTCTTCTCAATTCCAGCATTATTTTATTATGATAAAGTAAAGCTATTGGATTAAAGTTTGAACAGTTTCAAATATCTTCATATATAATGTTAAATGTGTTAAATTTTATCCAAAATGCTTGTGACCACTTCTTATTTCATTCCCATCATCTAAGTATGGGAGCACTTGTTCCTCTGCATCTTTGTTGGTAGTGGGCATTTTCACCTTCCTACACTTTCTTGATTCATAGGTGGAAGATACCACCTCACATTCATTGCTGCTATATTACTCTTAAAAATGCCGTGAATGCCTAATCAGTCCACAAACTCCTTAGCCTTCATTTTTGGTCTGAACCCAATTCTGGGGACTTCCAGATCATCCTTTCTTGGTATTAGTTAAGCTTTCTAAACACATGGATGTTTGTGTTAGAGTAGTATGGTTTCATTAAAACCAGATTGTTGGCTGGGTGTGGTGGCTCACTCCTGTGATCCCAGTTCTTTGGGCAGATCACCTGAGATCAGGAGTTCAAGACCAGCCTGGCTAACATAGTGAAACCCCATCTCTACTAAAAATAACAGAAATTAGCCGGGCATAGTGGCACTTGTCTGTAATCCCACCTAGTTGGGAGGCTGAGACAGGAGAATCACTTGAACACGGGAGGCAGAGGTTGCAATGAGTTGAAATCGCGCCACTGCACTACAGCCTGGGTGACAGAGCTAGATTCAGTCTCCAAAAAAAAAAAAATAGGCCGGACATGGTGGCTTATGCCTGTAATTCCAGCACTTTGGGAGGCCGAGGCAGGTGGATCACAAGGTCAAGAGTTCGAGACCAGTCTGGCCAAGATGGTGAAACCCCATCTCTGCCAAGGTGGCATGCACCTGTAGTCCCAGCTACTTGGAAGGCTGAGGCAGAAGAATTGCCTGAACCCAGGAGGCGGAGGTTGCAGTGAGCCAAGGTCGTGCCACTGCACTCCAGCCTGGGAGACAGAGTGAGACTCTGTCTCAAAAAAAATAAAAACCAGGTTGTCACTGAAAAGTTAAGCAAGCATTTGGAAATTACTGTAAAGGAAAAAGAACACCTAACAAAACTCTGGGTGTTTGCCGTGTTCTGTGCTTACCCTTTATATATTTAGCAATTACTTCAGCTGAACCAGTTGGTTCATCCAGAAGAACCAGTCAGAATGTCTCTCTGCCCTTCCCTTCATCTGAGCAAACACCATGGTCATCTCCTCCCTTTCGCTTTTCTTTTGACTATGACTAGCAGGTTCTCAGCTAGCTTATTTGTTATAGACTTGTTCATTCAACTTCGTAGCTCTGTGTCTATCAGCCATATGTCTGTTTTATAGATGAAAACTCTTTCTTAAATTTCCCTTTTCCTGGAATTTATTCATGTGTTCTGAAATGCTGCTGTTACTGTAACTGACTGTGTTGAAAATTCATGGATTTTATCTGTGAGGATCTTGACTTGGATACTGAAGAGCTGATGCAAAATCTTAGTAAAAGAAAAAAGAGCTTATCATATATGTGGAAGAACTTTCTTCTTTCTATATTCATCAGTAAAAAACATTCTGTTTAGTATTTGCATAGGTGACTTTTCAAAATCGGTTTCACCTGAGGTCTTTCAGGTATCTGAAAGGGAGGGGAGTATCTAAACAGTGACAAAGCTGTCCACAGAGCGTTGCATCAAGTTCTCTCACACTTTTCTTTTTGTTATGAAAGCTGCTTTCTCAGAGCCTTCCAGTTACTCTTGTCATATATGCAGTTTTCAGAAGTTTACCTCTGTCCCTTTTTCCTCACCTCTACCAAGGTAATCATGGCCATTTAGAAGCTGAGAATTAATTTTGGGAATGGCTTAGTGTGGTAGAAATTTTTAAAAAATTCTGCAGTGGCTTCAATAATGCAAGTAGATTTCATTATAGGGACTGAGATAGCAGTTATAAGAGCCAACAGCTTGACAGCAAGAGAAACTTCAAAAAACAAAACAAACACTTAAGATCTCTAAGCTCAGCAGTCTGGTCATTTGAAGGTTTACACATTTTTGTTTAGTTGAGGTCTTTCTCGTGTGATTATGTTTTCACATAGGTAAATAGTTAGTGGAATTGCTGGGTTACACTGTTGTCCAAAGTGGCTATACTTTTTACAGTTCCTCCAGCAATAGGTTAGGATTTCAGTTTTTCCCACATTTTGCCAATACTTGGTATTTAAAGTCTTTTTTATTATCACAGTTGTGGTGGGTGTGTATTGTGAGTGACCTATAATGTTAAGCGTCTTTTTACTGTTTATATTTTCCATTTGTTTATTTTCTTTGTTCAAGTGCCTGTTCAAACTTGTTGCCTGTTAAAAAATTTAGTTGCTTTTGTATTGAATTATAAGAGTTCTTTATATACTCTGGATATAGGCCCTTTATTAGTTTATGTGATTTGCAAATGTTTTTTCTTAGTCTGTGATGTGTCTTGTCTTTTAATTTTCTTGATGGTGGCTTTTGAAGAGTAAAAGTTTTCAATTTTGATGAAATTAATGTATCGTGCTTTCTTTTATGGATCATACATTTGGTGTCATATCTAAGAGATCTTTGCCTTAGCCAGGATCACAAAGATTTTCTCTTACGTTTTCTTCTAGATGTTTTATAGTTTATTTCAAATGTTTATATCTGTGATCCATATTTGGGTTTATTTTTGTGTATGGTGTGAGCTGAGGATGTAAGTTCATTATTTGCATGTGGATATTTGCTTGTTCTGGTGCCATTTATTGATAAGTCTCTTAAAAGTTTTTTTCTGTTAAACTGTATTACTGCCTCTCAGTCTTATATATGCTGTGAACATAAGCCTTCATTTTCTGACTGAATTGGTAGAAGAGGGAGGAAAGGGGTTTGTCTTGGGTCTTGGACTTATTGTAGGGAGCTTTTGTATCATAGTTCACTTCGCTTGATTCGGCTTTTTAAGAAGATATTCAGTCTCTGTGAATAATAGAGTTTTGGTTGGTTTGGCTTTAGTTAAGAACATGCTCTGTTATTCTCTCCCTAAGGATGATTATGAAATCTTAATTTACATAGTTAGGGTTGGGTAAGCCTAAGATACTATAAGCTACCACACAGAACATTGGTTAAAAATATTTCTAGGTCAGGCATGGTAGCTTATGCCTGTAATTCTAGCAGGAGGCTGAGGCGGGTGGATCACGAGGTCAGGAGTTCGAGTCGAGCCTGGCCAACATGGTGAAACCCCAGCTCTACTAAAAATACAAAAATTAGCCAGGTGTGGTGGCGCACGCCTGTAATCCCAGCTATTTAAGAGGCTGAGGCAGAATTGCTTGAACCTGGGAGACAGTGGTTGCAGTGAGCTGACATTGTGCCACTGCACTCAAGCCTGGGTGACAGAGCAAGACTTTTTCTCAAAGGAAAAAAATTCTGACATGAGCATGATGAAACTCTTCTTAAAACATTTTATTTTCCTTTTTCCAAATAGTTGTTTCTAACTATAAAAGTAAAACGTGCTTATTATAGAAGTGTTTTGAAATTACTACAAGTATGAAGAGAAAGCTTTCTTGCCGTATCACTGCCATCCTGATTTGGCTCAGCAATACTTTTAATTTTGTGCGATTGAAATTGGGGCTCTGGACCGCATAGTTTCTTGGAATAATATTTGGATCTACTGATGGATTCAAGCTTTTTAAAAAATATTTCTCTTGGAAAGGGAAAAGGATGGAAGTGACATTTGATGAGTAACTATTGTGAGCCAGGCGTTGTCCTCCAGAGAAAGCTCTATGAAGTATTAAAATTACATTAAAAAGCATGACAAATTCATTTCCTCTCTTCATCCTCCCTAACTCCCTGCTCTTTTAGTCTTGGGTTAAATAATTTGCTTAATGTCATTAAGCTAGTATGTGGTAGATTTGAAAAGTTGGGGAAAACTTAAGCATCTTTCAGTTAAAATTGTTAACCTGTGTCTTTATTTCCTGGTTTGAAAGGCTGTAAAAGACGAAAAGTCCTGTCTGCCGCCACCCCCACACTGTTCTGGCTCCTGTGGTCTTCCTTTTATCTTTAGAAGTCCCAAGATCCCCTGTGTCCTACTCAAATTAAGACTTGTTTCTCTTCTCCTGTCTGCATTGTACTTTCAACACTGAGACCCTGTTTTAGCTTTGATATTTATTAGCTGAATAAAAAGATACAGTAAGAGAGCTTGGATTTTTAATAAGGAACATTTCTTGAATTGGATTGATTTCATCATCAATTTTAATTTCTTAAGTATTAACTAATAACTAGCTGTGGCTTCCCACTCACTTTCTTTATCTGTAGAGTGAACTACCTACTCAACAAGTATCCTTCTGTGGTATGTCAGCATTCCTTATTTTGTGTTAGTAGAATCGTGAAATACATTTCTGGTGATAACGTCTCAGAGTATTTGCAATTGTATCACAGTGGTAAGTATCTATATCTAAACATAGAAAAGGTACAGTATAAATACAGCGTTGTAATCCTATGCGACGACTGACTGCTGTCTTATATGCGGTTGTTTGTTAACTGAAAAATCATTATGCGGTACGTTACCGTATGTGCATTTATGTCAGTGGATAAAAAGCATCAATTTCATGTAAAGAAAGTGTGTGTGTGTGCGTGCGTGCACGCGCGGTGTATTTGTGATTCTGCAGCCCGATTTTTCCTTCTTCGTTTAGGAGGTATTTATGACTGTCAAGGCTACTTGACTGCCAGAACTTCCCATTGATGTGCTCACTTTATCATATAGCATAGCTTATTCTAATCTGTTGTTTATTTTGTCACCATAGTAACCTTTTTGGAAACAGAAAGGTGGTTGATATGTTTGTACAGGAATTCAGGGCTTTCCCCTGGGTTGACATTTGCTGGCAGGAATTTTTATCCTACTGATTGAGGCTAAGGCCTGGGGCTATAATGAGTACAAAGGCAGGTGGGATATTTGGACAGTTAAGAAGCAGACTTCTTTATATTAACTTTATTAATTGCTAAATTATTTTATTTAGTGATTCAGGGCTTTCCACTCCAGCCAGCTACTTGCTATATGAATTATGTTCATTCCTGACAGGTGTTATACTTGAGCTCACATTTAGAACTCAGGCTAGAGTGGGGCACCTTGCTGCTCCCTCGGGCTTTTTCAGACAGACAAAAGAGAAAATGAGAGGTGACCACTTCCAGACATCGCTTTAGTACATTTGGATTAGTGAACCAGGATGAAGAATAAAAGGTAGTTGAAGAGGTGTGGAAATATCCTAAAGGAAATAAAAAGTGAAATGTTTTTGCGTCTCTTAGGCTAATGTCGGTGAACCTTTGACTTGGTTGCTGAACGAATCTACGTGGGAGCAAGCAGCTGTTGAGAGTAAAATCTGCACAGATTGTCTTTTCTCTTTTCACGTGTTTATAAAATTGGGAAGAAAATCTGTAAGTGAAATTCCAAAAAAAACTCAATGTAATCATTTTAGAATATCTAAGAGGGACTACAGAATCAGTCTTAATCTTTTTCAGAAGACATTGCCGCAGAGGCCTTGTGGGAAGGGGATTATAATTTAGTTAAAATTTAGTGAAGTCAACACCAAGACTGTAGCAACACTTCCTGGTGAACTAATTTTGTTCTTTGTGTCCTTCAGCTTTCCTTTTTGGACCACTTACTTCCTGGAGGCTTTTTCTGCTAGTCCCTTTGCCTTTGGCTGTCGTGTTACCACAAAAGGAGTTAACTCTTCATATGATACAATCATCGTGGCTGGGTGTTTTTTTTTTGTTTTTTT
>NW_016107731.1:1665677-1753682 GCF_001604975.1 Cebus imitator | reverse complement strand
CTCTGTTGCCCAGGCTGGCGTGCTGTGGCACGATCTCGGCTCACTGCAACCTCCGCCTCCTGGGTTCAAGCAATTCTTCTGCCTCAGCCTTCTGAGTAGCTGGGATTAGAGGTGTTCGCCACCATGCCTGTCTAATTTTTGTATTTTTAGTAGAGGCGGGGTTTCACCATCTTTGCTAGGCCGTCTGGAACTCGTGACCTTGTGAGCGGCCTGCCTCAGCCTCCCAAAGTGCTGGGATTACAAGTGTGAGCCACTATGCCCAGGCTGCTGGTTTGAAATCTGTTTTTCAGCTGAGGAAATTAAGGTAGAAAGAAGTTGTTAAGGGGTCATGCACATTATTTTTCCATTTAATGTATTGTCTTAAAGTATATAATACTGTAAATGAACTGTTCCTTTTTCCCCCTCACCTTCCACATGCTTAGTCAAAAAGCGCTTATCCTCTGATCTCTGAAAAGTACTGGGAAACTATCTGATCAAAGCAGTTCTTTGGAACGAATGTCCTTAAGGTTATCTGTGTTCAAAAGATGATGGATAATTAATGAACATTCAGTTCGTATAGTTGGTGGGGGTTGTTTTGAGGCCCCTACAATACCAAAGAAAATGGTATCAACTTGGTACTTTACCACTGAAAGTGGTAAATTTACTTCATCTAAATTTACATTTCTAGAGCTCACAGTGGGAGTTACAGGCTCCGATGGTATCACTGGTAGCCCAGAGGAAACTGATATGGTCTAATTCTTGAGACAGGAAAGAAAACTGATACAGCTTAGGATTTTTAGTAATCGTTGCTGCATAAATAATTTAGGAAGGAAATTTAGTTATTTAGGATATTGTTTCCTGGAATGTTACTTAATGGTATTTTTCTGCCCACTTGTCATATTATGGAAGTAGTTTATATGACAGTGTGCTCTTATGAGCAGTCATTTAATTATATCTTCCTTTGGACTTTCG
The DNA here is from genome assembly GCF_001604975.1 of Cebus imitator. Taxonomy (NCBI): domain Eukaryota; kingdom Metazoa; phylum Chordata; class Mammalia; order Primates; family Cebidae; genus Cebus; species Cebus imitator. Next base: position 1,752,731 of record NW_016107731.1, on the reverse strand, counting down.
TAGCATGGTGACCTACCTTTATTATAATACTTACAGACTTGGAGAGAAAGATACCAACTATCTGTGAAAAAAAATCAGTCTAAAATTAAGGTACAAATGCAGAGAGCTGAAAATTATTCATATTTGTCTTTTTGTAATGGCGCTATACCTGATGTTTCTATTTATTTTTAATAAAATGTTTTTGTTTTTAATTTCTATGGATACATAATTATATATTTTTATGGGGTACATGTGATTTTTAATACAGTCTACAATTTGTACTGATCAAATCAGGGTAATTGGGTTATCTGTCACCTCAAGCATTTAACATTTGTACTGGGAACATTCTAAATCCACCCCTTTATTTGTTTTGAAATGCACACTTTCTTTGCATTTATTTTGATTTACTTGTAGAAGTGCCATGGTTGGTGAGCAACTTGATAGTGCTCGAGTTGTGATGGCAGCAGGAAATAAAGATACAGATAAAGATTTGGGACTAGGGAGTTTGGCATTTAATGTGAAGAAAGCAAGAAGTTCTCGGAAAGATTTGATCAGATAATTGACACATACCATATTCAAGTTGTGGGGCAGTGGAACGTTGTGCTACTGTGGAAGATACTATGCTTAGAGACAAGGAGAACAGTAGGGAATAGTTCCAGGAGTGAGGACAAAGACTTGGGTAGGTAAGGAGATGGTGTGGAGGTAAAAGAAATAGGATTTGTTGAGATGCAGTGTAGTCAGTGAAGGAGAAGGAAATAGTTGTGTAAGAGTTTCAGGTGAGACCATTAATGAGGAGAAAGGACAATGAATGAACCTGTAGAAGAGGGATTCAATGCACAACATCCAAGGGGACTAGGATGTCTAGCAGGCACTTGGCAGTTAGGTTGTAGAGCATAGGAAAGACGTCAGGGCTGGAGACTCAAAGTTGAAAGTGATTTGCACATAAGCAATAGTTGAAGCTGAGGGAATAGGATGGAAAAATATTTGTTGGATGTAAGGACAATCTGGAGGTAGCTGGTGTGGCCAAGTAAACATGCCTTTTTGTCTTCCCTGCTTTGCCCAGCCCTTCCTAAAGCTCTAGTCCAGGCTCTGATGAAGAGGACTGAATATAAAATTAATCACACATAGTTAAACATTATATAAATAAAAGGTGTGCTTTTAAAGGCAGCATAAATATCTGGGTTTCACCAAGAAGGAATGGGAAAATGAGTTAAAGTTATGTAGTCAGAAAATGACAGAGCCTCTGCTTTTTAAAATAATAAATCTATTACTATTTTGAAATAAGACTTCTTCAGCAAAATAGATAGGATATGGACCTGGATTTGATTTTTAATTCCTTTTTAAAAAAATTTATATTTTAGGTTTGGGGATACATGTGACGTTTTGCTACGCAGGTAAACACATGTCAGGGGTGTTTGTTGTACATATTATTATATCACCCAGGTATTAAGGTCAGTACCTAATAATTATCTTTTCTGCTCCCCTGCCTCCTTCTCCACCCCCAATAGACCCCAGTGTCTGTTTCCTTCTTTGTGTTACTAAGTTCTTGACATTTAGCTTCTACTTAAGAGTGAGACACGTAGTGTTTAGTTTTCTGTTGTTGTGGTAGTTTGCTAAGGATGATAGCCCCATGTTTCTACAAAAGACCTGATCTTGTTTTTAATGGCTGTGTAATATGCCGTGGTATATATATGCCACATTTTCTTTATCCAGTGTGTCATTGATGGACATTTAGTTTGATTCCATGTCTCTGCTGTTGTGAACAGTGCTGCAGTGAATGTTGATGTGCATGTGTCTTCATGGTAGAAGGATTTATAATCTGCTGGGTGTATACCCAATAATGGGAGTTCTGCTTTTAGCTCTTTGAGAAATTGCTATACTGCTTTCCACAGTGATTGAACTAATTTACCCTCTCACCAGCAGTGTGTAAGGGTTCCTTTTCTCTGTGACCTTGCCAGCATCTGTTTTTTCACTTTTTAGCAATAGCCATTCTGAGTTGTGTGAGAATGGTGTCCTATTGTAGTTTTGATTTCCATTTCTCTAATGATCAGTGATACTGAACTTTTTTTTCATATGCTTGTTGGCCACATATATGTCTTCTTTTGAGAAGTGTCTGTTCATGTCCTTTGCCCACTTTTTAATGGGGTTGTTTTTCTTTTGTAAATTTAAGTTCCTTATAGATGCTGGATATTAGACCTTTGTCACATGCATAGTTTTCAATTATTTTCTCCCATTCTGTAGGTTGTCTACTCTCTTGACAGTTTCTTTTGCTGTGTGGAAGCTCTTAAGTTTAATTAGATCCCATTTGTCAATTTTTGCTTTTTTGTGTGATAGCTTTTGGTATCTTTGTCATGAAATCTTTGCCCGTTCCTATATTCAGGATGGTATTGCTTAGCTTGTCTTGCAGGGTTTTTATACTTTTGGGTTTTATATGTAAGGTTTTAATTCATCTTGAGTTAATTTTTATACATGGTGTATGGAGGGGGTCCAACTTCAAACTCGTACATATGATTGGCTGGTTATCCCAGCACCATATATTGAATAGGAAGTCTTTTTCCTATTGTTTGTTTTTGTCAGCTTTGTCAAAGATCAGATGGTTGTAGATGTGTGACCTTATTTCTGGGCTCTTTTGTTCCATTGGTCTTTGTGCCTGTTTTGTACCAGTACCATGCTGTTTTGGTCACTGTAGATTTATAATACAGTTTGAAGTTGAGTAACGTGATTATTCCAGCTCAGTTCTTTTTGCTTAGCATTGCCTTGGCTATTGAGGCTCTTTTTTTTTTTTTTTTTTCCTGAAAGGAAAAAAGAAAACCTTTTTCTCAGGTTCCATATAAATTTTAAAATAATTTTTTTAGTTCTGTGAAGAATGTTGTTGGTAGTTTAATAGAAATTACATTGAATTTCTAAATTGCTTTGGGCAGTATACCCATTTTAGTGATACTAATGCTTTCTATCCATGAGCAGCGATGTTTTTCCATGTGTGTCTTCTCCTGATTTCTTTGAGCAGTATTTTATAATTCTCCTTGTATAGATCTTTCACCTCCCTGGTTAGCAGTATTCTTAGGTATTTTATTTTATTTTATTATTTGATTAGATTTTTTTTGTGGTGTTTGTGATTTGGCTCTAAGTTTGGTGGTTGTTGGTGTATAGGAATGCTACTGATTTTTGTACATTGATTTTTGTGTCCTGTAACTTTGCTGATGTTTATCAGCTGAAGGAGCTTTTGGGCCAAGACTGTGGGGTTTTCTAGATACAGAATTGTGTTGTCTGCAAACAGAGACAGTTCGACTTCTTCTCTTCCTGTTTGGATGCCCTTTTTGTCTGTCTTTTGCCTGATTGCCCTGGCTAGGACTTCGAATACTATGTTGAGTAAACGTGGTCAGAGGCATCTTTGTCTTGTGCTGGTTTTCAAGAGGGAGTGCATTTGACCATTCAGTATGATGTTGGCTGTGGATTTGTCATAGATGGCTCTTATGATTTTGAGGTATGTTCCTTTAACACCTAGTTTTTCGAGAGTTTTTAACATAATGGGATGTTGAATTTTATCAAAAGCCTTTTCTGCATCTTTTGAGATAATCATGTGGTTTTTATTGTTAGTCTGTTTATATGATGAATCACGTTGATTGATTTTTTTTGTGTGTTGAACCAGCTTGCATCTGAAGATGAAGCATACTTGATTGATCATGGTGGATCAGCTTTCTGATGTGCTGCTGGATTTTGGTTTGCAAGCATTTTATTGAGGATTTTTGCATTGATGTTCATCAAGGATATTGGCCTGAAGTTTTTTTTTTGTTGTTGTTGTTGTATCTCTGCTAGGTTTTGGTATCGAGATGATGCTGGCCTCATAGAATGAGTTGGGAGAATTCCCTTCTCTTCAATTTTTTGGAATAGTTTCTGTAGGAATGGTAACAGCTCTTCTTTGTATGTCTAGTAGAATTAGGCTGTGAATCCATCAGGTCCTGGGCCTTTTTTGGTTGTCAGGCTTTTATTACTGATTCAATTTTGGAGCTCATTATTGGTCTGTTTAGGGAATCAGTGTCTTTCTGGCTTAGTGTTGAGGGAGAGGGTGTATGTGTCCAGGAATTTATCCGTCTAGTTTTTCTAGTTTGTGTGGGTAGAGGTATTTGTCATAGTTTCTGATGGTGGTTTTTATTTCTGTGGTGTCAGTAGTAACATTCCCATTTTCACTTCTAATTGTGTTTATTTGGATAGTCTCTCTTTCCTTTGTGATTACTTTAGCGATCTTTTGAATGGTTTTTCCATGTCTCACTTTCCTTCAGTTCAGCTCTGATTTTTGAAATTTCTCAACTTCTACTAGCTTTAGGGTTGATTTGTTCTTGCTTCTCTAATTCTTTCAGTTGTGAGGTTAGGTTGTTAATTGGAGATCTTTCTTTTTGGTGTGGGCATTTACTGTAGTGATATGAATTTTCCTCTTAATACTGCCTTAGCTGTGTCTCAGAGATTCTAGTATTTATATCTTTGTTCTAAATATTTTCAAATAATTTCTTGTTTTTTGCCTTAATTTCATTATTTACCTAAAAGTCATTCAGGAGCATGTTCTTATTTTTCATGTAGTTGTATGGTTTTGAGTGATTTTCATTGTGTTGACTTCTGTTTTTATTGCACTGTGGTCTGAGAGTGTGTTTGATATGATTTGGTTTCTTTTACATTTGTTGAGGATTGTTTTATGTCCATTTATGTGGTTGATGTTAGATTATGTGTCATGTTGTGATGAGAATAATGTATATTCTGCCTTTCGGAAGAGATTTCTGAAAAGGCCTATCAGATTTATTTGGTTCAATGCTAAGTTTAGGTCCTAAATACCTTTGTTAATTTTATGCCTCGAGCTGTCTAATACTTTCAGTGGAGTGTTGAAGTCTCCCACTTTTACTGTGTGGGGAGTCCATGTCTCTGTAGGTTTCTGAGAACTTGCTTTATGAACCTGGGTGCTCCTCTGTTGGGTGCATATACATTTAAGATAGATTGTCTTGTTGAATTGAACCCTTGACCATTATGCCATGCCCTTCCTTGTCCTTTTTGATTCTTGTTGGTTTGGAGTCTGTTTTGTCTGAAATTAGGATTGTAACCCCTGCTTTTTTGTGTGTTCCATTTGCTTGGTAGATTTTTCACCATCCCTTTATTTTGAGTCTATGAGTGTCACTATGTGTGAGATGGGTCTCGTGAAGACAGCATACCATTGAGCTTGCCACTTGGTGCCTTTTAAGTGGGGGCATTTAGCCCGTTTACATTCAAGGTTAGTATTGATATGTGTGGATTTGATCCTGTCACTGTGCTTTTAGCTGGTTATTATGTTGTCTTGTTTGTATGGTTGCTTTAGAGTGATACCGGTCTGTGTGCTTAAGTGTGTTTCCAAGAATGTTGAATATAGGCCCCCAATCTCTTCTGGCTTGTAGGGTTTCAGCTGAGAGATCCACTGTTAGTCTGGTGGGGATCCCTTTGTAGGTGACCTGCTCTTTTTCCCTAACTGCCTTTAACATTTTTTCTTTCATTTCGACCTTGGAAAATCTGACAATTGTGTGTCCTGAGGATGACCTTCTTTTGTAGAATCTTGCAGGAGTTCTCTGTATTTCCTGAATTTGACTGTTGGCCTCTCTAGCAAGGTTGGGGAAGTTTTCATGGATGATATCCTGAAATCTATTTTCTAAGTTGTTGGCTTTCTCTTTCTCCCTTTGGGGGGTGCCAGTGATTCGTAGATTTGGCCTCTTTACATTAATTTCTTGGAGGTTTTGTTCATTCCTTTTTATTTTTTTGGTCTTTATTTTTGTCTATCTTATTTCAGAAAACCAGTCTTCAAGTTCTGAGATTCTTTCCTCAGCTTAGTTTATTCTACTGTTAATACTTGTAATTGCATTGTGAAATTCTTATACAGCTAGCGCTCGACTTACGACCACGATTGGTTCTGACAGACGGGTCGTAACACGATTTGGTCGTAAGTTGAGTAGGCTATATGTACAGTACTGTGAAATGATGTTATAAAAATCTTTAAGTCATATTTTATCATAATTTTCTTTCATTGTTATATATCATAATTTTCTTTGTTCATTTTATGCCATTTGTATCATTTCTATACCATTTTGTTTCTTATTTTTACATTCGTCAGGTTTAAGTAAAACACTGCATTACCAGTAGTAAAGGTTGACCTGAATGCTTATGATGAAATAATTGTCAAATCTCATTTTTAAAAAGCCACCTTAACTTGTGGTAAAGGTGCAGCCTTGTGTAAAACTGTGGAATATTCACAGATCACTGAACCACGGTGGTCTATGGTTTGAAGCGAAAAACCACGGCACATGATGAGTTTGGAAAAGCAGAAGAGTATGAACTGTGTTAAGCCTTAGGGTTAAAAAGGACTAGTTGTCAGGTATTTATTTATTATCATTGTAAATAGAAAAGCAAATCATCACAATTTTATGTGACTTTCCACGGGATACAAATATGTAGCATTCATCATAAAAGATGTCATCTGGATATCTTGTTCAAATATAATTTAAACTTAGTATGTTCTAATATTGTTAAAGATATAGGGATATAAACCACTCACATTTTAGTAAGAAAGGCAAGAAAATGACTAATAATGATGATATAGCATATATGTTTATTGTCCCGCACTATTCGTACGCCCAGCTGGGCAACGTTTGTGCTGCCAGACGCGGAGCAGTCATGGCTAGCGATTGTGGTCGTAAAGTCGAATGGTCGTAAGTGGCATAGGTCATAAGCCGATCAATACCTGTAGTGGATATTCAGCTCTATCAGACCCTTTAGGTTTTTTTTTTTCAGACATTGGCTATTTCATCCTTCAGCTCTTGTATCACTTTTATACTTCTTATTTTCCTTGGATTGGGTTTTGTCATCATCCCAAATCTAGTGATCTTTGTTCCTCTCCATATTCAGAATTATATTTCTGTCATTCCAGCCCCTTAGGCCTGGTTAAGAACTGTTGTTGGAGAGCTGGTGTGGTCATTTGAAGGACGTATGACACTCTGGCCATTTGAGTTGCAAGAGTTCTGGCATTGGTTATTTCTCATTGGTGTGTGTGGGTATAGATTTCTTTTCTGGCTGTTTTCACCGGGCCAAGGCTTTGTGTAGGGTCTTTATTTGAAGCTGACTTCTTGTCTCTGGTTTCAGAAGGGAGGGTATGTAAGGTATTTTTGGTGTCGAAACTTTGGGGTATGATCCAGCAGGCGGAACTTAGGCTTATTGGACAGTTGGTAGATTCAACAGTTGTTCAGTTGTGTGTCTCCCCTGTGTTTTCTCACAGTTGCAGCCATGTTCCCTCACAGTGTCTGAAAGTATGGATTCTTCTCCCCCTTGAGTGCTGGCTGTAGTTCGTGACTTGGCACTCCTGGGCTGCCCACTGCAGCTCTGGGGAGATCTCGGTGTTTTTGTTAATCCCCCAGCTTACAGGCAGCAGAGGAAGAGATCTGAGTAGTGGTTTTGGCCAAGGATTGTTTGCTTAACTCCTGGGGGCTCCACCTCAGAGAGATGAAGGTCAGCAGTCACTCAGTGCAGTCAGCCCAGGATGGAGGATCTGTGCTGTGGGTCCAAGCCGGGGGTTCCCTCTCTGGTGATGAGTCATCGGGGGGGGGGGGTGTGGGACCTGTGAGAGACAGACTGGCTTCCTCTCCTTGAGCTGACTGCAGCTTGTTGGAAGTGTGGATAAGGCACTTAATAATGTCTTGGCTCCTTTGTCAGATCGAAGGTGGCAAGGGCAGTTCCACAGTAGAGTCAGTGGCCGAGAGGCTTTCAGTTGCCCCTGGAAGCTCTGTCCCGGGAGTTGCTGAGTTCGTGCTAGCTCAGTGGCTCTGGTTGGGAGTGGCTGGAGCCCCAGGCCTGGAGGACCTGCCCTGTGAGGAGATATGGGAATGGGTACCCATGTAAGAGTCTGGCCACTCTTCCTAGGGCTGCTGTGGTATACTGGGGTCTGTACCAGTTCCTGGTCACCTTGAACTTTCCAGAATCTGGAGGTGTTACCGGTGAAGACTGAAACAGCAAAGATGGCAGCCTGTCTCTCCCCTTGGGAGCTTTGTCCCAGGAAGGAACGGACCTGTTGCTGGTCCAAAGGCACCTGTAGGAAGTGGCTGGAGACTCCAATTGGGAGGTCCGCTAGTGAGGAGGAACAGGATCAGGACCGCTTTAAAAAGCACTCTGGCCACGTTTTGGTAGAGCATGTTTGCAGTGCTGGGGATCCACTTCAGCCTTCAGTTACCTCAGGCACTCTGAAGTCCTAAGGCAGGAGCAGCTAAGTCACCCCAACAGCCAAGATGGTGGCCACCCCTCTGTCTGGAAGCTTCATTCCAAGGGGACTTGAGATCCCCGTTGACCGGAGAGCTCGGACAAGGGTGGCTGGAGGCCCAGGTTAGGAGGGTCCTACCCAGTGAGGAGGAATGGGATTGGGCACCTGCATGAAGCAGCAGCCTGGCCATGTTTGAGTAGAGCAGCTGTGCTGTGCTGGGGGACCCCTTCTGCTCTGGGTCAGCTCAGATTCTCCAAAGTCCGAAGACTGGAACTGCAAGGATGGTGGCCCACCCCTTCCCCTGGGAGCTCCTTCTTAGGGAGGTACAGTGGCACTACTGGTAGCTGGCTAGAATTCCATGCTAGTGGGTCTTACCTTGTGAGCTGCTGTGGAAGTGGGTCCTGTGGGCTGTTGCTGCTCAGTCCCCTGGATTCAGCCTCTTTCCTAGGGCTATGTACAGGAGTCTAAAGTCCCACTTTGCTAGAGCTGCAGTTACTTTTGCCAGAAAGCCCAATATCTAAGGTTCCAAGGTCTTCACTCATGCCTGAGCAGTTGCTCTGCCAAGACTCCATGTGGCTCTGTTGGTCGGACTAAAGACTGAAGGCCCTGTCGGAGTGGGTTCACAAGGAGATCTCCTAACCCAAAGTTTGCAAAGATCTGTGGGAGAAGTGTGGTTTCCTCGGGTGGTTTATTCACTAACTGCTTCCCTGAGTCAGGGAGGAACCCTTGGCTCCATGTTGCTCCCAGGTGTGCTGTTGTCCTGCCTTGCCTTTCTCTGTTCTCTGTGGGTCAAGTTGTTTCCTTGATTAATCCCAGTACAAGTACCTGGATGTTCAAGTTGAAGGTGTTGTATTTACTCACCCCTTCTGTTCCTCTGCATGACAGATACACACACACTAGCTGCCTCTAGTCAGCTCTGTTGGCCACTCCCTAACCTTTTAAACTCTTAAAAAACTTACTGTGATGTAATTCACATGCTATATAACTTACCCATTTAAAGTGTACAATTATTTTAGTATATCTGGAGAGTTGTTCAGCTGTCACTGTGATCAGTTTTAGAACCTTTTCATCACCCCAGAATGAGACCCTGCACACCTTAGTTGTTATCTTGACCTAATATTTCATGCCTGTTGTGAGTTGCTCATTGAAGCTCATTTGGTCTCTTAACTGGCAGCAAGAGATTGATCCAGATTATCTCTTTTCTTGATCTGTCATCTTATTGACAGAGGAGAGATTTTTAGGCACCAAAAACCACAAGCCCTTGCTGTATATGCTACTTTAAGATAGATTTCTTGTTTTCTATGAGTTCATTTGGGAGTTTTCTTTTCTTTTCTTGTTTTTTATTTTGGCAATGGAGTCTCACTCTGTTGCCAGGCTGGAGTGCAGTGGTGTAATCTTGGCTCACTGCAACCTCTGCCACCCGGGTTCAGGCAATTCTTCTGCCTCAGCCTCCCGAGTAGCTGGGATTACAGGTGCGCGCCACCACGCCAGCTATTTTTTGTGTTTTTAGTAGAGACGGGGTTTCACCATGTTGGCCAACATGGACTCAATCTCTTGACCTTATAATTTGCCTGCCTCAGCATCCCAAAGTGCTGGGGTTACAGGCATGAGCCACTGCGTCCGGCCCATTGGGGAGTTTCAATGAAGGACCCTTTTGTTTTGACAAAAGTACGTGGTTTGTGTGTAGCCATATTAAATTTCATCTTGGTATATTGGGCCTCTCATGTCTATCCTTGGTATGTCCTTTTAGCCTTTTAGGCTTTTTGGATCGTCATTCTACCTTCTAGTATGTTAGTGTTCTTAATGAGCCCAGTATAGTCTGGATGTTTGATCATTTGGTCATTAGAGTTTTAAAAATCATTGGTACATGCGTTCATTAGAATTAGGCAGAGTGGGAGTGGGGAAAAGAGTTGGTGTTGTCTCTGCAAAAACCTTGTTTCTTGAAGATATCTGTGAATTATTCATTTTTCTTTGTTTACAGAACCATTATAGGGTTGAGGATGGCAACTGTGGGACACGAGGCATATTCTCTCCTTCCCACAGCGCTTCTCTAAAGTCCTAGATTTTACTTAGAAGCACAGACAAGAGAACAATCTGAGGGAGGAGAATTTTAGTCATACTGTTGATACCTGTAGCAACCATGTCATCTAAACTCGGATTCCTTTAATTTGTTCACAGTAGTATCATGGGGTATTTGGGCATAGGTTTTACTCAAATTGAGACACAGTGTTTTCAGTTTTCCTTAATCTGTTACCAATCCCTTGGATGATAAAATTTATTTTGAAAAAAGAACTGTGATACGTCTTATTGTGGGTATATGCTGGGCTTTTAGATTATTGCTTCCCTTTCAAAGGCTCACAGTCCATCCCTTTAACAATTTGTGTCTGACACTGAGATAAAACTCAATAGATTACAGATTGTTGAATCTAGCTTCTTACTGCAAACTACTGTAATCCCTTTGTAATCTTCCATCTGTTTTATTCTTTTATAATCTTCTTTTGGGACGTAGGAAGTATCTCTTTCTTTCTAGCCTGGGACAAACTCCTTTAAGTCAGGTACTCTGAATTATTTATTCTGTATTATGTATCCTGAAGTTTATTCTCATTAATAGAAAAGGAGGAAGTAAAATAGAAAAAGAACTCTTTGTTAGACTTTGTTTTTCACATCACCACTCTGAGCCTTAAATCTTAGATCTTCCTTTTTGTCTTGCCCTAAACATAATTAGAAAATCAGTAAAGCTCTTTTTTATGGTCTGTGGCATTTTTCCAAGGTACAGTTGAGTTTTGAGTAAAACATCATACCCTTTCTAGCTTTCCTCTCTAAACTTCTGCAAGTTTATTATTCGTCTTGTAAGCAAAATCAGAGGTGTGTAATTGTTTAATCACTTGGATATATACACTGAGCCTTTTTAGTTAAACAGATCTTTCTGCTTTGAATTGAGGATGAGTATTAATAAGGTGTTAGAGATGAAAATCAATCCTTTTAATTCAGAATCCAAATAATAAGGATTGCACTGTCTCAGTCTCTGTAGGGATACCCACTTCTCACTTTTGTTTTAAATTTTATTAAAAAAAATTTTTTTTTTATTGTTCTTTGCAGAGCAGGGCTACCCCATAGGCAGTGTGCCCAGTATAGCCTACTTTTTATTTTCTTATAGCTCATGTTGGCAGCTTTTCTCTCCAAAATGGGTCTGTTCATCTCATGTGAAATTATGGCTGTGTGTGTTCTTGTTGAGGTCATGAACCTTCTTTAAAAGTTTCATGAGGTTATGGATTTGGGGAAGTATTCCTCAGTTTATTCAATACAATAACAGTAATGACTATAGTTTATTATCCTACTGTGAGGCAGACACCAACTGCAGCAAGACACTCTAGTTAGGTTTTGTTTACCTCCCCACAGTGTTACAAGAAGGGCATGATCCCCTTTTTTCTGACCAGGAACCTGAACCTGTAAAGTGAAGTTTGAATGAATTGCCCCAGACCTCATAGAAATAATATATTCTGCATTTGTATTTTTAAATCAGTTTTTAAAAAGTAACACATCTAAAATAGAGGGATGTCTAGCATTCTAGTTTAGGTCTACTTGACACCACAGTGAGTGCTTCTTTTTACTGTGATTGAGGGCCTACTGGGATATGCCAATGTGGTGGCTTCTTTGGAAGATAAGAAATTAGCCACCAAAATTAAAGAGAGCACGTTCTCTTTTAAGGAAAATACCATCTTGGCTTTTAAACACTTTTTTTTGTTAAAGGGTGAAGGAAGCCATGGAGATTTATTAAAAAGAGAGACACTTCCTCCCTTCCTTTTGGGAAGCACTGGACTGATGGTATTCAGCAGTGTACAGAATTGGAGCCATAGTTGAAGGAGGTGGAGATTGGAGAGCGCCTGTCTCAGCACCCTAGGCCTCTGAGTCAGAAGCCCTGAGTCCTTGGAGTGATCTGTATGTCACTCTGTATTTGGACCCAGCTGTTTCCTCAGGTTGCATGGTAACAAACCAAATAATTTGCCTTTAGACTCTTTCGCTTACTACATCTGTAGTCTTTGACAGAACTCAAGCCTTTGGTGGAGGATGACTTTGAGTTGTGACTACATTACTTAATTGTAATGAATGTTCTGTTTGGCATTTGTAAGCCAGAGCTTCATGAAGGAAGATTTGAATGTTTGCTACGTAGAAGTAGGTCTCTTTGAGGGGTAAGGTACTGCCTTATAGAGTTATAAAGAAAACACTAACTTTTAAGTATCCCTTAAAAATAGGTATTCCAGTTTTCCTGATTTTTAGTAATATGTTTGTTATGGAAATTCTGAAATATATAGAACTGAACTGATGGAAACTATAGAATATGAAGTAGAAAAATGAAAATTACCCATAATTGTAACTTACAGGAATAATCACTATGAACATTTGAACCTATCCTTTCTTTTTTCTTTTCTGTTTTTATGTCTTTTGTTTGTTTGTTTGTTTCGTTTGAGATGGAGTCTTGCTCTGTTGCCTGGGCTGGAGTGCCGCAGTGCGGGGCGCAATCTCGGCTCCCTGCAGCTTCCTTCTCCCAGGTCCAAGCGATTCTCCTACCTCGGCCTCCCGAGTAGGTAAGATTACAGGGGCCCACTACCACGCCCAGCTAATTTTTTGTATTTTTAGTAGAGACGGGGTTTCACCATGTTAACCAGGATGGTCTTGATCTCTGGACCTCGTGATCCGCCCACCTTGGCCTCCCAAAGTCCTGGGATTATAGGCATGAGCCACTGTGACCGGCTTTTTTTTTTTTTTTTTTTTTTTTTTTTTAAACTATGTGTGTATGGAGTGCTACACATCTGTATTTTAGTTATCACTTTACATTGATTAAGCATTTGTACATGTTATTAAGTTCCTCTTGTAGCTCTAATTTGTATATTAAAATAGTCATTCTCCTGATGTTACATAATTTCTAGATTTTAATAGTGTAAATCCTTATAGACAATTATTTTTAAATACTGATTTTTAATACCTAATATGGATTAGCCAGATTTCTACTAAGTTCAAAACTTAGGGGAATCACTTTGAATAGTTGGCAGTTTTTAACAACTGAAGATTTTCCCTCCTAAAAATTTAAAATTTTGAGCATCTTGGATAAATTTTTCTTAAACATTATATAGTTTAATAAATTACTTAACAGCTTAAAATTTCCATGATGATTTGGTGCCATCATTATAAGCATCAGTCTTGCTGTCTTCTCCTTAATGGCTTCTATCACACCAGTCTGTCTTGTTTCTCTCTGGCTTCTTTCTAAATATTTGTTTTCCTTAGAGTGTTGCATTGAGTCATACTTTTCTGCATATACTTTTCCAGGCAATTACATCTATGCTTATGAACTATCAGTTTTATGCAAATGATTCCCAAATCTACAGCTCTAACCAAGACTTTTCATGAACTTTAGATCCATATATCCATCTTTCTGGTGCTCATTGTCACCAACTGTTGTCCTTTGACTATATCAAAGTCACATCAAAAGTAACACACCTAGAATTTAACTTGTCTGCCCCTAAAACTACTATTTGTACCTGTACTTTTTCTTTTTCGAGACAGTGTCTCACTGTGTCATTGCAATGTCCGCTTTTGGGGTTCAAATGACTCTCCTGCCTCAGTCTCCAAAGTGGCTGGGATTACAGGTACCCGCCACCATGTCTGGCTAATTTTTTTTGTATTTTTAGTAGACACAGGGTTTCACCATGTAGGTGAATTCCTCACCTCAAGTGATCCACTGGCCTGGGCCTCCCAAAGTGCTGGGATTACGGACGTGAGCCACCACGCCTGGCCTACTTTTTCTTAATAGTACCGTTATCTATCTAGTTAAGGTGAAAATTTTTCTAGACTCCTACTTAGTGATCTGATATACCTGAGAGTGAAGACTAAGTTTTATCCATGCTACCTTTCAACCATTTCTCAAATTTGTTTTCTCTTCTTCATCCCTCTTATATTGCCCATGTTTAAATCAGGACAGCAGCAATAGGCTCCCAAGTTCCTACTCACAGACTTACTTTTCAAATATATTTTCATATCAAGGGCAAAAATTGTGTTCTTGGGCATACATGTCATGCTGTTTTAATGCTTACAGGTTTTTAATGGCTTCCCGTTGCACCTGGAGTCACATTTAAATTCCATATCAGTCCATAATTGTTTGTTTTTACCTTTATGGCCTTTTCTCCTGCTACCATCACACACATACTCACCAAGCTTTTGCTACCAAACTTCTAGCAGTTTTCTGATTATTCTGTGAAATTTTATGTGCATATGCATTTGTACAGACTGCTTATTCTGCCTGGAAAGTACACAGCCCCCCCCCCCCACCCCTGCCCCCACACACAGAGCTTGCCCTGCATTCTACCCATTGTTGTAATGTGTTCTTAGAAGATACGGCGGAAGTTCACTGGTGTGATATTATTCATGAACCTTGTCACTCCCGTGCTGGACAGAAATCCCTTTCTTGCTCCATCTTTGAGCCATTTGTGATACTTTCTGTGGCAGGCAGAATAATGCCTCCCCCCCCCCCCAAAGTTGTCCATGTACTTTATATGGCACAAGGTTCTCTGAAGATATAAGTAAAATGAAAGACCTTGAGACGTGGAGATTATTTTAGATTACCCAGATGGGCCAGTCTAATTACAGGAATCTTTAAAAACAGAGAACCTTTCTTGCCTGGGGGCAGAGAGAGAGATGACGATGGAAGAAGGGTCAGAGAAATTTGACTTGGCTGGCTTTGAAAATGGAGAAAGGGGCCACAGCCAAGAGATGCAGGTGCCCAGTAGAAGCTGCAATACAGGGCAGGGAGAAAGATTTTCCTGGAGAGCCTCTGGAAAGGAATGTAGCTCAGCTGACACCTTGATTTTTATAGCCCTGTGATCCATCTCGGATTTCTAAGCTGCAGAATGGGGGAACGGAGTTTTTTTTTGTTGTTTGAAGTTACTGAGTTTGTGGTAGTTTGTTACGATATCAATAGAAAATGAATACACTTTCATTGCATCTTATCTGTCTTATCAAGTTAGATAGCTCATTTCTTACCTTATTTTTCACTAGATTTTAAGCTCTTTAAGGGCAGGGACTAATATATATATATATATATATATTTATAATTTTTTTTTTTTTTTTGGAGGAGGAGTCTCCCTCTGTCACCCAGGCTGGAGTCTTGTGGCATGATCTTAGCTCACTCCACATCCAGGGTTCAAGCAGTTCTCCTGCCTCAGCCTCCCAAGTAGCTGGGATTACAGGTGCCTGCAACTACGCCTGGCTAATTTTTGTATTTTTAGTAGAGGTGGAGTTTCGCCATGTTGGTCAGGCTGGTCTGGAACCCCTGACCTCAGGTGATCCATTTGCCTCGACCTCCCAAGGTGCTGGGATTACAGGCGTAGAGCCACCACACCTGGCCAGTAGGTAATATCATCTCTATTTCCAGTACTTTGCATAATGCTAATATAGTGTTAACACTAAAAAGTTTGAGTGTATGAATTAACCAATATACTGATATTTGTATCCTGATGATGTGTTCAACAATCTTTGCTACATACTAAATCCTCCTATTTTTTTTTTTTTTGAGTTAACTGTTATTACTTTTTAAATAGTGATTTTTTGGGGTGGGGTGGGGGTGGGGAAGTCTGTTTCCTTAACTGTTTTTCTTTCTGCTCCTGTTTTCTTTAGCTATGGTGGTTCTTTTCCTGTTGATAGTTTGTTGCTTCAACTATGTCATTTACACATGGCAATTCAAAGTAGAGTGATACTGTATCTGAGTCCCTTTTGGACTCAGTGTCAGATGCTGGGAGTTTATATTTTCTCAGTGTGTCTTTACAGGCATGTACTTTTCCTTTCCCATAGAGAAATCTGAACAAGAATTTTAACTTTGGTAATTTTATTAAATGAAATAAAATTACCGATGTCCTCTATTTGTTAAACTTGCGTTCCAGTATAAATCTTATGTGAGTACTAGATTCACTTATCCTGCTTTAATTTACCAACTATAAGTCTGGATAAAGTACAAAAAAACAACTACATGAAGGCACTAGAGAGCCAACAACAGTGGTTTCTGGAGGGCCATTGGTATGTGGAAGACCAGCAGTCACTGGATGAGTGGCTTGTTTTTTCATGGCTTTTCACCTGATGGCAGGCCTCATGTGGGACAGCTGGAAGTCCATAGGAAGCCTGCAGTGCTTATGACTTGTCCCATCGATCACAGCCATTGGAACATGAAGAAAAAGAGAAAGTGCCCCAATGGGGCATCCCTAATCCTGCGTAGAATATCTGTCCAAATCACTGAACCATACTCCATACGATCTGAAAGGGGCATCCACACTAATGCTTAAACTGAATGGAGATTGGAGCTGCCATCAAGAGACAGAAGTTTGCCGTCTGAGTTTACTAACTACCTGCTAAAACAAAATAAAAAGTCAAGATTCTTGGAAGGAATAGAAAAATCCATAATTGCCGCAATGTCCAGGATGCATCTAAAGTTTCTCAAAATATGAAGAAACTGGAAAGTGTGACCCATTCTCAAGAGACAAACTAATTAATGGAGATTGGATCCCACGATAACTCTACGTTAGACTTAGCTGATAAGGATTTTAAAGGAGCTGTTATTACTACACTCAGTTACACACAGGAAAATCTACTTAGAATCAAAACTATGAAATCTAGCAGAGAAATAGAAACTATAAAAAATACTTGAAATAAAAATTTTGCAGGACAAGTTTAACAGCAAAACAGACGACAGAAAAATTACTGCACTTGCAGTTCAATAAGAAGTAACTAATTTGAAGAACAGAGAAAAGGAGATTGAAACAAAATGAACAGAACCTCAAACCTGGAACAATCTCATGTAATTGGAGTTGTGAAAAGAGAAGGGAGCATGGGACAGAAAATCTTTGAACAAACAAGGGATGAAGATTTTCTAAATTTAATGTAGGAATTATATAGAGATCATTGCTGTTGGACCTTGTTTATAAGAAAAATAAAAAGGATTTTGCTTTGCACATTGAGCCTAGGAATAATTGAGGCTTGACTTTTTTCTCCCCAGCGATCTGATTTTATCAAATCTGACTGATTTCAATTGCCATAGTGTTTCTTTCTGGATCTTACAGATCCCACACTGTTATGAGTTCACTAGAGTAAGTTGCAGCCAAGACTAAATTGCACAAAATGGTAGAATATGGACAGTGGTTTTTTGAAACATGCCAGGGCTGGTTTCTTTTGGAGATCTGTAGTGAACACTGGATCTTTTTGTGTGTGCTGCTTTTCCCTCTGCCCATTTTCTTTGCTTGCTTTTCCTGCTATCCTCCTCTTGTTTCTGAGAAAGGGCAAAAAGGAGACTAAAGCATTTGAGCTAGAACTCACTGGCTACATCAAAGGCAGTGAGTTCTATTGATATCTGAGTCAGCTTCAACATAAAGCCACCTCTAGGGAGGCTTTTATTGGGTCTCCGCTTTTTTTTTTTTTTTCTCCCTTTGGGTGATGTTGCTGGTGGCAGTGCTGGGAGACAGTTGGTAATGAGTCCTTGCCAATGTGCCTTGACTAAAATTTGGAAGCCGGGTTCCTGTGATTTTAACTGTAACCTTTTTAGATAGCATATTTGTATGCTCACACCCAGCTAGTATGTACTGGGGAAGCCATAATGATTGTTACAGTTTTGAAATACTCCTCCTGAGGCCCTGTTTCTACTTTTTGTCCTAGTTGCCCTTGAACCTCCTGATGATCACTCTTCCCCTTCCCACACAGTGTCTATGATCCAGCAGCCAATGGGTTAAAGTCTGGCATGGCTTCCTCTATTCAGTTTTATCTGACTGGTGACTTTCCTCTTCACAAATAACGAAGTATCTCCGTTCCCCGTCCCTGTTGTGCCTGTGCCCATCCATGTGCGTGCTCCACTATGTGTTAAAAATAGTTGTTAGAAATCCAGTTACAGATTTTGAAAGGTAATATAGTCTAGAATGAAAAAAGAGCTTTGGATTTAGATTGACTCCAGAGTTGACTACTTTTGAGCAGAATGTCCTTAAATGAGTTCTTTGAGCCCTATTGTCTGTTTTCTTGTAGAACATGGATAATAACTACTAACCCTGAGCTTTGAAACTTAATCTGTACGATAAACCTTCCACATTCGTATTTATTCCTTTGATTCCCTTTTGGTTTTATCATAGCCAGTTATCCTAGGTCATTTCTAACTCTCCGTAGTTTTTGAATAATTCTTCTTTTTTAAGGAATTAATTTCAAAGAGGGAAGTTAGAACTGGTAGGTTCTTCCTCAGCTGTCTTTACCAAAGAGAAGTCTGAGGCTCACAGTTATGATTGAGTTGCTTAAGATTATATAGCTGGGAAGCAGTGTAGCTGGAATTTAACCTTAGGCAGTCTGATACCAGAGTCTTAGCTGTTGACAAATTTGTATCAACATCTGTCTAACAGTAAGGTTATGTCAGTTTAGAATTGTCAATTGCTTTATGCCATCGCTGCTGCTGCTTTTACGAGTTTATACGTAGGTTAATGATGATACCAGAGACTAAACTGTAGTTTTCTCTTCATTTTACTTGTAATTGTCTTTGTTGATCTTTAGGCATTTATTACTTTCTAACCTTGCTCTGTTTATGGATTTGACTTTTTAGTAGGCTAAAGATCTTTAAAGGCATGTATTTGGATTTTAGTCATTTTTGAATCTTTGGGAGGATTCAGTGTTGTATGCTTCTTCCCATTTGTACTGTGTAACACTGCATCTTATTCATCATAATGGATACACAGTACTTTTTTGTTGTTGTTGTTGAGATGGTGTCAAGCTCTGTCGCCCAGGCTGGAGTGCAGTGGCGCGATCTTGGCTCACTGCAACCTCTGCCTCCCGGATTCAAGCGATTCTTGCCTCAGCCTCCCTAGTAGCTGGGATTACTGGCACCCACCACCACACACACCTAGCTAATTTTTGTTATTTTTACTAGAGATGGAGTTTCACTATGTTGGACAAGCTGGCCTTGAACTCTTGACCTTGTGAGCCACCGTGCCTGGCCCCTTTTTATTGGCGGCAGTGACGACTTGAATAAAACCTTTGAAACACCAGAAATAAGCTTTTAAATTTTTGCTCAGTTGTTAAGCTATGGAATCATGGAGTTAAGAGAAACGTAAAGATCCTTTAATCTAAAGGTCCTTGGATCTTTTTTCCTGGTTAATCCTCTTTAGTTTTTGTCCACTGCTATTTTTACAACATGATTTTTATTTTGTTGACCATCCCTTCACTTTGTTCCCACACTTTAAAAAATGGTATCTGTGTCTGTCTTGGTGGGGTTCCCAGAATGGACCATTACATGCTAGGTCTGTTGAGTAAATAGTAGTTTGTAATCACTCATTACCTTCTCTGCATTAGACACCACGTCTGTTACTGTATACTATGCACACATATGTAACTGTTAATCATCCATGTATTAGTGCACACTAACAATTTTGGCACCTGTTTTGTGCTGTCGATTATTCATTTGTGTGCACTATAGTGTATTTTACAAGTGCTTCTATACTTTTCTACCTTTATTTGATGCAGTTGATTCTAAATATAGACCTTGCACATGTATATTCAGTACTTGGTACACAGTAGGTACTCAATAAATGTTTTAGTGATTGTGATTTTGAGCTTGCCTACTCCACAAGCCCTCCCTCCCACCTTACCCTTTCACAGCATCCCCATGTTACTCTGTGATCTGTTCCTAGTGAACTACCATTAATTGCTCCCCTAAAGATCTGTGAGTTATTAATGTCTCTGTGAATATGCACACAGTTTTATCCGTCGAGAATGACTTCTCTGTCATCTCTAATGTATTATCAGGCTTTTTTTTTTCTTTCAACTTCTGAGATTCAGCTTAGATTACCTCTCTGAAACCTTCCTAACTGTCCTTTCTTTCCCAGATGGTAATTGACCACTCCCTTGTGTCTTCCTTGTTTTCGCGTGTTTGTCTTGGAACATAGATACTTTGAGAGAAAAGATGGTATTTTTATTGTTCTGTCTGCAGCACCTAACACAGTATGCCTAGTAATAGCTGCTTACTACACTTTGGTGCGTGAGTGAATGACTAAAATAGTAAAGGGCCGTTTCAGGGGTTATTTCAGCCTGCAGTCCTTTCGGCTCTGTTACCAACCCGTTACCCATTAGATCCAGCAAGTTTGGTCAGCGTGTGTTCTGTCTTCATCTAGCTTACTGACTTAAGTGTTGACTGATGCAGAGTTGGGGAGGAAATTTTTGATGCCTAATTTCTAATATGTTCAAGTACTCAAATTTGCACATTTTAATTTCTACGTATTTTTGTCTCAATAATGTGAAAGGACAAAACTTCAAAATATTGTGCAGGTAGGTGGTTCTTAAACTCTTTCTTGGGTGAATATTATAAGACTATGTTGGAACAGCTTTCTTATATTTCTCAGGGTAAAGGAACTTTTTAGGTATTCCATGAAGACCTATTAAGGTTACAAGAAACTGAAATTGGGAAGCCTGTCTGTTTTTCCTGTTTCATTTTCTAGTCTGGCCCTCCGTTTGCATTACATGTTTGACATAGCCTGAATATACTTACTTATGGCCGATGCCCCTTTTAGACTGTCAGAGTCTTAGGGGTGTATCGAGATTGGAAAATCACACTGTGTTATGAAGATTATTGTGGATTTAGTAGTTGTCTTCTAAGCTTGAACTATTTTAAATCTCTAGTAGCAGATGAGAGGTAACAAATCTTTGGAAACAGACTGAGATAAAATTAAGCTTTTGTAGAATCAGTTGTGATTTGCAGCTTGGAAGAGTAGGCATATTAGCGCTGTAACAATATAGCTTTGATACTTGAAAGAACCTAGGCTGCTAAAGAGAGGTCTTGATTCTCAGATGAGTTTCATTTTATCACTTGCAGAGATTTTGTTCTTTAAGGTGTGAAAATATCCAAACAAAGCAGAACAAGTAAAGGGTTTCCAATGTGAACTGCATTTGTAGAATTTTCTATAAAGTCTGAACTAAAATGTAATTAATATTTGGGGAATGAGTTTAATCATTACTAATTTTTTATGTCAGAGATCATAACTTCTGTGAAACTGCTCCCATTTCACGTTTTATGCTTCACAAATATTTCTAGAATATTTTCACTGCCTTGCAATTAGGTATTTACATGTTAGTCTCTTCTAACAGATTGAGAGCTCCTTGAGGGCTATGACTACCATTTGATCTGGCCCGTGTGTGTGTGTGTGTGTGTGTGTGTGTGTGTGTGTGTGTGTGTATAATGTGTATCTATCTATATATAAAATATATATAATGTGTATATCTATTATATATTATATATATAATATATATAAAATATATATAATGTGTATATGTTATATATATAATATATATATATATATTTCTTTTTGAGTCAGAGTTTGCTCTTGTCACCTAAGCTGGAGTGCAATGGCGCCATCTTGGCTCGCTGCAACCTCTACCTCCCAGGTTTAAGTGATTCTCCTGCTTCAGCCTCCAGAGTAGTTTGAATTACAGGCATGCATCACCATGTCTAGCTAAATTTTGTATTATTAGTAGAGACAGCGTTTCACCATGTCAGCCAGGCTGGTCTTGAACTCCTGACCTCAGGTGATCCACCCACCTTGGCCTCCCAAAGTGCTGAGATTACAGGCGTGAGCCACAGCACCTGGCCAGGAGGATACACGAGAGATCTGATACGTGGATATGTGTCCTAGTGCAACCAGAAAGTGCCTCTTTTAATAAGGAATTGCATATAATAGTGCCTTCTGGAATAGGGAGACCTAAGGTTAGGGCTATAGTTGCTGTGTACAGTGGATATTACTGTTGGGTCCTGTTAGTAGGGTTACTTCTTTCCAGATAGTTCCATATTGTGACAAATGGATTAATCTAGTACAGACAGGTGCTGTTTTAGGTAAAAAGTTTAACATTGATTCCTAAGTGTACTTCCGGAATACTTCAGAGTCAACACTTGCCATTTCTGGTGTACCTACCACCTGTAAGATAGAGATTGATTCTTTGACTTGTTTTCCTCCAGCCCAAGGATACTGTGATTGTTAAGCAGCATGCATTAAATAACTAACTCATCTGTTAATAAGTATGCACATAGACTTTGGCCAGAACACATTAGACCCCTGAATCTTAAAATATTAATGCATTTACTTTAGGTGGCAGAGAACTAAATTAGTCAACTAAAAGCACATGAGAATTATCAACTCCAGTTTAACAGTCTACTTGCCATGTCAGTATAGAACTTGTGATGATGTGAATGGCATTTTTAGTAGAGAATTAGACAATTTTAAAGACAAACGTTCAGGAGTGTTCTGAAATAATGGTATTGTTTCTCACCCTCTCACTTCATGGGAAAGGCAGCCTTCAACAATCTCTCTTCCCAGTTACACAGGGCAGTGCTAAAGAAAACAGAATCTGCATTCCTAGGAGTCCATAGTAGGGGAAGAACAGCGGTGCCTTTTTAAATGGCAGTTTATAAGAGTTGTGCCTGATTCTATGTGGATACTAATAAAGATAATTCACTTTCAACTCATACTGCTTTATAAAACAAACGTAAGTGTTTAAAATGGTAGCATTAAAACATTATCATTTGTTTTATAGAGGAATAATCTGACATCTAGAAAGATTACATGGTTTGTACAAGGTTCTTCTAAATCGTTAACTAGCTTAGAGGCTCATGGTTAGTCTTTTTAAAATAGCCTTTCCCTTTCCAAAATAGCTTTTTCATTTTGTAACTTTAATAAAGTCAGTATGCCCTAATCACTTTCTTTTGTTGGAACTAGCCAGTATGCATCTGACAGAACTGCATTTAGACAGAGGCTCAGAGTTTTAAGCATTGACAGTGAAGAGAGTTCAGTTACTTTATGTTACTGTGTAGATGTGGGGGAGAAACAGATGTAGCATCTCAGAAACATTCACTTTTATGCCTTCTGTGAGCTATAACATCATGTGACTGCAGTTGGTTAAGTTGCACTTAATTTTGCTCATTTTTATCCTTATTATCTATCTACTTTGTAGTACTTTTAAACAAACGTTTGGCACTATCTTAGTTACCTAGTTTTATGTACTTGCCACATCCCTTGTGACTTCATGTGGGCCTCTTGTTGCCAGGCAGTTACTGCCCTCGTTGTGGAGGAAGCTGGGATTTTCTACCAGGCCCAGCCATGGAATAGTGATAATGAGTGTTCAACACAATGACACAAAGCATTACAGTATAAAGAACTGTTGAATCGTTTGAAACAATTAAAAAATTTTGTAAAATCTGGTTTATTTAGGGTATAATTTAAACACAGTAAAATTCACTCATTTGAAGTACTTAGGTTAGTTGGTTCTGACAGCTACCTGCAGTCTTGTAACCACCACCACAATCAGGAAATAGAACATTTCTTTCACGCTCAGGTTTCTTGTTGCCCTTTTGTCATTGCCTCTCCCCACCCTTGGGCCCAGGCAAGCACTGGTTTACATTGTGTCACTAGTTTTGCCTTTTCTAGAATTTCATAAGAATGGGATGACATAATAGGTAGTATAAGTCCTCTGACTTATACTACCTCTGTTTATTTTTTCAAATTGATTTGAATATTTTAAGTCATTTGCATTTTCGTAAGTTTTTGAATCAGCTTGCCAGTTCTTTACGAAAGACTGCTGGCGTTGTTACTAGAAATCATTACATTTGGCCGGGCGCAGTCATGCCTGTATTCTGAGCACTTAGGGACGCTGAGGCAAGTGGATCACAAGGTAAAGAAATTGAGACCATCCTGGCCAACATCATGAAACCCCGTCTCTACTAAAAATACAAAAATTAGCTGGGTGTGGTGGCGCTCACCTGTAGTCCCAGCTACAGAGGGAGACTATAGGCAGGAGAATCGCTTGAACCAGGGAGGCAGAGGTTGCAGTGAGCCGAGATCGCGCCACACTGCACTCCAGCCTGGGACAGCGCAAGACTCCATTTCAAAAAACATTAAATTTGTAGATCAATTTGGGGGAAAGTTGACATTTAATATTATTAAGCTAATATATTTACCATAGTATATCTCTATTTCAAAAGACCTTTAATTTTGTATTTTTTAAGCAAGTTTTTCAGTCTTCAATATACAGACCTTACACACATTTCATTAAATTTGTCCTTAAGTATTTCATGTTTTTTATAAGCTATTAAAATTATTTCAATTTCAACTTTTTATTGTTTAAAAATGCTATGATGAAGAATTGGTTAAATTAGATCTAAGTTTAAAGTCATGTACTAGGTTAAAAAAAAAAAAGGCAGGAAGCTGGCGTGGTGGTGCCCACCTATAGTCCCAAGTACTTGGGAGGCTGAAGCAGGAGGGTCACTTGAGCCCAGTAGTTGGAGTCCAGCCTGGGCAATATAGTAAGACCCATCTCTTAAAAACAACTCAAGTATGCTTCAAAATTTTCATAACTGCAGCAATTCAGCGAAAAAAATTTTTTTGAGACAGTTTTACTCTTGGCTGGAGTGTAGTGGCGCAGTCTTGTCTCACTGCAACCTCTGTCTCCCGGGTTCAAGCGATTCTCCTGCCTTACCTCCTGAGTTGCTGGGATTACAGGCATGCACCACCGCACCTGGCTAATTTTGTATTTTTAGTAGAGACAGGATTTCTCCATGTTGGTCAGGCTGGTCTTGAACTCCCAACATCAGGTTATCCACCTGCCTCAGCCTTCCAAAGTGCTGGCTGGGATTACAGGTGTGAGCAGCTGCACTCGGCCTTGAAAATGGTTTAGAAGAAAGATTAAATACATGTTTGTTTGTTTTTTTTTAATCAAATTATTAAAGTTATTGCCACTCTACATTGGGATAATATAACACTTCTGGATTTAGAAATAACATTTAAGAGAAGCTTCAGTGTTTATTCCCTGAAATTTCAAATTTTCTGAACTCTTTTTAATATTTTTGAAAATTTAGACAAAGGATCTTGCTACATTGCCCAGGGTGGCCTCAAACTCCTCAAGGCGGGAGATTGCTCAAGCAATCCTCTCCCCTGGCCTCCTAGGTAGATGAGACTATAGGTGTGCACCAACATACCCAGCTTTGAACTCTGCTTAGTAGGAAACTCTTAAGAGGGTTTACGTATGTTAAGAACTTCCATATAGGGCAGGAATAGAAAATTAATTTCTCCACTTGAACTAAGATAATAAATGAAGTTGTCAAGAAAAATACGTGGTGCTTTAAAACATTTTAGCATTTCTAGCTGTGTATGAAGAGATAAATAGCACTTACATAACAGAAATGCGTAATGATAAATTGTTGTTTCTAGTAAATGGAAACAGACCATATTACTATGTATGTGTCACTTTAAATATTTAATGTATGTGGCACATGCAGCAGAATATAGCTAGAGAAACAGCTAGACATCTAAATAGTACCTTTTAAAATTACTACACTTCAAAAATTCAAAAAAACGCACATAGGTGTTTTATAAAATCACTGTTGTAACAATGACCCAAGTGCTAATAATTTGGTCATAATTAGCACATAAAGAGCGCAACTGGCTAGTTTCCCTGAAAACTGTTACAGTCAAACAGTAAATTAATTTAGGGGAAAAAAGACTGAAGGTTTCAAGGTACGGGTTCCTAACAGTAAAGCTACTGCTTTGGAAGTTGTCTTAACGGGGTGTGGGTACGGGGGTGGGAGTGAAGAGTAGGAATGTAGGCTTAGAGACGTAGGTCGTGAGGAGAGCCATTTGATGTGGAAGGGACAAGGAGGAGAAGATGTGAAGCACGCAAACAAGAAGTATTTGAGAGGGAAATAATTCACTTCAGCAAATATTTGAATGCATACTCTAGACAGAGATTATAGGTAGAATTAACTGTAAATAGTCCAAATAAACTCTCTGGAGAATGCTGAGACCTTGGCTTTCTGATCCCCCACCTAAGTTAAACAGGTACCACGGCAGGGCCCCCACTGCAGTAAACAGCTGGTTCAGTGCTAGATTAGTCATTGTTAGAAGATGGCCAGAATTGAGACTGATGTGAAAAGCTGAAGAACTGAGGTTGCTCCAAAAACCCAGAGACAGCCAAAGGTCAGAATCAAGTAAACAACCCATGTCGACTAAAGAATGACGGTCTGTTTTGGTCATAGTAAGAGGGTCCTGAGGAGGGAGCTGACGCCCAACCCCTTGCTAGCTGGGGGCCTCTCTCCTCTGTATAAAACAGCTAATCACTTGCCTCAGGGGGCTGCTGTAGATAGAAGCCATCTGTGCAGCAATTTAGTGCACAGTAGATGTTGTGTAAACTTCATCTTTCACTGACACCAGCGCAGTAAACCGGCATACCTGACTTGGGATTAACAGGAAATAAATGATAATGGGAAGCAATGAAGAAATAAAATCCTCACTTCTTACTTGAACAGCAGAATCCTTAAGAAATGGAGCCCACTCATCTCATTGATACCAATTCTTAAAGGTGACTTAAATAGGATCAAAAAAAGTTCTCAACTGTAAACATGGGTTCACCGTGAAACGTGGCTGACTCCCCATCAGCAGGAGCAGCAATGGTTAAAAACCACAAGCCAACGCATTCTTAGCTCCTCCTCCAGGTAGTGAAAGCTCATAGGTCCATTATTTTCATAGTTTAAAAAGTATGTTACTGATTCCCTTTCTCTTCCTCTGCTGCACTCCCCAAATGCTGTCTTTAAATAGTCAGATTCTCTGCTAAAAATGCCGTTCATGTTATCACAAGTTCTGTATCGACCTGGCATCAGAGTGTTAAAGTGGAGTTGATAATTTTCATGTGCTTTTAGTTGACTACTCTAGTTCTTTGCCACGTAGAAGAAATCATTAGTATTTTCAGAAGTATCCCTGCTTAGTGTATAAGAGCAAGAATGACTAAGGAATTACTCATGCCAGGAATGTTTTGTGAGTAGAAATTCTCCATCAAAAATAAAATTTTTCATTGAAGCCATTAATAACATTAGAGAAATCTTTAATGGGGGACTGCTGAAAATACTGGAGTCTTTCTCATATCTATAGGGTTTTCACTTGTAACATATACAAGTTTTTAATTTGAAGTCTTTGTTTAAAACGTCAAATTTTGATTGGTGATTAAACAACCTGCCACCTTGTGTTCACAGTGTCATTGTTCTCAAGATGTTAAAGACTTAGTATTGTGAAATTATAACATTGAAGACAATATTTTCAAGACATAACCAATTTCATAATTTACAAGGTAGCATTGACATTTTTAGCGTCTCTGATCCCCGGTGCCAGACACTTGTAGGACTTGTCAATAGTCACATAATGGGCCTGAGAATATGGGCTGTGTGTGCCTCAGAAATCATTCCTAACAGGTCTCACATTTGTTCAGTTAAGGTCATCCACCTCAGTAACGTCTGCATTTCTGTGAGAGCCTACTTGCCTATATTTAGTCTTTACAGGTGGTTTATAATTGGTTTAGCCTTTTGGGCGGCCTGCTTTTTGGTTGATAGAGGCTAGGGAGGATTGAAGGAAGTGTAAAGGCTTGAATTTGGCAGTCTCTTTGCCGGATATCTATTTTAACCCCTGCCGAAGTTAATTTACATAAAACCCAGCTGTGTGTGAAGTTTTCTAAATTTAAAGTTTATTCTTATTACTGTAGGGATAGGAGTGTCAGTACTTACTGAATTTATGGTCTTGCTCTCCTGTGTCTGGACCTCCTGGCAGCTTCTAGTTCCCGTTTCCTTTGGATAACAGGATACAGCTGGTGGCAGAATTCTCACCTGTGGAATGGCCATTGGGAGTTTTCTTCTCCATGTAGGTTTTAGCAAAGCAGCAGAAACCATTTTTGCAGGAAACCACAAGCCTGTGTTAAACACGAAAAGAGAATTGAAATAACATGTCCATGAGTTCCTCTTTCCAGAGGTACCAACCATCATGTGGGATCCTAAGTATAGTGGTAAGTAGCTCTCTGTCCTCCCCTTCACTTTGAGGTTGTCTAGTGATGTGATGTTGAATTCCCCAGCTCTGGTCCCTATTACCTCTCTGGCAGATTAAGCAAATTGCTTCAGGCTGGGTTGCTTAACACTTAGCAGGATTCATGCTGCCTTTAATGAGCTACCAGTTTAACTTTCTGGGCTTAAAGTGATTTTAGACATTTTTGTTGTGATGGGTTAATTTTTGTACTTAAAGTTATAACTGTGGATCCTTTGCCGTCAAACTGTTGTGCAGCAAAGCTGCTGATGAATTTGTCTCTGATGTTCATGTGAAGCAGTTGTTTCTCTAGTATTTATTGGGGGCTTAGGGCTGTGCCATGAGCAGTAGTGGTGTGTGGGGGATGCTACAGAAGTCATCACAATGCAGTAGACTAGAATAAAAACAAGTTGGGGAGAGAAGAAGGCAAGCACAGAAGTAAAAGAAAAATACAAGAGAGTATGTGATTTACCGCTGATCGTGTGGGTTAGATTATCAGTGATAATCCTATTAAAATCAGCAAGGGTGGGCCAGGTGCGGCGGCTCACGCCTGTAATCCTGGCACTTTGGGAGGCCGAGGCGGGTGGATCACGAGGTCAAGAGATTGAGACCATCCTGGCCAACATAGTGAAACCCCATGTCTACTAAAATATAAAAATTAGCTGGGTGTGGTGGCACATGTCTATGCTCGCAGCTACTCAGGAGGCTGAGGCAGGAGAATTGCTTGAACCAGGGAGGCGGAGGTTGCAGTGAGCTGAGATTGCGCCACTGCACTCCAGCCTGGCGCCTGGCGACAGAGAGACTCTGTCTCAAAAACACAAATCAGCAAGGGTGGAAGGTGTTAACATGAGCAAAGATGTGAGGATTCGGCTGAGCCTGGTGCATGCATGTGAGGCATGTGGGGACTGGATGGAAGGTGTGGCATGGAAGAAAGGAGTGCTCAGTAAGGCTGTGTAGATAGTGATGAACCCTGAACACTATTTGGAGGCACCAGAGGAGGGTTGTAGGGGGACGGTGGATGGCTTCTGAGAGCTCACCAATGATAAACGGTATGTTTATTAGAGTACCTTATCTGTTGGTATGTGTGTTTCCCTCACCGTTACCTTTTATTTAGAATTAGGGATCAACACAGTGATGAGGATGTCCTGAGAGATGTGGGAGTTGAATATGATGTAAGGTTAGTGCTGAAAGGCTATCGTGTAATTCTTACCAGGCAAGAACAGGAACTTACTTTATTGAGTATTTTCTTATTGCCTGTCACTGTGTTAAACCTTTACTACACATCTTTAATTTTATTTATTCCCATTTTACAGATGAGGAAAATAGAGTTTGATAGTTAAGTAACTTGTCCAAGATAACACAGCCAGTAAGTGCCACAGTTAGAACTCAGTTCTAGGTCCTTTTGTCTCCATCTGTGAATTACATTGGTTTTCTAATTTTTCTGCTTACATCAGTCTGTTAGGGGTCATCAAAGAATTATTAAATATTGGAAGGTTGTCCCTTGTCTTAATGAGGATTCTACAATCATCCCTTCCTTTAACATCTATTCATCCAAATGGCTGTCACTCGTTGTTGTAAAATAAGTACGTTTAATTTTTTTACAGAAATAAGCTTAATCATGTGCTGGCTCTGTGTGTCTATAGACACAGCATTTAGGAATATGGGTCCCAGAGTACAGGGCTCCATCTTTAAGCCCTGGAGGTTTGGAAGCTCTAGAAAACTAAGATGGGTTAAGTGTGTTCCCAAAACTGTGGTCACATTTCGTGTTTATGTGTTTCTCTCCTTTTCTCTAATCATGGTAGGTTACTATTTTAGTGCCATGCCCTAAAGCTCCCTAAAGTAAAGGCATTGGTATCCCAAGAGAACCGTTGTAAAAGATGGCTTACTTCTGTGAAGGCAGAGAGGGTACTATAGAATTAAAATAGCGTTTTAGGAAGGTTGAGTCAGAGGTCTGAGTGGAGCATGGAGAGATTTTCTCAGGGTGATAAGGCCCTGGTGCTGAAGTCTACAAGCAGAGGCAGGCACATTGGCAGTGAGTCCTCCTTGGGGCAGAAGGATGATCTGGGCTGCTTCCAAGACCCCTTCTACCTGTCTCGTGATTTGGGATTGGGATTAAGAATCTCCAGGGGCCTGTGCAAATTGACTGGGCACCATCTGTTTGCTGTACCTCAAGGAAGCCATGGTGGGAGTCGGGCCTGGCCTTGTTGGCTGTGGCTCCCAACAGATACTTGCTGTGTCTGGGTGTGAGTTAGGTTACAAAATTACAAACATTTCCAGTGCTACTTTTTGTGAATCTTTGAGCCTGCAGTTGTGAATGAACAGAAATTTGAAGTGAGCTTAAAAAAAGTGGGACAAAAAAAGGTAGAGTTTTGGTGGTTGATACCATTGCCATTGTGGGGCCGTGGTTTCTGTTTTCCCCACTTAGCTGCAATACATTTATTTTTCCCTTGTATAATGGCTGAGATTTCTTTAGTATAGAGCTGTGTCACAGTGGTTTATGTATTTTCTCTCTCCCTGCCTCTGTTTCTAAGGCCAGGCAGCTTTGAGGTCTACGGGTTGACCTGGATGCCCCACAGTCCCCTGCCAACACTTCTCATTCCTCTGTGTAGTTCTCCGCTGCTCACCGTGCTGTCATATCTGGCACGTGGTATTCCTTCTGCCCTGTGCTTCTCCCCCGTGTCTATTTGGTGGAACTTCCCCCATGGTTTGTTTCTTCCAGTAATCCATGTTGGGGCCCCCCAGCTTCTAGAGAGTGCATTGCTCCTTCCTGATCCTTGTAACATTTTTATTATCTTTATTATTGCGCTCATCATACTGTAATAGCTATTTACATACATATGACCCTTTACTAATGTGGTAGGAACCAATATTATTTGTTGCTAAAGCTCAACAACTCAGTACAGGTAATATTTTAGGGCCTCAGAAATGTGAGATTATCTTCCATTATTGAGTTTTTATGTGCCAGGCACATATTATAAACATATGTCAAGAAAAAGCCTAAACACAGAAAAGATTATAGTGTACTCTCTTAATGATTTTCAAAATAAACTCTATGTCAGAGTTCTGATTTTTTAAAAATAAATTTGTTACTTTAAATTATTTTTATCTCATTGTAAGAGTTCTGATTTTTTTTCTCCATGATAATTACATTGATTTTGTGTTTGTGCATGTGTTTGCCCCAAACTCGGGGTCATTATGCCTGTTGGGTAATCCAGCGTTGATAAAGAACAAAGTAAATGAGTGAATGTGGGCCTTACTGTTCTTGTTTTGTTTTGCTGTAATTTCCTGTGTTCTTCTGTTTTACTGTTGAGTGTTGTCCTGTCTTAGACTCTTCAATCCTACTTACCCAGTTTGTCCTGCTCCCACCCCTGCCCTATCCATTTGGGCTCAGTGCTTTGCCTTTTGTCTTGGTGACTAGCAAGTACCATCATGTGATAGGGGGCAGAGCAAGACTAACTGTTGCATACAAAAATCAGATACCTATTACGAGTCTTAACATCGTTTCCCCAAGTGCAGGTCAGAATTCCAGAGCAAAAGCATCACCAGATCTGGCCTCCTGATTTGTACTCTTTCTGGTCCTGGGAGTGAGAATCAGCATTCTTTAGCAAGGCCTTAAACTGATGTTCATGTGTGCCAAGGTTTAAGAATCGGTGCTTAAAATTAATTGTTCAATTATTAATGTAGCTGCAAACAAAGCATTCATGAGGGTCTTGTAAGACTTCTTCAGTCCCATATTCAGAAAATATATTTGGCCTATGTGGTACTTTACTTTTTTGGTAGAAGTTGGCATTTTCAACGAAAAGCCTATTTACTCTTTGTATCCTGGTCTTTTTCCATTGTTCAGAATATCTTGCTCTTACTGCCAGCCTCCCCAGCCAGGGCATAACATTTTTATAGCCACCAGCCCAGGCTCCTTGAGATGAAGAAAAGATTCTTTGGATCTTGTTGTTTTCCTGGAGGAAGAGCTGAACATTGACTCTTTTACAAGAATCCAAAGTATGCGTCGTCATTTCCATGTTAACCCTCACCCGAAATTTTTGTGGGTTTTGAAGGATTGAGTGTAGCCCAGTCTTAGCAGGATCTCTGGCCATGGAAATTCATTTGAAGGACATTCTGCCATGGAAGTACCCTGCAGGTAAAACTGCTCTGTTTATACTTGGCTGAGTCACAAACAGCTGTCCCTGTTGGGACTGGGAGCAGATGTGGGGGTGGTTTGCCCCCTCCCATTTTTTTTGTGGTTTTGGAAACTTCCCTGTTGAGAGTGACAAAAACCCTGTCAATTGAAGTGATAGGTGTATCAAACCTGGACAGCTGGTCCTTAAGAAATACGCTGAGATCACCAAGCTAACAGACACGGAAGGGTTTCCAGTTTGTTGTATGATATGATGTTGGGCCTGTGACTCCCTCACCCCCTTGAGGGACATGTCATTAACAGTGGAGCACTTGTAATTTAGCAGCATGTGAAGGTATGCCTAAAGAATAGTGAATTTGATTTATGTTAACATACATCTGGATGCATACATTCCCATTTTAATTTTTTTTTTAAATTGGTTCTAGGGACTTTTGGCAAGGATTGTAGATTTTTTCAGTTTTGGACATGTAGGAAACAGTGTCTTTTTACTCATTTCCAGTACAGTTGTGACAGATGGAATGACAAGGGACTTTAAAACAGACATGCCGTGTATATTTTCTTCCTGATGAAAAAGTACTATCTGTTCATTATTTGAATAGTTACAATTAAGAAACAGATTATTGTGACTCAAGCCTGTAATCCCAGCACTTAAGGAGGCCGAGGCGGGTGGATTACAAGGTCAGGAGATCAAAACCATCCTGGCTAACACGGTGAAACCCCGTTTCTACTAAAAATAGAAAAAATTAGCCAGGCGTGGTGGCGGGCACCTGTAGTCCCACCTACTTGGGAGGCTGAGGTAGGAGAATCGCTTGAATCCAGGAGGCAGAGGTTGCAGTGAGCCAAGATCGCACCACTGCGCTCCAGCCTGGGCAAGAGGGCAAGACTCCGCCTCAAGGAAAAGAAACAGATTATTTAGGCATGAAAATTTCCTGTACTCTCCAAGATATGCACACTTAACGTTTCAGTGTTCGTTCTTCCAGATTCTTTTCTATGATTATTGTATTACATTTTAGAATTGTAGTTTTCCCACCAACATATTTTGAGAAGTTTTCAGAAAGGCATCTTTGAGTATCTGTAAGCCTTTCATTTAGCCATTTATGGATTTCCAAGTATCTTACATGGGGTTAGTCTCCATTGAGTCTCAGGAATTCTGCAAGAGGAAGAAGCAGTGGCTTCTATGTGCCTGTGAATGTGCTTTTAATACTTTACCTGGGCCGGGCGCGGTGGCTCAAGCCTGTAATCCCAGCACTTTGGGAGGCCGAGGCGGGTGGATCACGAGGTCAAGAGATCGAGACCATCCTGGTCAACATGGTGAAACCCCGTCTCTACTAAAAATACAAAAAATTAGCTGGGCATGGTGGCACGTGCCTGTAATCCCAGCTACTCAGGAGGCTGAGGCAGGAGAATTGCCTGAACCTGGGAGGCGGAGGTTGCGGTGAGCCGAGATCGCGCCATTGCACTCCAGCCTGGGTAACAAGAGCGAAACTCCGTCTCAAAAAAAAAAAAAAAAAATACTTTACCTGGATCGTCCCTTCCACTAACCTCATAGTATAGGCAAGCATTATTATGCTCTTTCTGCAGATAAGGAGACTAAGATTTAGACAAGTTAAGTGACTTGCTCAAGGTAATACAGTTAATTGTAGAGGACTTGGGATTTAATTTGATTTATTATCTGGAGAATATTGTTAGGGTACTCGTGTTACTTTCCTGTATTGAGATGTTGGTGGGGGAGTTCAAGCTGAAAATAACTGAGATGCATAAAGCTGTTGGATGGAGACACTCTTTATTTCTTTCCTTTGAGATGGAGTTTCTCTCTTGTTGCCCAGATTGGGGTCCAGCGGTGCAATCTTGGCGCACTGCATCCTCTGCCTCCCGGGCTCAAGTGATTCCTATGCCTCAGCCACCTCAGTAGCTGGGATTACAGGCACCCGCTACCACACCTGGCTAATTTTTTTTTTTTTTTTTTTTTTTAGTAGAGACAAGGTTTTACCATGTTGGCCAAGAGGGCCTCAAACCTGACTTCACATGATCTGCCTGCCTTGGCCTCCCACTGCGTTGGGCCTAAGGGGACACACTGTTTCTTTGGCTTTTTTTTTTGTGGGGGAGATGGAGTCTCACTTTGCCACCCAGACTGGAGTGCAGTGGCATGATCTCGGCTCACTGCATCCTCTGCCTCCTGGGTTCTTGGAATTCTCCTGCCTCAGCCTCCTGAGGAGCTGGGACTACAGGTACATGCCGCCACGCCTGGCTAATTTTTTGTAGGTTTTTAGTAGAGGCGGGTTTTCACCGTATTCCCCAGGCTGGTATTGCCCAGCTCGAACTCCTGAGCTGAGGCAATCCACCCACCTTGGCCTCCTAAAGTGCTAGGATTACAGGTGTGAGCCACTGCGCCCAGCCTTCTTTGGCTTATTAAGAGGTTTTTGGTTAGTGTTAGACCAGAGGTTGGTATATTATACCTTGCTGACTGGATATAACTTGATGCCTCTTTTTATAAAGTTTTATTGGAACACAGTCACACCTACTCATTTACATATTGTTTAACAGAGACTATATGACCTTCAGAGCCTAAAATATTTACCAATTTGCACTTCACAGGCACTTTGCTGACCACTGCTGTGGGCACCAGTTTTAATTTAGGTATATAAACATTTTTGTAGCTTTTGGAGGTTTTGTATTCATTTGCTCAGGCGTATGGGTTGGTGGAGGTGCTTTCTGTTCCTTCTCCCAGTCCACAGCGATGTGACTTCATGCCTGAGTTTCTGTGTGGTCCTCTGTAGTGATTGAGTTTTTACATAGTTCTTTGCAGGCAGCTTGAACTTCAGAAATCCCAAAACTTTCGCTATTGCTAATCTTTGTAAACTTGCACACCCAGGCTGGTGCATTCTGATGATGGTGTTCACATTGCATTCTATGAAGAAAAGACTGATGATTGTTTATATTAAAATGCAGGAAGAGAATTGTAGCCACAAATTTTGCTTCTCTAATCAGGAACACCATAAGAGACTTAATATGTGTGGGCAGTGGGGGAGAATGTTAATTTATAAATTGAGATAGTTGTATTAAAATTGAATGAGTCTTATTTTGACATAAAGTGAATGTGTCTCTTTTATACAGCAGAAAATTATTAAATTTGGTTTTTTCTCAGCATTATCAAAGTGGAAAATGTGGGAAGAATACAGACTAACTACTGTCCTGCTTTTCACACCCCTCAAATTTCTGATTCCTTACAACTGTAGCTGACTTTACTACTGAGTGGTAAAATTGGTGAACATACTTAAAACCACATCATTTAAGACTTTGAATTTTGACACATTTTCTCCTCTTCACAATCTTTCAAATAGTAGCCAGCCTGTGCTGTTCTACTGTGTCTGTCATATATCGTTTCTGTGTTACATGAAAGCAGCCCCAGGGAGCTTGTGAATTTGCTCAGTCATTTCACTGGTTACTGGGTAAGGAAGAAGTAGGATTTTCTCCCTTAAAATTCCTTGGTGAAATCACTGGATGGGCATGGTATTTTAAAACACCATTTTAAAAAGGAAAATTTTAAATTTTCCTTTTGGAAAGGCTTGGTCAAAAATCTGACCAAGCAAAGACTTTCAGTTGGTCTTGGTCTTTCAGTATGTTTTGTTATTAAGTGTGTTTACTCTGACCAAAAACTGCCTTCTTTGTAATATGCTCTTTCCTTTAGAACACAGTTCTTCAGTAGAGTGAGCTTGTTTAAATGTGTAAAATAAGTGAATGCATTATATGCAGCAAAGTTTTGCATAGAATCCTGAGTTCTCAATGTTGTGGCAAGTTTAAGTGTGTAGAACACCTTTTACCTGTTATTTCTGTTACCTTTTTTGGGGGGAGGGGTAACTGTTCTCAGGGAGGCCTTTCCTTAGCACCATGTTTAAATTGCCATTCCCCCTCATTTGCTATTTCTTCTTCTGTTTTATTTTTCTCTACAGAATTTGTTGCTATCTGAAAACTATTCAATGTTTTATTTACCTCCGTTATCCCTAGAACAATGCCTATGAAGGTAGGGATTTTTGCCTGATCCTTCTGTACCTGCAGAGCCTTGAGGAGTGGGGGAGGCTGGAGGTACACAATGATGCTGAATTAACAATGTCAGGGAGAGTTTGTAGAATGGAGCTAGAGGTGTAGGGCAAGTTTAGGTTTGAGGTTGTTAGCAGGAGATCGTCTTATGATGTGAAGGGAAAAACATGTTTTAATGTCAGACTGGGTTTGAATCTGGTTCTTCAACTTACCCTTTGACCTTGGTGTTAAATAATTTAACCTTTGAAAGATCAGTTTTTTCACTAGTGAAATAGTGGAAATGGTATCTTTTTAATGAGGATTAAATGTAATATCCAACATAATGCTCTGTACAAGTTAGTTTTGTCCTTCCCCTTATGTGCTAACATTGTAGAAGTCTAAAAGCGACCTGAATTTACCAGTTTGTTGCTGGAGCGTTCTGGGGTCATTACTTGATTACATTTGACAGTTACATTCTTTTCAGCAGCCTGTGTTGCCAACATAACAATGACCTGTCCCTTTGACCAGTGTGGGAGGACACTTTGTCATCCCTCTTTTAATCCATGTATCAGAACAGCTCTTTAGAGTTCTGGCTTTGAAATATGTTTAGAGGAGTTTATAATTCCAAGCAGTTCAGATGACATCATCTCTTCCTTAGAGTCCTCTGAGCTTGCTCAGCTTCCTCATTCCAATGCGGTGGGAACCATTCAGTTAAATTGATGTTTGTGGTCTTTACACATAGTCATCCTAAGTTTCTTGCAGATCATGAAACATCAGAGGTCTGCTAAGTCACTAGTTTGTTTCTGTAGATTTTTCTAATCCAAGCTTGTCCAACCGCAGCCTGCAGGCTGCTTGCAGCCTGCAAAGGCTTTGAATGTGGCCCAACACAAGTTCATAAACTTTCTGAAAACATTGGCTGTGCCCAGTGGCTCATGCCTGTAATCACAGATCTTTGGGAGGCCAAGGCAGGTAGATCACCTGAGGTCAGGAGTTCGAGACCAGCCTGTCCAACATGGTGAAACTGTATCTCTACTTAAAATAAAAAATTAACTGGGCGTGGTGGTGGGAGCCTGTAATCCCAGCTACTTGGGAGGCTGAGGCAGGAGAATTGGTTGAACCCAGGAGGCAGAGGTTGCAGTGGGCCAAGATTATGCTACTGCACTACAGCCTGGGCAACAAAGTGAGACTTTGTCTTAAAAACAAACAAACCATTTGAGATTTTCGTTTTTTGTAATTTTTTTTTTAAAGCTCATCAGCTGTTAGTGTTAGTGTATTTTTTATATGGCCAAAGACAATTCTTCTTTTTCCAGTGTGGCCTAGGGAAGCCAGAAGATTGGACACTGCTCCTTTAATTTTTCTTCTGCTTGATGCAGGAACACTTGACAAGTTAGTTAAGGTAGATTAGTTCATAAATTTGTAGGTTCTTTCATTCCTACGTCATAGGCAAGTCTAAGCAGGATCTGGAAAGCTCATTCAAAGGCCAGTGAGCACAGTGAGCTTAATTTTAAATTAAATGGATATTTAATACATTGAGAAGGCACTCAAGCCTTTCAGTCTTTCTTTTTCATTCATGCTTGCTGTTAGAATCTGATGGGCTTGAAATTGACTTGGTTCTTCTAAAAGTGTTTGTTTATTATTGCTACCTTTCTCAAGCTTGGTTTCAGCATGGATTTCTGCAGATAATTTTTGCACCTTAAAGTACAGAGTCGTTAAGTGAAGGCAGTTAGAAAGGAATGAGTACCCTAACCAGGAGGTCTGTTACGGGGTATGGAGTGAACCAGAAAATGAATGGTCATGGACATGAGGATGGAGTTGGTTCAGTCATTGTGAGAAAGCCACCTGTGTGTCACCTTCCTACTGCGCTGTCCAGCAGAACACATTGAAGGTTGGGGCTTGCAACTGGTGTGGAGATTATTTGCATTTAGGAGGCTGATGTAGATTATTTTCCCTCTAAGTGTGTGTTAACTGCTTTTTGGCCAAGTCTTGATCTGAGACATACATAGGACTGTGGCAGACCTGTGAGGATTTTAATATAAAGAGGGTTTTGTTATTTGAGCTATGCACAGCTACCAAGGCATTGCTTTTCATTCCAGACATTTGGTCATTTCAATTTGCTGTTAGTGAGGCTTTTGTGATTTGTTAGAACACAAAGCTTGGGATTTTGCCTGGTTTTTTTTTTTTTTTTTTTTTTTTTTTTTTTTTTTTTTTTTTTTTTTTTTTTTTTTTTTTTTTTTTTTTTTTTTTTGCATGTATGAATGACATTTTATACTGTTGTTTGTATTGCTGGTCAGTATGTGCCTTCCTTTACCTATTGTGAATAAGAAACTTCCTCAGATCAAATTATAGTGAAGTCACTTTGGTCTCTTTATCTGACTCCTAAGAGGATGAAATCACCTTATACTCAAATTCACGGTACTTGGTAAAGGACCTACCATTCGGAGCATTTATAGCCTAGATGAAGTCCTGGTCAAATCACCAAGTTAAACTTTTAAGAACATGTTATTCTTAATATTCATGAATTCAACCCTGGAAGCCTTCTCTAAGTCTTAATGAGATTCTTATGAGAATTCATTTAGTGAAAATAACAATGAGGGAAATCCAGCTATTAATTTTGAGGAGGGCCATGACATTCAGTGGTTAGAGGGACAGGCTGTAGCCCCCCTTCTCAGAGAAGGTGTCTTAAGAAGGAGAGTTCTAGGGGTCCCTTGCAATCCTCCTTTCACTTTCCAGGCTTCTTGGTAAGACTGGAAGAAGTCCCTGAGCAAACAGCATTTGGAGAGTTTGAGGGACTACGTAAAAGTGAACATGTAGTAGTTTTATTTTGATAACTGCTTTAAATATCCCGTTGGTTGTTGAAACTTCTGTGACAGTGAAGCATTTTATCTTTATTTTTCAATCCGAAAATCTATCTTCCCCACTGGAAAAGATTGAGTCTGGGATCAATCCGTCCCCCATCTCGTTCCTGAATCTCTTAGTGTGTAGTATACAGCTGGGCATATAGTAATCTCTAGTGTGGGATTGTACTCAGAGCTATGCTTGATATCTAGGACTTTAGGTGACTTATATATATATATTTGATGACAGCTTTTAATTTTATTCTCATTTATTTATTCCATTTCTGTTTCAGTGTCCTGGGTCATGAAACTTACTCCACAGCAAGCTCCCTTATATGTGAGTAAATTCGGAGATTTTTAAAAATTTTTTATTTATCTGTTCTGTTGACTTGTTATAATAAGCTCACACTCTCTAGTTGTCCTGCAAAACAGTACTGTAGCTTCTTATTTTTACCTGCACTGCATTCC
This sequence comes from Cebus imitator, assembly GCF_001604975.1. Lineage (NCBI taxonomy): Eukaryota > Metazoa > Chordata > Mammalia > Primates > Cebidae > Cebus > Cebus imitator. Next base: position 1,713,164 of record NW_016107731.1, on the reverse strand, counting down.
TGAAAAAGTAGTGTGGAGATCCTCCTCCTGTCACTGTGATTTACCTTATGTTGCAACTAGGTGGCACTATGTCATTGGCAAGAGTGCTGTTTTCTTTAGGACTGGGTGAAAGCTGAAGTGAGGAAGTGAGGGACTTAGAAGATAAAACTGAATGATTGAATCAAGGCTGGAAAAGGTAAGCTCTAGGTGACTATTCTTTATTATTGTAAGAGTGAATTAGTTGAATTTGGGTGGTGAAAAGTGCCTGTTTGATGAGAAGCCAGCTTAGGGTTGTGGATGGTAGGGCTATGAGAGGCCCGTAGATGTTGGGTTGCTGTGTTCTGGAAAGGGTGAGAAAATTTATTTGTAATAGGACTTGAATCAAGTCTTGAAGAATAAGGATCATTTACTTGCGTAAAACGTCCCCAGAATTAGTTGAAGACAAAAGGCAAATGGTCAGGGAATGGGAGGCAGTGAACATAGTGTTGGATGAATAGTGGGAGTTGCTCAGTGGAAACTCTGGCCCACCCAAATTGGTGTCAGGGAATAATGGGAGATAAGCCTAAAAAGATGGATAAAGCTCAGTTGTGAAGGAAGACAAAGGCGTGGGGATGTTGTTTTGTGGTCACCAAGGAGCCATTGATGGTGTTTATTTTAAAGATGCTTTTCCTTTTATGTATTTATATATAAATACATAAATATACTGGACCATGCTGTATTAATAATAGACATTTACCTTTGTGACATAAAATGTTCTTGTAACTTCTGTATAGCTGATTTTTCTATTAAATGTAACATGTAAAGAAAAATACGTGTTCTTACAAGAGGTTTTATATATTCATTTTCTTTCTAGACGAACTGGAGATTATTATGTTCACCAGTGGGTTTGCATGTGAACTGAGTACCTTGGGTGTTTTTTTTTTTTTTTTTTTTAAATGAAAACGGTTCTTGCATTGTCATCCTTGTTGGAGTGCGGTGGAGTGATCATAGCTCACTATAGCTTTGAAGTTGTGGGCCCAGGCAATCCTGCCTTAGCCTCTTGAGTAACTGGGAATACAGGCGTATGCCACCACGCCGAGCTAAACTCTCCCCTTTGAAGTGTGTGATTCTTTGGTTTTTAGTATGTATACAGTTGTGCAGTCATCACCAATATCTGACTTCAGAACGTTTTCATCACCCCCGAAAAAAGCACCAACCCATTAACAGTCACTTACTATTCCCTGCTCCTTTCAGCCTGTGGCAACCAGTTATATACTTTGTCTTTATTGATATACCTATTCTGGAAAGTTCATATATATATATATAATCGATAGATAGATAGATGTAGTCATGCAATACATGGCCTTTTATGACTGACTTATTTAATTTAGCTAATGTTTCCAAGATTCACCCATGTTAGAGCATGTATCAGTACCTTGTTCTTTTTATTAATGAATAACAGTCCAATGCATGGATATATATCACTATTTACTTATCCATTCATCAGTTGATGGGCAGTTGAGTTGTTTTCACTTTTGGTCTATTATGAATAATGCTCCTATGAACAGCAAAGTTCTGGTGAAGACATATGTTTTCATTTCTCTTGACTATATACCCAAAAGTAGAATTGCTTGGGCATGTGATAACTGGGTTTAAATTTTGAGAAATTGGAAAACTGTTTTCTATAGTGGCTGCACCATTTTACATAGCTACCAGTGGTGTATAAGGACTTCAGTTTTTCAGTATGCTTGGCAACACAAGTTAGCTGACTTTGATTTATAGCCATCCTAATAGGTGTGAAATGATAACCTCATTGTGGTTTTGATTTTGCATTTCCCAAACGGCGAATAATTTTGAGCATCTTTTTATGTGCGTATTGGCCATTTTTCTGTGTCATTGGAGAAATGCCTATTCAGCTCCTTTGCCCATTTTTAAATTGGGTTATTTATCTTATTAAATTGGAAGGGTTCTTTGTGTATTTTGATTAAAGGTCCCTTATCAGATACAAGATTTGCAAAAAATTTCTCTCATTCTGTGGGTTGTCATTTCACTTTCTTGGTGGTATCCTTTCAAGCAAGATTTCAGCTTTGATAATGTTCTGTTATTTGTTTTTTTTGTTTGTTTGTTTCTTTTTTTGGCATCATATCTAAGAATAAGTCTTGGCCTAACCCAAAGTCAGAGATTTACTCCCATGTTTTCATCTAGGAATTTTACAGGTTTTGCTCTTACATTTAGGTATGTACTCTAAGAGTTAATTTTTGTGTATTTTGTAAGGGAAGAGTCCAACTTTCTTTTGTATGTGGATCTCTAGTTGTTCCAGCACCATTTGTTGAAAAGACTATTCTTTCCTCATTGAATTGTCTTGGACATCCTTGTTGAAATTGATCATAAATGTAAGGAATTTTTTCTGGACTCTGAATTTGGTTTCATTTAGGAATCAATTTCTTTCAACAGTGTTTTGTAGTTTTGTATAAACTTGGTACTTTCTTGAAATTTGTTGCTTATTATTTTACTCATTTTGATGCTATTAATTTTGTTTTCTTAAGCGTTCATTTTTTGATTAATTGCTTATATATAGAAATGCTGTTGATTTTTGCATACTGATCTCTGAAGCTATAATCTTGTTTCAGAGATCAATTATAAACTATAGTGTGGCTTGTTTTGGCGACAGTTTTTAAGTGGATGCCTTAGAATTTTCTACGTACAGGATTAAGTAATCGGAGATTGTTTTCTTTTTTTCCAATCTGGATGTCTTTTATTTCTTTTTCTTGCCTAATTGCCCTGGGAAACATCTATGGTACAACATTGAATAGAAGTGGTAAGCACAAACATCCTTGTAATACTTAATGGAGCAATGTGTTACGCTCCTTTTAAAAAGAGGATAACAGTGTGTTGGATTTTCAATGTACGGAGTCAAGTCCCAGGGATATATGCTGTTGGTGAGGAAAAGTAGATATTTTATGATAGTCCATTGGGCAAGGTGGTGGAGGCAGTTCTCTGTACCTAGGGAAAGAAAGAATAAGCAAAAGAACAGAAAGCTTGTGAAGTTTTCCTTTTAGATCATATTTGGGATCTGCCAGGGTGAATATCATCAGTAGAAGAGAGAATATTGCTAGCAAAGAAGGAAAAACACTGTATCCAGAGAACTTTTATCTGTCAGTTAAGACAAATAGGCTAGACTTTAAATAAATACTTTAACCAGGCTTTGAATAAAGATGTATCCAGAATACGTTGCAATAGTTAAAAATGTAAGAACGGTTCCAGAGTGTATGGGTGGCAGTACTGTTGCGTGTTTAAATGAAGTTCCTTTAATGAATTAAAATGTTGACTGTAGAATGTACAGGACACTGGCCTGAAACTTAGGAGACCAGTAGCTCAATATGGCTATGACTCGGTTTTCATGCCTGTGTGTTTGTATGAGTACAACCTTTATGTTAGGCAAGCTAGTTACATCACTAAGTCGGGTTTTTCTTACAGCCTCCACAAAAGTATTGATCATTGCCAGATGAATTTATAAGAGTTGCAGTTTTAGTTCCATTTAGTGGTAGTGCTAAAAACCCGGAGTAGCTTAGTAATAACCTTCTCGGTATGAGGGCCTGGATAGTTTAGAGAGAGGAAAGATGGAGAAGCAGTGGCAGATGCAAGAAATATTTCAAAAGAAACAGCAGGTCCAAATGCTTTATTAGACATAGGGAGTGAAAGAGAACCATGAATTACAGTCGATTGAGACCTTGAGTATGAGTGACAGCTGATGCCATCATCAGGTATAGAAAAGGAAGTGATGAGCTTTTTTTTTTTTTTTTTTTTGAGGTTAAATTAGCATTACTATTATCGTCATTATTTTCATTTATTTTTTTTTTTTTTTTTTTTGAGGAGGAGTCTTGCTCTGTCGCCAGGCTGGAGTGCAGCAGCACAATGTTGGCTCACTGCAACCTCTGCCTCCCACGTTCAAGTGATTCCCCTGCCTCAGTCTCCCGAGTAGCTGGGACTATAGGTGCGTACCACCACTATGCCCGGCTGTTTTTCGTAGTTTGGTAGAGACAGGGTTTCACCAAGTTGACCAGGATGGTCTCGGTCTCCTGACCTCTTGATCCATCCGCATCTGCCTCCCAAATTACAGGCGTGAGCCACCGTGTAGGCCGATGAGCTTGTTCTTTACACATGTTAAAGGCACGTGGGTGTCCTGCTGACAGGTGGAGGTGTGGGGTTGAAGCTACAGCACAAGGAAGTTGGTTTTGAAGTGGATAGTTTGAGTCATCTCTTAAGAAATTGATTCTTTTGACTTTGAGAAGAGATGAGCTCTTTGAGAAGGTAAAACAGTGGATGGAATTAGTATAGTGGATTTTGGTGTAGAAGACAAAGTTGAGTCGAGAAAGGAGCACCAGAAACCTGGGTTGCATTAGAGCCTTACTAATTTTATTCTTGGAGTTACTTAATTGCACTTATACATCAAGATTGAAAATAAACTTTGGACTCTAGCTGGGCAATTTATGCTTTTATTCAGGTGCCTTTTTGTGCCAAGACCTGTTCTGGATGCTGGAGATTTAGCCATGAACGAAATAGAAGGTCCCTGCTCTCTTGGTACTTGCATTGTAATGAGAAGAAGGAAGACGGCAAGATAACATATCAGGAAGAAATTTGTATGAAAATAAACAAAATGGCAGTGTGATGGTGCCTGACTAGGGGCTGTTTTATGTTGGGTGGTCAGGGAAGGCCTTTGAGGGTCATGTTACTTAGGCTGAGACCTGAAGGAGCCAGGATGTGAAGATCCTGGAAGTGTTCTAGCCCAAGAGAGCAAATGCAGAAACTCTAAAGTGAGAAGTAGCTTAATGTGTTTGAGGAACAGAACAAGGGCTGGGGCTTAGTGAGTGCAAGGGCAGGGGTGGTTGGCCATCTCTTCTTTCTCCTGGATGAGATTGGAGATTTAGGGAGGAGATGAGGAAAAAGTTGGATCTAGTAGGATTTAACAGACCATTGGATAATCTTCCTGGGCCTACCTTCTCTCACATCTAAACCCTGCTATAGCACCCATGCCTGTGTGTACTTGGAAAACTTTAGAGCTCCTGCTGGCTTGAGGTCAAGTCACATCTCTTAGGGATACTGGGATTTATCCTAATGTGAATCTGCTGACCGTGGGCAGACAGGATTCTTAGGTAGTTAAACATACATATTTTGGACTGCCCTTTTGCGGGGAAAAATGGTTTTAGTCCTTTCTAGTTATCGTTAAATTCACATTTACATATAAATGGATGTTCTTGAATTGAAAAAAATTTTTTTTAAGCAGATTTGGCTCTTATGAGAGGATAGTATGATAAAGAATACTTCTTTGTTTTTATATCGTTTCATGGCTGAGTTGCTTTTTGGGAGAAAACCATACATTTTCAACACTTGCTTCTGTTAGTCTGTGAACCTCAGTAAGTGGTGTATAATATGATTTAAGAGGAATCCTTTCAGCCTCTTGTTTTCTGTAGATACTTTACCTGCAGTTGTGTAACATTCATTTGTGTCACATGTAGCCTTTCTAGATGACAACTCCTTAAAAACGAGCTGATGTTTGGATAGTACCTCATAGTTAAGAAAGCAGATTTGTATACCTAATGTTATGCACGCGGTGCTCACAGCCATGTTACCAGCACAAGAGCAGAGGAAGCTGCATTGTTACCATTGTACATTAGGCAACATAAGCTTAAGACAGTTCAACTAGTGAGTGAATAGCAGAAATAGGGCTTTACCAGAAATGGTTACTCTGAAGTTCATTTTCATTTTTCTATGTACCAAGCCGTCTTATTACAAATACCAAGTCCACAACTATTCCATAAGACACAAACAATTCACAGCACTTAATATTATAGAGACTTACACAAATAAAGTCCTTTTAAAAAATAGGTAACCCATGTTTACTCTTCCATTTCATGTTTTAAAGATTTAATGAAATAACTTTATTTGAAGTAACTTCAAGGCCTAGCACTGTGGCTCATGCCTGTAATCCTAGCACGTTGGGAGGAGGATCGCTCGAGCCCAGGAGTTCAAGGCTGCAGTGAGCTACAGTCACATCACTGACTACACTACAGCCTGGCCTACAGAGCAAGACTCCATCTCAAAAAACAAAACAAACTGTAAATTTACAGAAAAGTTACAAGAAGAATACAATAACTTTATCTCTATCATCTGTTATTATCGCATTTGCTTGTTCTCTGTATTACATATTTTTATTTGTTTTAGCCATTTGAAAATTGCAGACATTATACTCCACTCCCCTTAAATATTTCAGCGTATGTTTACTAAGAACTAGGACATTCTGTTTCATAACCACAGTATAATTAACAAAAACAGGAATTGTAACATTGATGTAATACTTTTATATGATGTAAGTCCATATTCACGTTTCTCTAATTTTCCCAATAATGTCCTTAATAGCATCCACGTCCCTTTTCAACCAGGATTTAAACACATTATATTAATATCTCTTTAGTCTCTTAATCAGGAGATATTCCTCTGCTTTGCTTTTTTCATGAGATTGACATTTTTGAGTAGTATAGGTCAGTTATTTTGTAGCATATTTTCTCATCATCAGCAACGGTACTACATAAGTGATGTCCTTGGTGTGTCATATTAGGAGGACACATGATGTATTTCCCTGTTATTGGAAATGTTAAGTTTGATATCTTAGTTAAGGTTGTGTTGAATTTTCATAATTTATCTGTTCCAGAGGAATTGGGCATATAAGATGGTGTAAGTAGTTGTTCACTTTGCCCTTTTAAAGTTTTTTCTGGTTTGGAAGTATGTTTTTTGCGTGTTGGATTTTCCTAAAATGGGGTACCCTTGTTCTGTGCAGGGGGTACCCTTGAATATAGGTGAAAGGGCTGATGTCAACAGAGCTCATTTTGAGTGATAAAGTGCCTGACGTTTAAGGGAACGTTGCCTCTGTCGTTGTGGATACACATGGTTATTTAACAAATATAATTCTCAGCTGAGCTATGAGAACCATTTTTAATAGGGAATATAGTATGCACTCAGTAAACATTGAGTGAGTGAATGAAATACAGTTTAGATAAGACTACTAAAATTTTAGTGAAATTCACTTTTTGACAGAGCTACTTTTTTTTTTTCCCCCTTATTTGGACAGAGCTACTTTTTTTTTTTTTTTAAAGTTGCTCACTGATTTGTTTCCCAGGTTTCATTAATTAATCTACCTAGCATAGGCCCTGAATAGTTTAGTGGTGTCATCTTTATTATTGAAGATGTGGCCAACAGGGAAATGAAGGTGATGACGTTGTCTTTATGGTGCATGTGGAACCTTCTTTAAATCTCTAAGGAAATCCATACAGCATCCGTATGAAGTATAGCGAGTGTGTTTGATGTAGAGTTTTACTGCAGAGATGTATTCTGTGAGATAACTAACTCACCTAGTTGAAGAAGCATAGTAGAAATAGAGCTTGTAACTCTCGAGTCCTGAATTATCTTAGTTTCTATGGGATTTATAATCTGAACCATTTGTTTACAGCAAGCCACGTGACTCCTTGTATTTTTTTTTTATGAACATAGTACATGTACCCTTTATCTCTAGAGCTCTTCTCACTGTCAAGATACAAAGCATAGTCTTGTCCCAGACGGGATCAGGGATACAGGATGCTGTCAGATGATAAAAAAGCGAAGCGCGCAAAGGAAAGGTTGGTATTTATAAAACAAACAGAATGGGCTCTATCAGCACTCCCACACTCTAAAGCCCTACTGGATCTAGCCACCTAGCAACTAGACACTAGCAACAGTAAATAAATCCTCCTCCAGACTAACAGCTGAAAAGGAAACAAGATTTTTAGACTTCCGATGAAGGAGGAGGAAAGGGTCTTTGGATGCCCCTTATCTCAGGCCCCAGGCTTAGTCTGGAAGACATGTGTCTAGGCCAGGCCTGAAGCTCTGCAAGGTACAAGGAAATAATAGCTGTCAAGAATTAGGAGACGTGGATGAATCCCATACTATGTATGCCAGAGAAAGTCACTTCCTCTGTCCCCTCATCACTTTACCACACCCAAGTGAATGTCCCACAGTCAACTCTGCATGTGGGAATGGACTTCATGGGAGAGGTCAGGACTGGTGACGCATCTGATGAGTCATAGGGATCATTGTATTTTAAGGAGTGGTTGAGCCCCAGTCTTCTGGAAGACTGAGGAAACTGAACTACAGAGAGAGATTGGGGGGATTTGCCTACAGTTTCACAGTGGGTTACGGTAGGTCTGATCAGGTAGCAGAATCTGCAAATCATTAGCTTAGCTGGTGTATAAGAGGCAGGTCCCTAATTGGTTTGAATTTAATTACTCAAAGTACATGCATAGAGAAGTTGTATAAGATTCAGAACAAATGGGCTAAGTAAGAGAAAAAATATAGCAACTGGAAGATGAAGAAGAGAGGAATATTCAAAAAGATAGCATTGTGTTTTTCTTGGTGGAGTGAACCGATGAGGATTAGACTGTCTTCATGGACTGTAGATACATTGGAAAATAGTTTACAGTCATTGTTGGAAATCCGTCTATAGTGGAAGAAGTAGTGAAGGTAAAATGTGTTTTGTGACTTTTCATAGAGGAAAGTCGGTAATAGCCATCTCAAAGTATGTGCTTAGCTATTTCATCTTCGTACTTAGAGATTCCTCAGGAGGATGGTGACACATTAGCCAGGGATCAAAGAGAGAGGGACCAAGGCCCTGGAACAGTAAGGCATTTCTCTGGTAAAGCTCAGCTCCCCGGTTCTTTGATGCTTTTTCTGTGTTAGAATAATGTTCTTTACTGGTTTCCAGAATGTTTTGATGGGCATTGGACCCTTCTGGTTAATGATATGTGCAGCTCTAACTCCAGAGTGGATGGTTCTACCTAACACAGACCTAGTTGGTTTATATTGGATGCTGATGATTCACTGACTTAAATGACCATAACACATTTCAAGAGGAGAAATTTGGGGTGCATATCTCAAATTTTTCAGTTGTAAACTTCTATTGTGTCTCTAAAGATTTGTGGTCTGTTGAACACGTCTCTGTGTCTCCCTCAGGAAAGCCAAATAGCATATTTTTGCCCCTGCAAATTAAATACTTTTAAAAGCCAGTGAGATACTCAGATGGGAGATTCAGATTTCTCCAAGGTAATATGTGGGATAATAATCATTACCTGCCATATGTTTGGGATAAAATCCACACTTATTAGATTTTCAAGGGGAAGAGCCATTCCAATTACAAAACAAATTTCCAGAACCCCAACAGATCTGGTTGATTATGCCCTTCTTCCTCTCTTGTTTTCTCTGAGTACCACATGCTTTTGCATGTCACTGCTTCTGGGAGGAGGCAAAACATCCTGATAATAGAAGAACATCATAAGAAAGAATATCTGGCATTGGATGTCTTTCTTTATTTAAAATGTGCAAAACTATCTCCAGTGATTTTAAACTATTTCTATTAGAATAGGGACCATTCCTTATGATGATGTTCTGTTTTCACAAGGAAAAGTTAGGGTGCTAGTATTGTTTAAGAACCTACTCTTGACTAGGTACCATGCTCAGCACTTAATACACACGGCCTGATTTAATCATGACAACCAAGGTTTGGTTATTATATATCCACTTCACAGCCAGGAAGTGAGGACTCAAAGGGGCAACTAAGTTGTCTAAGGTTGCACAGCTGCAGTGGATGTAGGGTTCACTGTGAGTGGCTACAAAGCCCTCCCTCCATTTTCTTTTTTCCCCCAAAAGTCCATTTAAAGAAGGGAAATCAGAAGAGCACATCCACTGGACTTGCGTTTAGATCTTTAGAAAAACTTATCAGAGTGATTTTCTGCCACCACACTGGGTTTCTGTTTATTCCGGACACGTTTTCAGCCTCCATGAAGACTTGGACCTTGTGCAGTAGATTAACGTACTGTTCTGTTTATGCTAATTAGAACAGACCTCACAACCCAAGCAATACCAGAGGACGAGCATGCACGCAGAGATACTGTGATTAGGAGGAGGAGGCTTTAAAATTTTATCAGTTAAAAAAATTTATTCCTGAACAAATGTAGTTTGCATAAATAATTAAATTTTTGAAGGGCCGAAGAAATTAGGTTACCTCAGCTTAATGTTCTCAGTTGCCTCCTTATAGGGAAGACTAATTTGGTAATGGCCCAATTTTAGAGTTCTTCCTAGGAAATGTGTTTCCACAGTAGGCTCTGAAATAACCTGGCTGTGCTTCTCGCTTGGCTGTTAGGATACGTTTTGCTTATACGAAGAGCCTTATCAGCCTCCTGATCCCTTAAATGGATTACCTGCCTTTGCCTTAACAATACATTTCTGTTGGGTCTGCTCCAGCATCTTGTGGACTGGTGGCCCTGTCCAGCCAGATCTGAGACCTCCATTTAAATACGGATATTGTGACTAGTGCCAGAGAAATAAGGAAGTCAAGGGTTCCTCAATCTAGCTTTTGATCATTTTACAGAGCAGGAATTTCAGTTTTCTTCTGTTGGACTTTCTTGCTTTGAAGTTAATGGGTTTTACATTTGTAAGTAGCATTTTCTCATTTTCCTTGGCATTTTTAGAACAGACAAAGGTACATCGGTCAAAGACTTTTCAGGCCTTTTTACAGGATGCCTTTTTAATAACTTGGTGTTTCCCAAGCTGTCAAATAACAGCGAGGGGTTTAAAATTTCCGTTTGATACTAGTGAAGATAAGTCTTGCTGTCCAAAGAAGATTGAAACATACCACTCTGTACCTTTAATTCATTTAAAACAAGTGTTTGTGAAGCACCTTGTGAAGATTAATGGGAGATCTGATCTTAGAGGAATAGATTCTTTGACGGGGAGGCAGGGGCTCAGATGCATGAGTAGATAAATTACAGTGCAAGCAGTATCAATTGGAGTGCTAGATGAGCTGGGCAGACAGTGATTGTTCATAGCAGGGAGAGAAATTAAATATTGGCAGATTTGATTGGGAAGCCTTAGAAAAGATGGGGGCTCTACCAGCCTGGATAGATAGCTGTGGAAACAGGGAATAGCAGAGTGAGAGGAGGAAGCACAGTCTTTGGAGTGAGGCGTGGAATAGTGTTACCAGTTGTGGTGAGAGACTTTGCTTGACTAGGGTGGGCAGCTAACATTGAAGTATACTTGGAGATGAGATTACGTAGCTGCTCTGTTCAGTAATGTAGTCATTAGCCACGCGTGGCTGTTTAAGTAACATGAAATCAAGTTAAAAATTCACTTCATCTGAAATACTGCTCAGTTGCTACACATAGCTAGTGGCTACCATATGCAGATAGAAAATATTTCCACCATTACAGAAAATTCTGTTGATCAGCACCGATAAAGGAAATATGGGCTTTTACACAGGTTAACAGTGTGAAGAGCAACTGGAGATCTTTTGACTTGGCAAATAGTAGCATGATGGAAGTCGTACCCAAAATAGAGAGTAGAAGGAGGGCAGTGAAAGGCTATCGGGTAAGTAGGCCTGTCCCTTCACCGTTACAGCGTACAGAATGAGATCTGGGGATGATTAAGCTGTTGTGAAGGAAGAACATTTGGATTTTGCCTGGTTGAATGACTGAAAGCATCAAAGAGCTACAGATACAGCCACTGAGGGTTTCAGTGTGAGAGACAGAGGGAGAATGGTGTAGTATCAATGAGCAAACAGTTTGGAGGAGGAGCTGCCTTGGAAGCCTGTTTGGGGAGAACAGTCATGTTTTTACAACCTTAGAGCATGGTATAAGGATTAAATGAGGTGATACATATATATGGCACAATGAGCCAGATCATGGATAAAAACTTCAGATACAGGGAGTTTTAAAAAGAGAACTACCTCCTTTATTGTGGCATAGTTTGAAAGCATGTAAAAATAACATTGTGTGGCTTTGTCTTTCATCTTCTGCATAAATACTTGCACTGAGAGCTCTTCCCCTTGTTAGTTTAGATAGCAATTACCTTTTACTGAACACCTTCCTTGTAAGGTGACTTAGGTACTTTATCTCCTCACCCATGTGAGATCCATTTTATAGATGAAGGAACATAAGAAGAGGTGAAGCAGTAATTTGAACTAAAAGCTTTGCTTTCCCATTTTATCTCTGCACATGAGGATGGTTTCACTCTCTGCTCCTCAGATTGATACTATGATTTCTTGATCTGGTCATCTGAAGCCTGACGCCGACATCACATCTACATTTAGAGGTTGTCTTCAGCACTGAACTCCATTTGCCATCTCTTTTTGAAACGTAAGGCATACATCCTCTGAGACTTGCTTACTCTCGGTAGTCATTGTTATGTGGGGCAACCTGGAATGACTGTCACCTGGACATTTGCAGGGCACTGGCTCTCAATGTGAGGTCAGCAACCAGTAGCAGCAGCATGAGCATCACTAGGAGCTTGGTAGAAATGCAAATGTTTAGGCCCCATCCCAGACCTAAATGCCTGAGGGTGGGGCCCAAAAAAGCCACTTTAAACCCTTCACGTGATTCTGATGCACTCCAGAGTTTCAGTGTATGAATCAAATGAACAAAAAGGATAGTTTTAAAAACCTCCTGGCCGGGCGCGGTGGCTCACGCCTGTAATCCCAGCACTTTGGGAGGCCGAGGCGAGTGGATCACGAGGTCAAGAGATCAAGACCATCCTGGTCAACATGGTGAAACCCCATCTCTACTAAAACTACAAAAAATTAGCTGGGCATGGTGGCGCGTGCCTGTAATCCCAGCTTCTCAGGAGGCTGAGGCAGGAGAATTGCCTGAACCCAGGAGGCGGAGGTTGTGGTGAGCCGAGATCGCGCCATTGCACTCCAGTCTGGGTAACAAGAGAAACTCCGTCTCAAAAACAACAACGACAACAACAACAAAAAACCTCCTGTGGATTAAATTGGAACTGTTTGGGTGCATTTATATTTTTCAGCACGCTGACTGTAACCCATCAGCAACGGTTGCCTGTGAAGATGCATGGGAAGGTATACATATTAAGTGAGATGTTATTTCAGAAGGACAGATCTGTGGTTGGTTTGTTTGTTTTTTTAAAGGCTAGCTTTGTTAGTAAATTATCACTATGTTATAGACTCAGAATAATATCAAGGTGTGTACTGTTGAATACAGGGTTGGGTATCTTTATAAGGGCAGTGATTTTCAGTGGACATCTAAGGGAGTTAACAATATTTTTCATGGTATTTTTATGTCAGTTAGAATTTTTCATGAATTCTTCCTTGTACGATTGTAGATAATTAAGGCCCCCTATGCTTTGCAGCAGTAGCAGCAGCTCAGATTATGATGCAAATGGAACTGGTAAGAGCAGTAGGTTTTGGAGTGAGGTTGTAGACGGGCTACTGAGACTGATTTTTGGACAGCATGAATGAAAGCAGTATTTGGATGTCAGCATTCAGAGTTTAAAAGTCCCTAGCTGTGGATCCCACACTGAGTCAGTGGTACTTCAGGTAAACCAATTCCAGCTCTCTATATAGCCATGTGAAACTTACAGTGTTTCTTCTGCTCTCTGAATCACACCACCCAACCCCACCAATCCCCAATGCATGCACAAAGAAAAGCGCTCATCTTTCAGGATTCATTTCCTGCCACTTGACTCTGTGGAGCCCCTCCTGAGTTTTCATCCTCCTGTGGATCTGTCACTCCTACTCCCATGGCCCCAGCTACTCTGTGCAGACTTCACTGTAACACCTTGAGCACTTTAGATGCACATTTGTATGGATGCCTTTTACATTTACTGTGTTTCTTGAGGGCAGGGGTTTTGTATTTGAATTATTATTTTATTGCTCACATTTTTATTTCAGCTTCTATCACAAGACTTTGTACATAGTAAGTGCTAGTGTTTTTTATTGTTTCCAAGTAGAATAAAAGTTGTTCTTTGGGAAAGGGTGTTGCCTCATGCATGGATAATTATGTCTGACTTGCCAAAGATGAGATTTTTCTTTTTGGTTAAGATTTATGACCCCAAAGGGAAGGTCACTGTAGTTCATCAGCCAATAAATGAAACCACACAGGGGGACTTTTTGACCTGGGACAATGTGTCACTTGGCCTTGATCTTTGGGATAGAGCCTCTGAGAGATATCCTCCTAGTGAAAACCTGGGACTGACACTAGGTGAAAAACTGAATTTCAGCCGCAATAGCCTAGCACTTCTGTGTGGTGTGTGAGTTATTTACTTGGAACTCTATGTTTGCTTGCTTCTTACTATACTAACCGCATTTTGTTGGTGTGGCAAGCCTATGAATTAGGAGCAGTTGTTTTCTTATTTTACAGATGGAGAAACTGAGAGGAACGTTTATATTTTAAAGTTCTAGTATGTTCATTATAAGATTTTCATTGCCCTCTTTGAAAATTGTCTCCTGAGATGAGACTATTAGCTAGATTTGTAAAGTCTGCCTACTGAATCTATAATTCAGAAATCTGTAATTAGCTCCCTTAAATAGAATGTTGGGAACATTTATTTGTATCATCAGGGAGGTAAAAATTATATTTTTCTGGAATATACATGAATTTATTGATTAATTGATGGGTTGGTAATGCACATCTTTAGTACTTTTTCCTCATTCAGACATATTTTCCCCAGAGATTCTGCTTATTTCCTTTTGGATCCTTTTATGTGGGGGGCTATAACTTAGGGTATTTATCTTCAAGTGTAGAGAATGTCACCTGTACTCCCAGAAATTTGTTTGTTACTCTTTTTAAACCAGGAAGGAGCTGTTGGCAATTGTGTCTTTGGAGCCTTTCACAAAGCTCTGTGTCTGGATTAACTGCTGACCCCATGTGATACACAGAGCATCTGGCGGCTGGGGTGGAATTCTCAGCTGTCTCTCTTTGTTATGTCCACAGAAGGAAATGTGAGTTTTATCTTACTGCTCAGGCAATGGTACATTCCTTTTTTAGTTCATGGGACCCACCAATCTGATTGTGGGAGCATTTCCTACTGTTCCTGTCATCTACCGGAATTAAAGAAGGCCAGGGTTGATCTTAACGTGCTCTCACTCGTGAACAGTTTTCTCCTCAGTCACCTTTTGTGTTCCTAAATTCCACTTTGAGTAAAGTGTATTATTGTGTAGTTTTGCCCTATCTTGTATGGTTTAAGGATCCCAGGCAGCATATTAAGAAGCTACAGATATGGGTATTTGTTGTAGCCAGTATTGTTCCACCACAAATCCTCACTTTCCAGATACCTCTGAAATTTGTTGTATTCTTGCCACCATATACTCATGACTGTGTATTGTCCATATCTTGCTAAATCTCAGAATACAAAGTAATTCTTCTCTTTGACCATGAGACGGATATGGGTGTTTTAAAAAATGGTGTGCCAAGATTTCAGTTTTTCTGGTGAATATGGGATGTTGATTTTTCATTTGCCATAGTGTATATGTGTGCATTTGTATGCAGTAGAGGTTGGTTGAAAAGTGTATGTGTTCAAATGCTGATCTTAAGCCTCCGTTTATTCCATACCTGCTAGTAACTTAACCACTATGCTGTGTGTTCTACATTGATTTTTCTCATTTAATCATCTCAGTGATCTCATGAGGTAACTATTGTTTTCTATATTTTAAAGGAAAGTGTCTGAGAACTTTTTTCACTTGCTGAGGTCATGCAGCTAGTAAGAATAAGGTTAGAATTCAAACCAGATCTTTATTCAGAAACCTGGGCTTTTAATGATGTCAGCATATTGCTCCTCTGTGTCTGCTTTTAGCCCTGCATGGTGCAGGGAAGAAGCGTGCTTTTGCTGAGGACTTGTAAAATAAGGATGTTGGTGAAATTTTTAAAGTGAGAAGGAGACACTGAAAAGTGGAATTTGTTTGGAAGAAGGGGAGCCATTTAGGGACAGACAGTAGATCTTTGTGGTAACTGGTACAGTAGAGCATGGTGCTGTGGGGTCGCTGGTTTGTTCTCAAACTTAAGCAGGCATTTGGGTCACCAGGAGGACTTGTTAAAACTCAGATTGCTGGGCCACACCCCAGAGTGTCTGATTTTCTAGGTTTGGGACAGGGGTGAAAATTTGCATTTCTGTTAAGTTCCAAGGTGATATAACACTTTGAGAACCCATGTAGAGAAAAGTATACGGGCTTAGGAGTCAAGTAGATATGGCTTTAAATTCCTGCCCTCCTACTTTCTGTGGGAGCCTTAGAGTCTTTATCTAAAAAATTCTGTAATATAGGGTAGTATGTGTATTACAGGATTTTTTGTGAGTACTACGTGTGATTTAAAAAGTGACAGCAATATTTGGCAGTTATTGAATACTTAATAAACGTCAGTTAGTTTGAGAAGCATTTAACATACGTAATTTAATCTTAAGCAGTTAAGTATGTCATTCCTACGTGTAAAAATCTTAATACATATCAGTTGCTCAGTTAATATTCCTGTCCACCTTTATCACTGGGCCTTCCTAGGCCTGGAAATATGTAATTCCACTTAGAAAGGTTTTCATAAAGTTGACTTATTTCTTTAAAAAATTTCGACACTTTAAAAGGAAAACTTAAAATTATTTTTGTGAAATGGTTTAACTGGTAATGCTAGATAAGTGATAATATCTGAAATGATAGAATTTTCTTCTGGTTACTTTTATGGTTAAGTACTGTGGATTGTTTGATACCCATGTAACTATTTGTTAGAAAGCATAACCAGCTTTATGAAAAAGCTGGTTTACCTTTAAAACTAATTTGATGAATTTTCTTCTCCTAAATTTCCATATGACTACTTTTCAGACAGTTTCTTTCATGAAGCCTATTTGCCATTCAGTTAAAATTCTTCACCCATAATTAAGTAAAACTTAAAAAGTAGTCAAATTTATTACCATACTTTATTTGGCTCTGTTCGAGAAAGTGTGTTTTATTAGACGAGTTTAAAAGAGAGGTAGAGACGTGGAGATTCTGAAATGTGGGATGTTTCTGTTTACTTGGGAATGGATGGGGACATTTCCTTTGTGCCTAGTATATGCTAGGTACTTGGCATACCTTGTAAAATACAGTACTTACTTTATATTGTGATAAGGGGATTAAGTGGCAACCTTAATTTGTGTAAGACCTTTAAAACAGTCCTGGCACATAGTAAGCATTTGATGCAAGAACCATTATTGTTTCACGAATTTCGGATATGGGATTATAATAATTTCCGTTCTCCTATGGTTTACATTCTAGCAGTTCTTACAGGAAATTTGAGGTAGCCCCTAAAAGAGTCAGCTGTTTTAAACACACAGCTTGAGGTCACACAGCTAGTAACAAGGGAAGCTGGTGTTCTGAGTCATGTGATTTCAAAGCCTGTGGTCTTCCTCTGGTACTACAGCCCCCACAGCCATGCCATCCATCTGTATTTGTACCTTCCCTTCTTAATCTTGGAGTGTCCCACTTGCCAACTTTGAATGTCTCTTTTCCATGGTCTCAGTGTGTTGTACCCTGGGTTAGGAGTGGTATGTGACCAGAGGTGATTCAGCTTGACCTGCTGGGCTCCCTGACTTAGGCATTGCTGGTGCAGACATGCCCACTGTGCAAACCTGGTGGACTCATGGAATCAGAGGGGACCTTGATCTGCCTGCAGTGGGTGAGGCATAGTATGTATTAGATCAGGTAAGGAGGCCCTTTACCTGAGGAGGAGGCCCAGGTTTCTACGTAGAAAAGAAAGGCATTGTTTTGGTTCATGCTTTACTCTTGCTCTAACCATCAGTGTGACGGATAAGGGGAGCAGCATGGCCAACTAGTGAGACAGGTGGTAAGAGTGAACCTTGAACCTGTGTTCTTGAACTGTCAGTGGCTTGGTATGCTTGTAGCAAAGTGTTTGAGGAGAGGCTCTGTGAGGGAGAGGATGCTGGGGGTATCAGTGAGGCTAGGTTGTGGGGGCTTTGTGTGCTGGGAGTTGAAGGGACATGCTAAGGCATAGGGTTTTACCAGGAGAGTAGCTTGATCAGATTGTATTTTGGAGACTCTGTGCTGATTAGCGTGTGGAGTGGACTTCAGCTTAGAAGGCTGAAGTCCTAACTTCATTGATGACTTTGAAGAAAAAACGATATAACTGAGGGTAATAGATAACCAAGAAAGCTAGGTCTATAACTGTCTGTAAGACACAGGTGAGAACAAAAGTCAGATGTTTAGATTTTAATGACAGAATGTCACCTTTTCAATCAGCAACAACGTAGTGGAGTATAATCTTCAGCCATCTGCTGTCTGGGAGAGGAGAGAAGGAGTAAGGAGTGGAAAGCCAGAGATTGATTTTTATCTAATCACTTCAAGTCTTTCATTAACTTTTTAAAGAGAATTAATAAAGCTGGGGACAGTGGCTCATGCTTGTAATCCCAGCACTTTGGGAGGCTGAAGTGGGAGGACAGCTTGAGCCCAGGGTGGTTCGAGATCTGCCTAGGCAATATAGTGAGACATTGTCTCAACAAAAACAGAAAAAATTAGCCAGACATGGTGGTGTGCACTCAGCTGTTTTGGAGGCTGAGACGGGAGGATTGCTTGACCCTAGAAGATGGAAGCTGCAGTGAGCCATGGTCACACCATTGTACTCCAGCCTGGGTGACAGGGCTCAAGACCGTGTCTCCAAAAAAAAAAAAAAAAAAATCAATAAAAATCCTTATGTGTCTGCATTTTAACCAAATATCTGGTCTTGTTAGCAAAAGGGAGAATACTCTTTAAGTATTGACCTAACTGATAATTCTAACAGTTCTAGAGAGTTGTGAAACATTTTTCAGAGGTAGAGACACACTCTTGCTTTCTCACTCTCGCTTGCTCTCCCTCGTGTGTGTGCGCGCGCATGTGTGTGTGTGTGTGTGTGTGTGTGTGTGTGCGCGCGCGCGCGTGTGTTTTAAAGCCAGTAGGAAAGCCAATACCGTCTGAACAGTTTAGCTTTGCTGGACAAAAATAGACTTGAAAGGCAGGATTGTACATTGAAACAAAAAGAACTTAGATTCTTAAAAATTTTCAACATTTTCTTCCTTTTAAGAAATATTTATCATTAAAGGGATCATACATTAAATGATATTCAAACTTGAGTGTTTCATTCCTTTTCTATCTGAAATCCAAAGTTCTCCTGTTACAACAGTCTTTGAAACTACTCCATAGACTCAGAGCTTTGGCAGATTTATTGAGCGCCATCTGCTGGCTTTGTTTTAATGGGCCATTTAAATAGGTGGTGCCTGGACACCTTTAAGAATTGTCCTGTATCCTGGTGGTGTAGAATTATGAAGCTGGGAAGACAGTATGAATTTGGGCTGTGACTGGTGGTAGTATTTGAAATAATAGTTTTGTATTGGCATTGAGAAGGGGTGTGCTAGGAAACCTTGAAGCAGTCAAGTAATAAGATTTAAAAAAAAAGGGGTATGCTTTTGGCAGGAATATACACATAACTTGATTAAAAACGAAGAAGACAGGCTATAGGGATTTCATTGGCCCGTATCTTTATCTGGCAAAAGATTAGCCTAGTTTAAATAAAAAGTGACTTTAAATGCCAATTAAAATCCTTTAATATTTTCTAACAGTGAAGTCAATCTAAGTATATCTGGAATGACTTTATGTAAAAGTGAATAAATTTCTTGGTAGATTTCTGTTCATGTTGCTTGAGATACTTAGAGGTATCTTTTAAGGAAAGATTTATAAAAATGGCTTTGTTGGCTACTTTCGGGAATGCGTTTTATTTTGCAGGATGTGGAGAGTATCTTAGTATTTTCCAGCTGAGACAGATACAGGTAAAGCCCCTAGGTTAAATAAATAGGGGTGAAGCTGTTCGGCACCGAATCTTAGTCTTATTTTTTAAAGTGACTTTTTGAGGACAACAGAGCAGAACATTTGGCATACCCAGACCATTAGACGCTAGATCTTTTAATTAATTTCTCATCTAGTCATCTTAAATATTTAAGATTAATTGTAGAAAGATTGTCAGGCCAGGCGCTGTGACTCATGCCTATAATCCTAGCACATTGGGAGGCCAAGGCGAGTGGATCACTTGAGGTCAGGAGTTTGAGACCAGCCTGGCCAACATGACAGTAGTGAAACTGTCTCTACTAATACAAAAAAAAATTAGCCTGGCGTGGTGGCGGGTGCCTGTGATCCCAGCTACTGGGAAGGCTGAGGCAGGAGAATAACTTGAACCTGGAGGCGGATGTTGCAGTGAGCTGAGATTGCACCACTGCACTCCAGCATGGGCAACAGATCGAGACTCTGTCTCAAAAAAAAAAAAAGATTGTTTACAGAAAGAGTCCAGAAAGGAATTTGTGCATTCATTTGGTCAACATTTATCGAGTACCTAAAACAAGAGACACCTGTAGGCAATGATACAGCATTAATATGGTCCCACCTGCCAGGAAGCTTATGTAGCAGTTGGGAAGAAAGGAGAACTCGGATAAATACATAAATATATACTCTTGGAATTATATATATATATGTATAACATATACTGTGTTGTGTTAAATAGACATACATGAATAAATATATATCAGACAGTAAATGATGCTATGGAAAAAATAAAGCAGGGCAAGATAGATAAGGAGAGTTAGAGCAGGAGAGCTCACATTTCATTTAGGATGGTCAGGGACGACCTTACCGCTAAGGGGAGATATGGTCATTAGTGTTAGAACAGTTTTTTATGATCATCTTATTTGACCTTCACCAACTATGTACAGAAAGCACATGGGACAGATAACGTTATTAATCCTTTCATGGGTCCCCTCGGTCTAGAGTAGAAAGGCTGAAATCCTTGGTACTCTTTTATGTCCATGTTCCCTACGCTGAAGCCATGGCACGTTAGTCCCTGAATACACCATGTTTGTTCAGTTCTGTTCCTTGGCACATCCTTTCCCCTCCTTGGAGTGACTTTATCTCTTGTCTTCCTGGACAACTCGTACATGCTTTTTGAAATTCATCGTACATTTTATTTTCTCTGAGTAGCCTGTCTAGTCTCCTCTGGCAAATTTTCTTCCTTCTCTTTCTTTGTCTTCTCTTAGGCCATAGCACTTTTGAAATGTTTCTATTTATAGCACCTGTTACATCACTGTAACTGTATGTTGGCATGTTTCTTCTTCTAAATCAGTGGTTCTTAATCTGTTTTTTGTTGATGTCTCAGGGGTGTGTGAACCTCTGAAAACCTGCATTAAAAGGTTATAGACTAGTGCTTGACAAGCTACAGCATGTGAGCCAGATCTGGCCTGCTACCTGTTTTTGTAAATCAAGTTTTTGTGGATCGTAGTCACTTCCATTTCTTTTTGTATTGTCTGTGTCTGCTTTTGTGCTACAAAAGAAGAGAAATGAGTAGTTGCAGTAGTAACCATACTTTCCACAAAGCCTAAAATATTTACCATCCGAGTCTTTACAGAAAAAGTTTACCAATCTTGAGATTAGATGCAATGGAGATCAAAAAGGAAACATTTGATGCTGTATGGCACAAAGCTGACTGCCTTTTCCTTAGGTCTAGAAACCACAAGGAACACAGAACAAGTCACCTAACTTCTAAGTTTCTCTTTGCCCCAGGACAGAGGGCATGGCATTCTTCTAGTGAAACAATTTGGATGTCACCAACACCTGATGACAGGTGGTGGTCCTGTGGCCAAGAATGTGAGCTTTTGGGGACTGGTGCGTAATCAGCTTGCTTCCTTTAGAACTGACAACGCCAAGACCATCCTGGTCAACATGGTGAAACCCCGTCTCTACTAAAAATACAAAAAAATTAGCTGGGCATGGTGACGCGCGCCTGTAATCCCAGCTACTCAGGAGGCTGAGGCAGGAGAATTGCTTGAACCAGGAGGCAGAGGTTGTGGTGAGCGGAGATTGCACCATTGCACTCCAGCCTGGGCAACGAGCGAAACTCCGTCTCAAAAACAAACAAACAAAAAAACAAACAAAAAAAACAAACTCACAACCGCAAAGCAGCGGCAAGTGGGAGTAGGGAGCAGCAGCATCTAAACACCCCCCCCCCCCCCCCCCGCCCGCCATCCCCACACATCAGACTGGTAGTGCTCCTTGGGCACAGGTGGGCATCTGCTGTCGGAGAAGCTTTCAGTGTGCTGCTCTGACACTTGCCCATGAGGGCGTGGCAGACACTGGGGCCATGGATCCTGGCAAGAATGTATTCCTAAACTGTCCTTTAGGCTGTAGCCCCCTCCTCCATCTATCTGTGGCACTTGGCTTTGTCCGTTTGGTGTCCTAGTTTTACAGATGGGTCTCAGCAAGATATTCTCAATCAGTAATACTGATTGAGCCTCTCTTTTCCTCAGGCACTTTGCGTAGATTTTTTTTTTTTTTTTTGAGACAGGGTCTTAACTCTGTCACCCAGGTTGGAGAGCAATGGCACAGTCTCAGCTCATTGCAGACTCAGTTTCCTGGGCTCCAGCATTCCTTCCACCTCAGCCTCCTGAGTAGCCGGGATATAGGTGTGTACCACCGTGCTTGGCTAATTTTTGTATTTTTGGTAGAGATGGGGTTTTGCCGTGTTGCCCAGGCTGGTCTCAAACTCCTGGGTTCAAGCACTCCACCTGCCTTGGCCTCCCAAAGTGCTGGGATGACGGACATGTGCCGTCGTGCATGGCCTTGTGTAGATTTTTTTTAAAGGTAGGGGGTTGAAGTTGGGAGTTCCAGCCCTCTGATGGGTGTGGTGGTGTTGCTGGCTCTTTAGTTCAGTCCTCTGTCATGTTTCATCTGGCCCTTTCTTGATAGCTTCATAAGTGGTCTTTCTGCTTCTGTAGTTTCCTTGCTCTGATCTGTTCTCCACGAGATCAGAGGAACCACAGTAATCCTTTGAAACATGAATCATGTCACTCTTCTTTTCAAAACCCTCCAGTGGTTTAGCTTCACACACACACACAAACACACACACACACACACACACCCCCATATTCCATCCTCACCTTCCATCCAGTGTTTATTCATTTGCTCCTCCAGACTGACCTTTGCTATTTTTTAAACATGCTGAGTTTGTACATGCCTTGCACATGATAAGTTTTCTTTGCCTTGACTGCTTTCTTAATATCTTCCCTTAACTTGCTTCATTCAGGTTTCAGCTCATATTTGACTTCCTCAGAGGAGCCTTTTCTGTCAGAAAAAGTATCCTCTCATCCCTATTTCAGACAAACTTTAACCCCTTTATGCTCTCTTTCTAATAGAACTTTCCCTCTAATGTTACTTTCTACAATTTGTCTTACCTGCTAAAATACAAGCTCCATGAGGGCAAGGGGCATTGTCTTTTATGTTTGAGGCCTAGTTCTTAACAGTGTCTGACACATATTACAGTAAGTTTTGTAATGAATGAATTCATTTTGCTAACAAAAATGAGTTTCAGGTGGTTCTTATCAGTGGTCTGGTGCTATTAAGTGACTGATGCTGATTCTGTTTCCCAGCCTCCATTTTTATCCTTCTCTACCGTGTGTGGTGGCTGATACCTTGCTACCGAGTAGCATGTTAGCTTTAAGAAATACTGAGTACTAAATAATGTTAAAGATTTTTGTGCATATTCACACTTTATAATAGAAATGAAGAAAGGAATCTACTCTGAGAACCATTCATGCTATTTTGAGGTGATACTAAAGGATTAACAGAATGGGATAGGCGTGTTCAGTGATTTAAGGATTTTAGATGCTTTTCTTCTGGTAGGATCTCTGTTTGCTAGCTTGATGGCAATAACATCATACATTAATGTTCTCATCTTAAGGAGTCTTATGGTACTAATTTGCTGTTACTGTGCCTTATAAATTTGTCTTTCATTTTCTAGAGCATGCCACTAAATTAAGTAGTACAAATGTAACTCATTTATCCTATAATTACATTTTGTGATATTCTCCTTTTGAATGAATTCCGATGTAAGCAAGGCCAAGGAATAGAACTTCAGGGCACTCACAAAGTTAGAAATACAAAGTTTGTGTTACTTTGGGGTTTCCTAGTGTCATATGGCATTATGTAAGCACCATTATATCCAGTATTTAGAAACTGTAGGTCTGACAGCTAAATGATTTTGGATTTAGTTTGTAGCTGCTGTCACCTCCCGTCGTCCACTGGTTTCAGATACCATTTTTTTCTAAATAGAATTTGAAATCCGGTGACCAGAGAGAATTGGAATTCCTCAGACTCCTTCCAGGTGACCTCTGTTTGAGAAGACTGGGAGGCCTCTGCTCTGCTGCTTGCTCAGGCAGCCAAGGGCCTCCTCTACTCCCTGCAGTCCCTGGTTCTTGCTTCTCCTACTATGCTTTTTATACAACTGCAATTGTTGCCTTGTGTGTCTTTCTCCTTGAGAGGCTGCGAGCCCCAACAGGGCAAGAACCGGCTTGTCTCCATAGCCTCAGTGTGTGCCATAGTTCATCAGCCGTTTCCACCCCAGTGTTCAAGTGAAGGAAGGAAGGCAGGCATAGGCAAGACAAACTTAGTATTTTTATTTGTAGCATTTTATGTTTCATTTTTTAAAAAGATGAAATACATTTGGTTCAACCCAACAAATCTTGGTTGAGCACTTGGTGTATATCAGGCCATTTGAAGAGATGGTGGGTATACAAAGATGAATGAGATGACGTCTCTTGCCCAGCTTCACTGTAATGGCATAAGCTTCCAGAGAGTATGTGCCTGCCTGAGGTGATCTGTCTTGAGCCTTGAGCCACACTGGGCATAGACATTTCTCCATAGAACTCTTTGTGGTCATATTCTTTAAGGTAGGGTTTGGGCATTCATCTCTCTCTACCTAGAGAAGTCAGTATATGTACTAATACAGCATTTATTATATTAGTAGTAAAGGTATCATTAGCAATAAATTTTATTGCTACCATACAACTACTGAAATAATAAAGTAAAATATATTAAAGGAACAAAATACTTTCAGATAAGACTGATTTCCCTAATCAACGTTGTTTCATATAATGTTTGTATTTTAAAAACTAATCCCAGTAATGGTTGGCAGTTCTGTGTCTATATTGCTAGCAGTAAGTCATTTGAAAATCCTTTAATTAACGCAGGCTAGCTTTCCACGTAATTATTACAGATTAACAATTGTAACTTGTCAAGATTGTATCATCGTGAAAGGCTTTTGTGGTTACCAAGAGTATTATTAACAATAGATTGTTATAGAGAACTCTGAAGTATTTTAAATGGTGTAGAATTGAGTGTATGATGAATCTGAGAAGTGATTATTTTCGTTTAGCAAATATGGACTTTCTGAAAGACTTGAAATGGGAAAGAAGTATTTTAAGTTTTGGCTGCAGAGTGCTCACTTACGGCTGCCATTAATAGAGAGAAATGTGGGGAATTCCATGTTTTTAGGTGGCACTTGAGTTTGGGTTCTTCTTGGGTCCATAGGGCCATTTCTGGGTTCAAGGCACTGGAATAGATAGATGAAAGGTATGTTATGAAAAAACCCATTTAAGGCTGGAGGAAAAAAAAACAATTTCTGAGTTCGTTGCTTTTCTTCAGATAGCTGTCTTCCATTGTTGGTTCTGAGGATTTTTTTTTTTTTTAAATCGTTCCTTTTAATGCTGCACATCCTTTATATATCCTTGCCTCTTTTGGCTTTGTTGATCCTCCGTTCTCTGATTTCTCCTCTTTGACTGGCCCTTCCTTGTTTGGCCTGTTTCTCCAGATCCTTTTCTTCTTCCTGCCCTCCCTTGCTAGAACACCAGGGTCTAGTCATTGGCTCTCCATTCCCGTAAACTCATCTACAGTCAAGGTTTTAGTTCTTAACTTAGTGTAGGTTGACTCTCACATCTGACTGGCTGGACTAGCCCTTTTTTGACAGCTTGTCCTGTTACCTATCTGTTGGATATAGAATAAGTACAAATATCTATCCTGTCTACCCTGCTGATATATGAAACTTAAGATTCAAAGCCTGTCATTTTATCACAATTACTCCCATAAGCCACTAGTTTTCCTTAGAGATACCCCTTTTTCTCTTAATATAGCTTCATGGTTACTATCTTTCAGTCACATCCAGTCAGTTGTTGTATTTCATCAAGTTATTAATTTGGGAGACAGAGTCTTGCCCTGTCCCAGGCTGGAGTGCAGTGGTGTGATCACAGCTCCCTCCGTCTGCATTTCCCGGACTCGAGATCTTCCTACCTTGGCCTCCCCAGGTGGTGGGATTACAGGTATCAGCCACTATGCCTGGCCCAAATTACTTTAACAGAATTTTTTTCCACAGTATTTTTTTAGATTGTCTTGCTACCATGGCGGTTAAGCTCTTTTCACTTTCTGACGTTATGTTTTTGCATTATTTTCCACCCTTCATTTTTCTTTCAATATATACCGCATAAGACTCTGTCTTCTTTTTTTCTCCCCCCCCCCCAACCTGCACAGGCTCAAGTATGAATCTTTTGGCTTGCCATTAATATTCGACATAAGGTGATCTCTGCCATCTCTTTTTTTTTGGGAGTTTCGCTCTTGTTACCCAGGCTGGAGTGCAATGGCACGATCTCGGCTCACCGCAACCTCCGCCTCCCGGGTTCAGGCAATTCTCCTGCCTCAGCCTCCTGAGTTGCTGGGATTACAGGCACGCGCCACCATGCCCAGCTAATTTTTTGTATTTTTAGTAGAGACAGGGTTTCACCATGTTGACCGGGATGGTCTCGATCTCTTGACCTCGTGATCCACCCGCCTCGGCCTCCCACAGTGCTGGGATTACAGGCTTGAGCCACCGCGCCCGGCCGATCTCTGCCATCTTTATTCACTCAGTTATTGAACAACTTTAGACAGACCTTATGTGAAGTTTCAAAAAACGGTTCTTGCTTTCCATAAGCCTCAGGTGGTGAAGAAAAACATGTACAGCATACTGCACAGAATTACGCATCTCTCTGACTTTGTTGTACATGTTTGGGCTCAAGCAGCCATTGTATGTGAGTTTGGGTTTGCCCTGAGCGTTAGCAGGCTTCCTGCCTCTCCTCCCTTCACCACCTCCAGATTCTTCTGTCTTCCTTTTTCTTGGCACCTTCTTTCTCCTACACCCTGTAGTCCTTTGATGCCTATGACCTGCTTGCTATGTAACGTGTTCCTTCTATCAACAATTAATGCTTTACACATACCTCCTTCCCCCCCCACACCTGACTCTGTCTCCTCTTAGCTTCAGGGTCAGAGTAGTGTGAAGAATACAGACTTAGGAAATCCCACTTGGATTTGAATTCCCTCTTGACCCCTTCTAACTTTTTTAAGGCAAAATTTAAAAAACGCTCTGGGCTACATCTTTCTCATCTCTAAAATGAAGATAAAGATACCTTGAAGTATCTGCAAAACACCTGGTTCAGCCCCTCACCTGCACTAGGCATTCAGAAAATGCAGTAGTGTTGACTCATCTTCCTTTCTCTCCTTACCATACTCCTATAGTGTTTACTATTTGCGTAATTTTAGTTCAGTGATAAAATTGTTGTATTTTCTGCAGTGTTGTATCAGCTATTTTTCCTAGGTCCTAAGGTAAAAGGCGCTTGTCTGAGCACGGACAGGCTCCATGCTCTCAGTGTATGGCTGAAGGAACTTCTGAGTTTGCTATTAATGACAGAGCTTTCTCCACATCTATATTGATAGGGCTTCCCACAATCCCAGCCCTTAATTTATTTTAAAGCCTTTTTACAATTTGTGTGTGTGTGTGTGTGTGGGGATCCCTGGAGGTTTTATACATTTTTATGTTTTTAAAACTTGTAATGTGGAAATCATTCCAAAAATATTAAAAATATTTAAAAATAATTTTATAAAAAGTTTTCTAAAAGTAGTACAAAGAATACCCACATATTCTCTACTCAGGACAATACCTGTTGTTAACATCTTACACCATTACTTTATCATTTTCACTGTAGCTGTTTACCTGTTAAGGCCGAGTTTTTTTCCTTAATTATCTGTTAGTAAGTTACCTGTATCCTGGCTGTTTATTTCTAAAATGCTTCGGTATGTATTTCTAAAATAGGGATCTTCCCTTTTGTAATCGCAGCAGGATAGATGCTGCTCTTTAATTGTCATGTCTGTTAGCCTTTTAAAATCTGGAGCACGTCTACACCCTTTATCTGTTATCTTTTACAGTTTTAAAGAGTACAGTACCCTCTCCTCTTTTGTAAGAGACTGTTTGTCATTGTCGGATGTTTCCTTGTGATTAGGTTGAGGGCCTGCACTCTTGGTCAGAGCACTGCATGGGTAACATTGTGTCTTTCTCAGGATGTGACTGAGGAGTCACATCTGTCATTTGTCTTTATTGAGATCTTTATTTTGATTACTTGTTCAGTGTATTGGCAGATTTCACTGAATGAACACGACTTTTATTTTTTTCCTCTCTTGTAACTAACAAGCAGTCTGTGGGGAGACGCTTAAAAAATGTGTGCCATTCCTCCCCAGAATCTCCCTCTAGATTGAGCATTCATTGATAATTTTTTGCCAGAGTGAATGTTTACCATATGGTTAGTGATAATTTTACTACTGCAGCAATCTCCCCACTTTTAGCAGTCGGCCCTTGTCATTCTGTGATACTCATAGGAACTTGCTTCAATGCTGTATAATTTATCTACTGTTTTGTTAATGTGGACTCATGACTTCCTATTTCTTAAATATGGTTTATAATTTATTACTGTTCCTGATTTGTCTTTAAATTGTCCCAGGTTTGTACAGAGGAAGCCACTTGAGTCTGGCTTCTGTGTCCTTAAGACATGGTTCCATGATTTTTTTTTGAGCGCTTCCTTATTTTCCGTCAAAAGATGTTTCAATCTCATCTTACTCTCACCCAGGCATGGAATCAGCCAAGTCTCTGAGGAGACTTAGTTCTTTTTAGTGGAGAATGGTATTCATGACCAATATCTGTGCACTAGATAATGTTGATTACTAATGAGTGTTCCTCTTGTGTGAGCCTTTAATGAAATTGAATCCTAGCTGCTATGAATCGCCAAGTTAAAACGTCATGACTTTGCATTTTAGCCTATTTAAAAGTTGTAGCTACTGTCAATCTTTGGTTGCTTTGGAAAGTAACAGGGCAAAGTGTTAGCAATTGCCTGTACTTGGTGTTTAAAGGAGAGAATGAAGATAGTTACATGAATATAAGCAATGTTGGTTAATGAGATTTTGAGGGCTTTTTGTTTTTTTGGTTACTGTAATAATTGCTATCTCATGGAAAGGTAATATTCTGTAGTAATACACAGTTTTTACTTAATATTACTTAACTCCCTTGTTTCACTTTTCCCAAATGTGCAGTGGGTATAAACCTTGTCATTTTGGCAGACTGGGAAATTGATTTGGGAAAGCCTGTGAAACTCTTAAGATTCTGGATTGAGCTAGGCGTGGTGGCTCATGCTTGTAATCCCAGCACTTTGGGAGGCCAAGGCGGGTGGATCACGAGGTCAAGAGATCGAGACCATCCTGGCCAACATGGTGAAACCTCGTCTCTACTAAAAATACAAAAATTAGCCGGGTGTGGTGGCATATGCCTGTGGTCCCAGCTACTCTGGACGCTGAGGTGGAAGAATGCTTGAACCCAGGAGGCAGAGGTTGCAGTGAGCCGAGATTGCGCCACTGCACTCCACCCTGGCGATAGAGCAAGATCCCATCTCCAAAAACAAAAGAAAAAAAAATTGTGGATTGAAAGGTAGTATTTGTTATAATTTCACAATTTTCAGAACCTGCAAGAATGTCTTTACAAAAATACGTGTGACTGCAAAATATAAAAAATAAACTCAGGAATCTAACTTAATTTGAAACCTTTTAACTTCAAATATTTGGTTATATTATAAATTATTTGAACAGATATTTCTTGGAAACTTTACTGTGAAAAAGCTGTAAGAATAGTACAGATGTTACATCTTATAAACCTTAAGCCCATATTTTCCAGCTCTTAACATTTTGCCATATTTGCTTAATCATTCTGTCTCTTATCATTTCTTTCCTCAACCATTTGAGAGTAAATTGTAGGTATCATTCCCCTTTACCCCAAACACTTGGTTGTCTATTTATTTTTGTTTTTGTTTTTTGGGATGGAGTTTGGCTCTGTCGCCCAGGCTGGAGTGCAGTGGTGCGCTCTCAGCTCATGCAACCTGGGCTTCCCGGGTTCAAGCAGTTCTCCTGCTTCAGCCTCCCCAGTTGCTGGGATTACAGGTGTGCACCACCACGCCCGGCTAATTTTTGTATTTTTAAGTGGAGAACGGGTTTCACCATGTTGGTCAGGCTGGTCTCGAACCCCTGACCTTGTGATCCACCCGCCTCAGCCTCCCAAAGTGCTGGATCACAGACATGAGCCACCGTGCCCGGCTTGTTGTGTAGTTTATAAGAACAAAGTTATTCTTTCATAACCACAGCACAATATCAAAATCAGGAATTTTAACACTGGTCCCATGTTAATCTGTAAACCTAATTCAAATTTTGCCAGTCGTTGCAATAATATCCTTAATAGCAACTTGTTTTTATTCAGGATTCACTCAAAATCATGTGTTGTGTTTAGTTGGCAAATCTTTGTCGACTTCTTGAGTCTGAACAGTAGCTCAATCTTTGTCTTTTATTAGTGACGTTTTCTGAAGAGTTACAGGCCATCGTTGATATAGATGCCCCTTCAATTTAAGTTTGCCTGAGGTTTTCTCATGACTAGATTGAAGTTACCCATTTTAGTTAGGAACGCTGGAAATGAAGCTGTGTCCTTAATGTGTGCTATGTGAAATGTGATGTTAGCTTATTTCTCTGTTGGTTATTTTTACTTTTTTAAATCACTTGATTCTGGTGTTACCTGCCAAAGTGCTGCTTTCTCCTTTGTTATTTATAAGTGGTAAATGGGCATTGTCAGTTTCAGGGATACATTTCTCACTAATGAATACACATGGAAAACATCTGTGTAAGGGGATCACACTGTTTCTGAAGTTCAGATTATTGGAAGAGAGTGGTGATGTAGGTGTGTGCTCTTCCTGAGGTTGGGTCAAATTAAAATGGTAATTGAGACCGTCTTGAAAATTGCCCTTGTTAAAAAGTTGATCTGTTTTATTTTAGTTAGAAACATGACAGACTTGTTCACTGTGTAGCCAGATGGTTGGATCTATTTATTCTGTATGCTGGTCTTTCCCAGGCACAGCAGAGTAATTTATTAATTATCAGGGTATTCTTCAAGGATGGTAGGATTAAAGCAGCTCAACAAAAATTGTTGCCTAGATCTATTTTTCCTTGTTTTTTTTTAATCACCATTCTACCCATTTTATCTTTCAAAACCATCTCAAGTAATACTAGGTACCTGGTTCTGCTGGAGTAAATGGGAGTCTGGCTGAAATGCAGTTTGTTATTTGCTCTCAGTGACTTTATCAGTGTGCAGAGAACACTCCTTCAAGGAAAATAAGTACTTTCAATTCCAGGTGCCTTTGGAATCTAATTTTCAAGAGGCTTTGAAATGAATGGAGCTTCTGTGTTCTCTTCTATTGAATATTTTGGGCATAAGGTAGTGCGACTTAATATTACAAAATAACAACAACCAAAAAAAACCTACAGGCTGAGTGCAGTGGCTCATGCCTGTAATCTCAACATTTTTTGGAGGTCGAGGCTGGAGGACTTGCTTGAGTTCAGGAGTTTGAGATCAGCCTGGGCAACATAGGGATACCTAATCTCTACAGAAAATTCAAAAAGTAGCCAGAAGTGGCGGCGCATGCCTGTGGTCCAAGATACTTGGGAGGCAGAGTGGAAAGGATCACTTGAGTCCTGAAACTGGAGGCTGTGGTGAGTCCTGATTGTACCACTGCACTCCAGCCTGGGCGAGTAAGTGAGACCCTGTCTCAAACAACAGCAACAGAAAACCCCAACTATTAAAGGTATGAAAGCAATTTAAAACTGACTGACATGTTGAAAGCATTGCCAGAAGGATTGGTCTGCCTATGTTAGCCATCTCTTCTGTCCCCAGACAAAGGAAGGCCCCAGACACCACTTAGTTTCTTGGGTCACGGAGAGTCTCCCAGCAAAATGTTGCATCTTACGTGAGGATGAAATTCTTGATCTTGCAAAGGAAGATGTATTCTTAGAATTCCAGGTTAGAAATCAAAGTGATTTTTTTTTCCTGAAAAAGTCCGGATAGTAATTAATTTAGGGTGTGGGCTAAGTTCTCATGTAATCATTACCTTCTATGGCCCATTATAGTGCCAAACTATCCATGGACAGTGGGTAGATGAATGGGCCGAATTCCAATAAAACCTTTATTTATTGACAGTGGAATTTGAATTTTATGTAATTTTCACATCAAAAGGATTAAAAGGACTTCTTTTGCCCCTAGCCCTAACGCCCACTCCCACCCCTGCAAAATGTAAAATAGGCGATGGCGAGAGATTAAAATTGACTCGGGGGTCATAGTTTGCCAGCCTGTGCTGCAAAGGATGGAACTTGTCATTTGTCCTTTTTTCAGGTTATGAGGGTATTTCAGTACCTTGAGAAAGAGCTCTTCTCATACATGCTGTAAACACCTTTTTAACTGGTTGCATCATGCCAAAGGAGATTATACATTTTACCAGGCTAAGCTTTTTGAAAATGTTTCCAAGAAACAGTCTTATGAACAAGACAAAAGTATAATTCTTAGTAGTAACTGAAATCAGTGATAATTCTGTTTTACCAGCTGTGATGTTCCTTGGATTAGGATACTTTTGAATGCTGCACTGTGACGTCATATTAGTAGTAGTCTTGGACCCACTGGAGAATTTTTTGTTAATAGACCTGGTTCCTAGGTTTTAATTGACGATTTTTGCTTTTTAGTGTTTAATAAAAAAGTGCCTTCTGCTCAGTTATGCTGCCAGGCTTAGTAAATTGTGACCATAGGGTGGTATGGTTCTCTTGTTGGCTGTAATTGTTGCTAAAATTGAAAGGAAAAATATTCTGTACGTAATGAGAATTAACTCCCCTGATTATGATGCTAAAATGGTCCGGCCTTCTCTAAATTGATTTTTTTGTAGTGCATTATTAAGATTTATATAATATTAAATCTCAGTGCTTTAAACCTTGATGCTTTACAATCTTTTGTTATGGTTACAACAGGAATTATATAGTTTGTAATTGGGAGAATGCTAATAATTAGGACTGTATTTCATAGAATATATTTAGCCACTGGCCTTGATTTAAGAAGAAAAAAAAAAAAATTGTAAAAACTACTAAAGAATATTTGCAGCCAGGTGCAGTGGCTAACTCCTGTAATCCTAGCACTTTGGGAGACTGAAGTGGGCGGATCACCTGAGGTCAGGAGTTGAAGACAAACCTGGCCAACATGACAAAACCCTGTCTCTATTAAAAATAGAAAAAAATTTAGCCGGGCATGGTGGTGGATGCCTGTAATCCCAGCTACTTGAGAGGCGGAGGCACCAGAATTGCTTGAACCCAGCAGTCGGAGGTTGCAGTGAACCAAGATCAAACCCCTGTACTCCAGCCTGGGTGACAAGGGGGAAATTCTTTCTCACAATAAATAAATAAAAGACGAAGATGTCTTACCTTCTGATAGTTGGAAAGTCATAGAGTTACTGACCCAAGATTTTTGTTTGATTTCGTGGGATTAATGTAGGGGTGGATAAAGAAGAATAGGGATGCCAGATGGTCAGAAAATATAAATTATTAGAAAAGCAGCCTTCTGTTGTAATAGGTTAAAAATATTATAGGCAGGCCAGATACGGTGGCTCACGCCTGTAATCCCAGCATGTTGTGAGGCTGAGGCGGGTGGATTACGAGGTCAGGAGATCAAGACCATCCTGGCCAACGTGGTGAAACCCTGTCTCTACTGAAAATACAAAAAAATTAACTGGGCATGGTGGCATGCGTCTGTAGTCCCAGCTACTCAGGAGGCTGAGGCAGGAGGAGAATTACTTGAACCCAGGAGGCAGAGATTGCAGTGAGCTGAGATTGTGCCACTGCACTACAGCCTGGGTGATAGTGCGAGACTGTGTCTCCAAAAAAAAAAAAAAATCACAGGCTGAGAGTTGAACATGTTCCAGGAGTTTTCCTATACAGTCATGTGTTGTTTAAATTATGGGGCTTTGTTGTGAGAAATGTAGCATTCTGTGATTTTGTTCATTGTGCAAACATCATAGCGTATACTTCCACAAATCTAGATGTTGTAGCCTGCTATGCACCTAGGCTGGAGCCCAAGCTCATCCTCTTTGCACTCTGCCATTTCCAGGAGAGCCTATTAGAGTCTCTCCACCTTTGCTGGACAATATATGGACTTCGTAATGATCTATGGGGCATAGACTGTAGAGAATTATTGTCAACTGGAACACAGCAGTTAAGGAACATTCTGAGTACGAGGATGTGTCCATTTATTATATCCCCTCCATCCTCTCTGCCTTATTTTTGGATTTTCTTCTGTTTCCCCCTGCCCTCTCCCCTTTTTAACCCACTCATCAAGTAAATTTTGCCTTCATCTTGGTTAACTTACTTGTCTAATCACCTCCACTAAAATATAAGTTTAAAGAAGAGAGCACGACCTTATTTTCAGGTTCTTTCTGTATTGTGAATGTCTAGAAGATTGCCTGGAACATAAGTGCTCAATGTTTATACTTGTTTCAACCTACTAGAATGGGGGCATAGTTTAGATATATTTGACTTTCCCTTAAATACAGCGTTTCATGAAGGCTGTGAAGAGGAACCTTACTAATGTAAACTTGCTGTATTGTTTCCCTTCCTAGGGCGATTGTGTTGTTACAGTGTTGCTTGCTGAAGAGGACAAAGTTGAAGATGATGTAGTATTTTACTTGGTATTTTCGGGTTCCAACCTCCATCACTGTGCAAGTACTCGGAAGGTCAGTTCTGATACATTGGAGACAATTACTCCTGGTAAGTATTTGAATGGGATCCTTACTAGCTTTTCCTAGTTTTTAAACACTTTTTCTGTGTGTTTATTAGTATAGGGTGACAGGAAGTGTGAACCAGGATAATATAACCATTGTCGTCAGATCTTTTAAATACTTAGGGACCCCATTTTGTTTATATCTTGCATATTCCACAAAAATTTGAACCTAAGTAAACAAAAAGGAAATAAAACATTGTAAATTGAAAGATAAAAATCAGGATCAGGAAAAATATTGATGGCAGCGTTGAGATTTTGGGAAAACTAAAATATATGTGGAAGTTAGAAGTGCTCACAAGGTTACTATGGTGGGACTGCAACTCTGATTCTGAGATTTCATAGTGGCAAAACCAAAAGGTAAAACATAATTAGTAACACATTCCTCAGTATCTGTGATGGAAAAGCTTACAAAATGTTTCATAAACCCAGCTCTTCCCCAAGTTAACAAATTGCAGTTCGTGATGGAATGAATACTTAATCACTGTTGCATTTACAACTTGAACAGAATTAAGAAGAAAATGTTTACTTTTTAAAAATTCTTACAAAGTCATTAAGTCATTGCTGCATCACCAGAAAAGGCTAATAAAGTAACGGTCGTCTCTTAGCAATCTCATCATCTGAAGACATACTGATTTGTGTTTGGAGATGAGCTTCTTTCCCTAACTGACCTTGCTTCAGAGTTCACCGTTGACCAATTTTCATCAGAATTCAAAAAAGGACACATTTAGAGGGAAGTCCTAAACTGTCAACATTTTTAGCTGTTTTCCTTTAGAGAATAAGACAGATAGAATTCTTACTGAAACATTTTTTTTAAATCCAGCATTGTAATACAACATTTTTCTACTTTGTTAGTATAGGTAGTGTTAAAAAATTGTTAGTTTATAAAGCAGTTTGAATGTCTGGACCTGCTGGTATTGGAGCAGATTGCCAGTTTTTTACTGCTGTGCCATTTTATGTATATTGCTTTTATGTTGGTCGGCTACCAAATTTTGTAAATGATGACTTATTTAAGAACTTGGATTATGACCGTTGAAAGCTGTATTTATCCTCCTACTTGGCAAAAAAAAAAAAAAAAAAAAAATGCTGTTGAAAATTAGAGGATTTAAAGATTCTAGAGAGTCCCTAGGTATATTATTTCCAAATTTTTATGGACAGAAAATAAAAGCAGCCTGTCAGGATAGATACTGTTTTCTCTTGTGAAGAGTATTAGGTATCCGTCCTTGGGACCCAAAGTTCCAGTCATTTTGTTTCCTATGATGTATATCATATCGGAAAGTCTTCTCTGGAACTTGAGGTGTTCTCTAGCAGGTGCCATCCAGTATCACCATTGCTGAAAATTTATTATGTGTTGGTGATAGGGAGAAACTGCTTCTTAACTCAGGTATAATCAATCAGTCCAGTTCTCATTAGGAAAGGAATTGAGGTAATTTTTATAAACTTAATACTTCCTATATTAGGAACTCTTTAGGGTTAAAATTTGAGGGCTGTGTGTTCATATAACTGTGTTTTCATATATATCTAGAAAGAACATATAAGTAGAAGGAGATTGCAAGCAGATATAAGGGAAGAGGCAGATATAACAAGGATGCCCCGTGTCCTAACTGTGATCCTCAGTTACAAATCCCAACAAAGTCTGTTCTCTTGGTGCAGAGGGATGTGCCTGGAAGCCTTTACACCTTTACTGGTAAGGTCTTTAAATTAGGATGGGCAACAGGCAGTTACTCTCATGGAGTCGCTGAACTTGTATGACAACCTGGAGCTCTGAGTTTGTACTAGATCCTTGTACATTGTCCTCAGCTTACCTTTCTGAACTCTAGTTCACATTTCTTCCCGTGACTTTGAGTCTTTTATATATGTCAATGTAAGTACTCTTGCCCTGCCTACCCAAGCCAAGCAGAATGGGAATTACGCTCTGCTCCTTTCCACTAATTTGGTCCAAATCCTCAGTCCTGACCTCTTAGCTTTGGCCCTGGAGTCCTACCTAGTACCTAGCTTTTCTTTCCTTTTCGACTAATCATCTCTTCTCTTACCCACATCCCAGTATTTTCCATATGAGGAAAATACTTAAGAGGTCAGATAACTCTCACATCCCATTGACCTGAACATTCTGTTCCCCACCTGAATTTAGTCAGGCAGCTGATGTGAGCTGCCTCATCACAGTAGAGGTAACAAAAGGAGTCGAGTCCTTGAAAGACCTTCTTGTACCTCTGGAAGGCCAAGTGCAGAGTAAGGCAGTGCTTTAACATGGGAGTCTTTGGTATGTGTGCAAGGGTACCAGTGAGATCCTTGGCTGGTGTAGTAGAAGCTCTGGTAACTAAGCAAAGGAGGTTCCTGACTGGACTCTATTGCTTTACTTATCACATAGGAGATTTTTCTGGTTACTTGTCTTTTTCAGCGACTGTCATCTGGTTTAGTTGGTAATTTATTGTGGAGGGGTAGAGATAGGGGTATTTTGAAAGTTAACTCGTTTTGAATTTCTTGTTTATATCATGGGGTAAATTTTCTAGCCTGGAACTAAACTTTTTAAAATCTGCCTTGTGGACTTAGACTTGTGCCTTCCCTTCCTTCAGGCCTGTACTCAGCTATCACCTTCTCAGTGAGGCCTTTTGGTACAGCTTATAAAAATACCCAGCTGCCTCCTCTCTACATTTCCTATGCCCCTTTACTGCATTATTTTTCTCCATTGTACTTTTCAACTTCTCACCTGTATTTTACTTATCTTCTTTTCTGTGTGCCCCAGCTAAAGTGTCAGCTTTATGAGGACAAGGATTTTTGTTTGTTTTGCTAACTGGTATATGCTAAGAAGGCTTGTTCTAGGAAGCTGTCACTTGCTAGAACAACATTTTGCTGTCACACATCCTGATTCCCAGAAGCCGCTCTTCTAGAAAGATGTGTGTGTGTGAATACACCCACACTAAAGTATAATTGCCCCCCTCCGGCTTTTTAAAAATACATTCAAAAGCAGTCTCTGGCTTCTTGAGTTGCATACTTAGCTTGGAGAAGGAGTCTGTTTTTGGTGTGTTCCCCCCCCCCCACCCACTCCCCCAGAGCTCCGGTTGATGATTTCTGTGCATCAGTTAGCTGCACTGATAGCTTGAGAATTCCTCTTTGCTGGGGGCACTGCCAAATTAGTCAAGGTCCTTCATGGAAAGGCCATGCAGTGCACTGTGCATCCCAGTTCCTGGATAAACGTGCATGGTCTCCTTTTTGTAGCAGCTACTGCCTACAGGGATGCCTCTGTACTCTTTCTGATGACATGTGGGACTAGCTCTGCAATTCCTAGTTATCTTGGCTAAGAGAAGATAAAGCTTTGTGCCTTGTTCTTGCTTTTTTTTTTTTTTTTTTTTTTTTTTTTTTTCCGATGACGGAGGCTTGTTTGGACGCCCAGAGCTGGAGTGCAGTGAATGTTGCAATCTCAGTTCATGGCAACATCTACCTCTGGAGTTTAAATGATGCTCCTGCCTCAGCACCCTGAGTAGCTGAGATTACACGCCCGTGCCATCATGCCCGGCTAACTTTCGCATTTTCAGTAGAGATGAGGTTTCACCATTTTGCCAGGCTGGCCTTGAACTTCTCACCTCATGATCTGCCCTCCTTGGCTTCCCAAAGTGCTGGGATTACAGGTGTGAACCACTGTGCCCAGCCTGTTCTTGCTTTTAATGTCATGTTTCATCCAGATTGCTGGCTCTGATTTTTCTTAAGTTCTCTGTATGTTTCACTGTCAGTGTTTTGTAGCATTTTAGTTTTTCGTAAAACCGAAAAGTTGATCGGCTTTCAAAAGGCAGCTACTTTTTGATGTTAGTCTGTAACCTTTTATCAAATCAATATTTTCCCCAAATAGGGTTGACAAGTAGACATTCTAAATTATCTCCTAATAAATTTTTTTGACTTTGGATCTTGAAATTGCAGGCCCATCTCCCACCCATCTGTTTTCTCTTTTTTTAAATGTTTTCTAATAAGCCTTTACATTGAAGTGTTATGTGTCTGTCTGTTCCTGTCTTTGCCCCTCCCCGCCCTCCCCTTCCCTGCCCCGTGTGTGTCTGTGTGTAAGTACAAAGAAGTTGTAAAGGCCTTTTAAAGTCGTTATGATATGATTTCCCCTCCCTTTTAAAAATAAAATAGATTAAGCATAAGTGGTAACATGTTAGAGGGCAAGTAAAGAGGTGGACTTTGACTTTCTACTTTATCTTTGAATTGTTTAAATGTTTACACTGAGCATGTTGTTTGTATGATGTGTAATGATTTTCGATGAAAACATTTTGAAGGCTGAAAAGAATGTCCTTTCTTTTGAAAATAAATTTATCCTTGTGCTAATTAATACTGGAGGCCAACCAAGGCTTTATAATAAAATATTACTTTCAGAACACCTATGAAAGTGGCCAGTTCAAGAATATAATTTCTTTGAAACATAGCTTGAAATGGAATTTTAGTTCTAATAATGAAGGTATTGCCTTAGTAATAAATCAAAATAAAAATTTCCATTATTGCCCCTTCATAATAAACAAATACAACTCTGGCTGGACGTGGTAGCTCATGCCTGTAATCTGAGCACTTTGGGAGGCCGAGGTGGGCAGATCCTGAGGTCAGGAGTTTGAGACCAGCCTGGCCAATATGGTGAAACCCCATCTCTACTAAAAATGCAAAAATTAGCTGAATGTGGTGGTGTTTGCCTGTAGTCCCAGCTACTCAGGAGGCTGAGGCATAAGAATCACTTGAACCCGGGAGGCGGAGGTTGCAGTGAGCCAAGACTGTGCTACTGCACTCCAGCCTGGGTGACAGAGTGAGACTCGGTCTCAATAAGAAACAACAACAATAATAAAAAAAAAAACAAATACAACCCTAAATGACATTTTCATTAACCAGTGATTTTCCTCTAGAGGTAAAGCTGAGATTTGTTTTTTTAAGATCTAGGTAGGATTGGCAAATAGCATACAGAAATCTGGACATCCTTTGAACATAATTGTTCGGGTGGGATGCAGGCGTAGAGTACTGTTTTATTGTGTTCATTGTTATTAATGAAACTGAATTTAGACCAAGCAAGTAGTGATTTCAGAGTGAAAGTTGGAACAGGATGTTTAGTGATTTTTGTATACTATTTTTGTAAAAGGCTTTGGTGCAGAATCTTTCATAAAATGAAATCTTTTTTCAGCACATCTGTTGTTTATTTTTAGAATTCATGAGAGGGTTCTTGTTTGAAGAACTACAAACCTTTATTGACTCTAAATTTGACTCAGCTCTTTTATATTTTCCTTTTCTTTCTCACTGACAGGGAAGGTACTTTATAAAAGTAGATTTGTCATTAAAAAAGAATACATTTACCTGATTAGAAGTTCTTTTGGGTTTAAAGGAAAAATTTGCAGCCCAGGTTGCAACAATTGGTCTGACAGTTATAATATGTTACGTCTTTATTTTTCTCTTTCTCTCTTTCCGTCTCTCTCTCTCTCTCTCTCTTTTTTAAGACAGAGTCTTACTCTTTTGTCCAGGCTAAAGTTACAGTGGCACAATCATAGCTCACTGCAGCCTTGACCTCCCAGGCTCAAGTGATCCTTCTACCTCACCCTCCAAGTACCACTCACCATCATGAGTGGATTTTCTTCTTTCTTTCTTTTCTTTCTTTCTTTTGCCTCCCTCCCGCCCTCCCTCCTTACCTCCCTCAGTCCCTCCCTTTCCTTCTCTCCTTGTGTTGCCCAGGCTGGTCTCGAACTCCTGGGCTAAGTGATCCTTCTGCCTCCATTTTGCAGTGTTGCAATTACAGGCGCGAGCCACCATGCCTGGGATCTTTAATTTTTTATGAACCAAGACTTACTTTCTAGCAGCAGGCATCCACTATTACCAAATTGAATAGCATATTTGAAAAGAAGTTGTAGACTTTTAATTTAATGGGCTTAATTAGAGAATTCTGACACACTCCCCCCCAACCTCCTGGCAACCCCTGCCGTGGTAATCAGTTATTTTTATTGGACATTTTCTAGCAGTCTCCCTATTCTGAAATACTCTTACTATAAGATTATCCCTAGACACATGAGATTTTATATTCTGTAAAACTTAAATGCTGTCCCTATGCTAGTCAGTACATATAGTGGTTATACTGGAAAAACAGACTGTGAACTAGTAGAAGAGGGAAAAATCTGTTATCTACTGTCCTTAGTTGTAATGTTATTAGGAAATAATATATTTTATAACTTTGGAACCATGAACATAGCACTGGAATCTTAGGGCATGCAATATTAAAGGAGTGATTTTCTTCCAAGGAGGTGAAAATTTTGAGGAACAAAAAAACATACTGTGTATATGTAAAACACAGTTACACAAATTTGTGATATTATCTGTGGTTAAAGTTTCATGAGGTGAGGGGTCAATAGAGAATAATGTCTGAAAAGGCTCTTGGGGGGATGATAACAGAAGAAAAGGCTGAGAAACACTGCCTTAGAAGTGTGGGCCAGAATATAGTGGAGCACATTTTTAGCATGAAATCTCCCCCTTCTTCCTCTAAAATGTACATGGTGAAATTCCTGTGCCTACTGTTTGTTCTCTTCTGATTCAGTACTCCTGTATACATAGAGATGTTTTACACATATACCAAATTTGCACATCTGCCATTAGATCGCCAAAACCCAGCAGTGGGTGTACATACTTCTGCACATAATCCTATTTCTGATAGAGTCTGGATCTGAAGACTGAAAATTTGTTTCCTTTAACCCTGTCATAGCCACTTAAGGAAGAAAAAGACACCAAATTTTTAGAGACTTTGATGCCAAACTGAAGTAATAAAGGTATTTTTATATTTTCCATCATTCTTTCTCTTAGAAGGTGACATCTGTGTGGGACTGGGCTTGGCTGGCCCAGCAAACACTTTTAGGGTTTCTTTTTGGATAGCTGATGAAACAAAGTTCCTATTGTTTCATCCTCAGAAGAGAAGGCCCAGATGGGATGCATTCCACTTTTAGCTTAATAGGAAATGAAGTAATTCTTGGGTCATGCTTCAGCCGTTTTGTTTATCAGTAGCAATATTTTGTTTCCATGGGTGCGGTGCTCCATACACCAGAAGGAGCCTGCAGGAGAGCTCTCCCAACCTTGCACAAACACACCTCCTGACCTGCCGGCTTAGAAAAGGTGTAGATGAGGTGATTTTAAGAGGACCATGGGTAGTTAAGTTTTTGCTTCTCACCTAGGTGCTCTTTGTGTTTTGTTCATTCTTTCCCTCCTTTATTTTTTCAGTTCTGCAGTGCTGATGGAAAGCTTTGTTGGACTGTGCTAGAGGAGCTCTTTTTGGAGTATTAGGAATCTGTTTTCCTTGAGTTACCTAACAGAAGCATTTTAATAGCTAATAATAAAAACTACCAGTTTTAGATGCCCATTTTATGCCAGATACTTTGTACACAGCTCTGATGTTTTTAACCATCCATAAGGTTTTGTGTACAAGGAAAATAGGCTTCAAAGTGTTGCGTGACCTTCTTAGGATAAGCAAATCTGTTGCAGTGGAGCTGGAGTTCAAACCCAGTTTTTCTACTTGATGGTTCATTTGCCAGTATACTTGAGGAGGGTCCCTACAGTTTATTCAGCTGGGAGCAGACTTCTCCCACCCCATAATTTATTTTATATTTATCTTGTAAGTGGACTTGATAGTGTGAGAAGTTGAGAAATTAATTCATAATTTAAAATATGGAATTAAAGTTTGGGCAATGTTTGTTCGAGTAGTTTCCCTCTCTCCTTCTCCTCTCTCAATTCTCTAAAGTAGCTGCCTTCATGAGTTCAGAAGTTTCAGAACTTCCTTTTTTAAAAAAAGATTGGGATTTTTATTTTCCTTTCTTGTCACCAGGAAATTGAATCAAAGGAAAAACACCATGGAACTAACTGAAAATCC
Organism: Cebus imitator; assembly: GCF_001604975.1. Taxonomy (NCBI): domain Eukaryota; kingdom Metazoa; phylum Chordata; class Mammalia; order Primates; family Cebidae; genus Cebus; species Cebus imitator. The sequence goes on along the minus strand of NW_016107731.1, from coordinate 1,670,672 downwards.
TGCTATTCTTCTTCCTACTGCAGCTTATGTGTTCATGCAGAAAGTTAGTTTGTGGTTATTATATCAAATTGGATACGGTTTCCCATCCCCCCATGTCTTTGCAGTGTAATTGTAGACATTGTTAATAACCCTGCAGTCTGTATATACAAAGGCAGTCATATGACTAATGGCCCTCTTGCAAATCGTCATGTCTCTAGAGCTAATTTATGATAGTAAGAGGTCTGGTGTAGGAATATGCAATGATTTTAGTTTTATTACTGAGTCTGTATTATATAACATCAAAAAAAAATGCTGATTCTCCCCCCAACCATACTTTATCAGAAAGGTTATAGGAATTAAAAAATAATCTTGAGAGCCACTTGAGCCTAATAGGAAACATTAATTTGAGAGGGTAGGCCTGCCAGCCTCGTGTGGTTGATTTCCAGACAGTAGGGCGAGGTAACTTTATTCTTGATCAGTAGTAACGCTTCCAGTGTACTCTTTAAGGTAGTAAAGACTGATCCAGGAAACCCAGAGTTCCCCACTCATCTTTTAACCCTCAGGTTTTCTTTTGAAAAAGAAGCCTCTGATCATACCAAATAAACTCCAGATTTATAGCCTATTTTACTTATGATTAATCGTTTCTCCTTGAGATTTTGAATTCATGTCTGAAGGGAAAACATTGGATTAACAATTGGACAGTTTCTCTCAGGTATCTATTTCATGGCTACTTCTGTTATTCTGCCTTCTCTGTTATACAGTTTGATTTTAGTTATACACAAATAGAGCTGACAGTAGCTCACACGTAACCTGCTAACAAACTGTTAATGCAGCTGGAAGAGGTAAGCACACTGGTGTTGCCAAGCACAACACCCCCACACGCACATACCCATCCCCCTTGTTCTGTTTCTCTCCCCGTGATTCGTCCTCATCCCATTCTGCCCAAGTAAACAGTCATTTTTAGCAATTCCAGACAGATTTCTGTGCAGATACTTTACTTCTGCACTTCAGTTTTAAGTAAGGTAGCATTGCTTCGTCATGCTTTTTGCTGTGTGACTTATGTTTACTTTTACTGGTATTGTGACTCTTTTCTGATTCAGGGGTTCAGATTTCTCATCTTTGCATAGACTTGAGAAAGGGTACGGACTGGTTAAATGGATAGGGCCATGGATACTCTACTTTACATAATGTCATCTCTCCTCTAAGGCCTTGCAAATAAGATTTGAAGGCATAATTCAATTTGGATCTCAAATTACTTGTCATCATTGAATTGTGAAATTTTGGTCTTTATTGACATTTATTCATATCTACCTCAAATGACTTTCAGAAGTTTACAGATTAGCTTAATTCTGAATAAATGGGACAGTGCTATACATTGATTGCATTGATGAAGCACAGCATTTCTTCTTTAAAGCAGTTCTCCTGACTGACATACGTATCGCTTCATGCATCCATCATTTACCCATCATTCACCATCCATCTGCCATAAGTTTATTTGGAAATTAAGTGAGGCTATGTATGTTGTTTTGGGTGATAATATTAAAGAACTTAGGAGCCCCTTCTAGATTTTATTTATTTATTTATTTAGAGACAGAGTCTCTATCTCCCAAGCTGGAGTGCAGTGGCGCGATCTTGGCTCATGGCAACCTCCGTCTCCCAGATTCAAGCTGTTCTTCTTGCTCAGCCTTCCTAGTAGCTAGGACTATGGATGCCTGGCTGATTTTTGTTGTTTTTAGTACAGACAGGGTCTCGCCATGTTGGCCAGGCTGATCTTAAACGCCTGGCCTCAAGTTATGTGCCTGCCTTGGCCTCCCAAAGTGCTGGGGTTACAGGCATGAGTCACTGTGCCTGGCCTAAGTCCTTAATTGCTATCTCCTTTGTGAAATCTTCCTGCTTTTGCGTACATACAGAATGCACTACTCCTCCTTCCAAGTTGCACTGTATTTAGATACTAGGAAAGTTCTTGTAGAACTCCTCTAATTTTCACTTACATTGCAGTTACCTGTAGCTTGTTGGATTCTCTGTTACGTACCATAAATCTCTGGGGAGTTGAGACTCCTTATTTTACTCATCTTCACCTTCTGATCATAGTGCCTGGACTTGATGGATGTCTAGCTTTTAGCTCTTGAACAAAACTGAATCAGATGCTAGAGAACATTTTAAAAGAAACATTTTCTGCTAGAAAAATAGGCAAATCATTTGGCTTGTTTCTGCTAACATTGATGTCTGTGTAGTCAGGTTGGCTGCCCTTCAAAGAAATACTGTTTTCCCCCCAATTCTCTTTCATATATTAAATGTATAAATTCCACATATACATTATTATAAAGTGTGCATGCATGTGCACATGCTCATGCTTACACACACGCTCATGCTTACACACACACACACACACACACACACACCAGGCAGAGGATGCTTCAGCTTCCTGCAGCCTTCTTAGAAAGAATTGGACTTGGAAGGCAGTGGGAGTATTGTGTGGATTCATTGTTCCCGTGGAGACTTATCTTCATGATTCCTGAACCAATTATTCTTGCTTAAAGGTTATACTAGCCCATCATTCCAAGTGTTAGGCTCCTCTTAGGCAGGGGCTTAGTTCTTAGCCTTATTCCTCTTCAAACACGTTGCCTATTTACAGGCAGTGTGGTACAAAACCCTTGGATCATGATTTAATAGGCCACATCCTTTGCTGTCAGCCTTGACTCTGAATAATGAATTCTGCACCTTAATATATGTGTAACATGGGACAGGTTAGTTCTTTAAGTCCCAGTTTCTCATCTCTATATTGAGGACAACACATGCCTCATAAAATTGTTATGGAGAGAAATGACATGTCAGATGCCTGGCGTGTAATAGGTACTTGGTTGGTAAATACTTCCTACCACCCTAGAATTATACAGCAATGAGAGATTTCTTTTGCCACAGGATGAAAGGCTTAAGGAGGCCCCTGGGAAAAAAGCATGTGGAAAATCAACTTATTATTCTGATTACATGGAAAAAACATTGTCTCTTTCAAAGACAACAGAAAGCTTCGTTCATTCCCAGTCTGAAACCTACGTTGGCCTTTGCCCGTGGTATGGAAATTCAGTCTCAGGGGCTATGTAGAGGGTTTCCCTTTTGCATCCTCAGCTGTAGAACAGCAGTCTGAATGTGTTAGAGATTCAGGGAAGTGACGCATGCATGGGTGCCCATGATGAGTCAGGGCTAGGGTTAGGCAGAGCACAAAGTGGCATTCACCCAAACAACAAAAACATTAACTCAACTTTCTTTTCCTTTTATTGTCAGAAAGTTACTTTATGGAAGAAGGATGATGATAGGAGCATAGTTCTGGCTATTTGAGATCAGCGTGTGAAAACAGGAAATAAAATGTGAATTGTGATGAGTGTATTCTGCATATTGGAAAGATTTAATTCTGTGAGGCTAGAAATTCAAAAGAAAGCCGGATTCTTTAATAAGGCCTTACCCGTAGACATGTGATGTTAAATCTTGCTGACTTGGCTCCAGCCAAGCTCTTTGGAGTGACATGCAGCTTGCTGCCTCCAGCCACCACTCCTGAGGTGCCTGCCAGTCTGTACCCTGGGCATCATGGAGTCCTCGGTGTGTTTGCATTTCCTGAATTGGGCTCCTAGCCCCAGCATTGCATTATCCTCATGCAAACCAGGTAATTTCATTGACGTCCTCATTACATTAGTGGTTGAGATGGGAAAGAATGTGTATCTGAGAATAAAAATCATTATTTTTTTAGGCCTTGGATTGCTCATAATAGTAAAATAAAATCAAGTAATTACGTGCTTTTCCAAGTGCTTCATCATGTGAGCCTTTGTATTGTGATAATAAAGCAAGTGCTAGTGGATCTGTAAAATTCTTCCTATATAACTTGTATGAGTGATTTTTTTTTTCCCGCTTATGTTTTCAGATCTAATTTAGTTCCGTAGCTACTTGCAGGTCCTTGAGCTTTCGTTCTTAAATTTGTTCAAATCATAGCCCCTAGTTGAAATTCAAGCCTGTTCAGTTCCAGATACCATGTTATAGCCATAGTGAAAGCTGGGGCACACAGTTAGTGCTCTTTGTTAAGAGAGTTGATATTTGCAAATAATGTTAAAAGCTGAAAATGGAGCTTGAAGAAGTTTGGAAAAATGCCATCAGAGCTCAAGAGGAAGGAGAGGGGTGTCTTTTAGCAGGAGAAATTTGTGTATCATGAAATAAGAGCTAAGAGGACCCACCAGCATCCTTTCAGCAGAGAGGCTCTAATACTGCTTTTTTTGCTGCCTATGTTTTTTTAGGTCATGACTGCTGTGAGACAGTGAAGGTGCAGCTCTGTGCTTCCAAAGAGGGCCTTCCTGTGTTTGTGGTGGCTGAAGAAGACTTTCATTTCATCCAGGATGAAGCGTATGATGCGGCTCAATTCCTAGCAACCAGTGCTGGAAATCAGCAGGCTCTGAACTTTACCCGTTTTCTCGACCAGTCGGGACCCCCATCTGGAGATGTGAATTCCCTCGATAAGAAGGTGGTGCTGGCATTTAGGCACCTGAAGCTGCCCGCAGAGTGGAATGTGTTGGGGACAGATCAGAGTTTGCATGGTGAGAATTTATATGGTCTACAAACAAACTTTAAGTTTGTGATTTTTTTTTTTTTTTTTTTTTTCAAATGGGGCTGCTCTTCTAGGTCATCATATTCAGGTCTTCCACAGAGGCTGAATAGATCTTATAGTTACATAGGAAAGTGCCCTCAGTGACATCTCTTCTAGGTTCTTCAGTTGAGCTGATAAGCTTGTTGTTGCAGTGAAACGACCCAAGAAACTACCCAAGGAGAGTTGGCACATCACCTTCCTGTGGGTCCGGATTTCAGGCTTCATCTCTCAAGTGTAGAAAGTGACATGTCCTTCAGGAGGAGAATAGAGTTACTTTTTGGTGTTTAATGATCAAAGACATGATCATTATTGTTCATTGATCATTTTCATTATTGTATTCTGAAGTTCTCTAAAGATAGCCTGGAGGTGAAGGAGAGGAAAGATTTTGC